>NW_024065924.1:0-307284 GCF_011947395.1 Colletotrichum karsti
AGGCGGCAAACGTTCTTTCAGGAGCAATCCGTATCCTGTTTTGTCATTATCGAGGATATATAAGACCATTGCTCTCGAAATACTAGTCTGAAGACGCCAGACCCGAATTAGGATGTCGGCATTGTCGTTCTAGACCGGCATTGTTGTGTAGCTGCATTTGCAAAGACTTCAATGGAAGTAATCCACAGGGGCTTTGAACAAGTCCATGCTCATTTCGATTGATCCAGCAGACTTCTGCATGTGTGTTGCCGAGCCAGAGGAAAAAGAAACAGAGAGATGTTTTATATGATGTCAGTGATTCCGGACTCTAGCAAACCGTAGCAGCACTGCTCGTTATGCACGTGAACCTTGCCGAGTACTTGAACAGTAATATTCTTTGCCGTACTGCTCATAACTAACCAGCAAGGGGGCTGTGTACTACTTCTGCAACAGATGCCTTGCGGCTGCAACAAGGTTAACGGCCACCTTCCCAGAGTGGACTTTGCCAGCAGATCTTGCTCACTACGGCTGAGAGTCGGGGATGTAGCAGCTGCTTAAAATTACAAGTACAGTCGCCATCTACGATGTATTCCACGTGAGGCATACACGGCGAGAGACAGAGAAGACGGACAAGGGATATAATGCTGGGGTGATGTGGCCGAATCCCTCATGTATCCTCGCGTTGCTCCCAACATGAAGATTACTCTGACCTAGTCTGGCGTTGAATCCGAAGATTCGAAGGGGACCCATTGCCGCTGGTCTCTCGCTGCCTGGGCGTTTTAGTGCCGGCAAGTCGTGCACTTTTATACCAGGTTCAATGTCTTTCCGAGAGGATTTCCGCTCTCGTCTGCTTGCGCTGCGCTACGACCGCGACTTGACCATGTCGACTGTTCTCTACACCAATCTCGTGCTCATAGTCGATCGCTCGCCCAGCCATCCATTTACTCGCTGATCACGCAGACAGCGGCCTCATGAAAGGCGCAGCAACGTTCTCCTCTAAGAAACCTCAGCGGTAGTTGCATCGACTCGCGGTCATTGAAAACGTCAACAATCATGTTCTCATACAACGCTGCTGCAATCGAGCGCTGGGAAGGGCGTCGCATAACGAGGGACTTCCAAGTGCTCCCCCATCAAACCCTCTCTCCGGCGTATTCATCACCACGAATACATCGCGGGCGACGAAAAATGACGAGAAAGGCTCAGGCTGAGAACGTCGAATCAAGCATCAATCCGGGAATACTGATGATTTCTTACCATCGAGGAAGAACAAAGTGACAAGAAGATCGGAATGGTGGAAGAGACACATTCAAGAGACAGGAGCTACTTTGATGTGGCTGAAAGCCAGATCTGAGCGGACAACGCGGTGGTCTTTTCATATGCATGTGACTAAGTGAAGAGTCGCGGGATATCGGATACTTCACATTCTCCTGGATCTAATGGCACGGCCAAGAAACAAACATCTGATGCTTGTTCAGTTGGCGACGTCGCCGATGGAGTGGAGACGGCACCACGGACCCGGCATCCCGCCCCGGCCGGTGACGAAACTTCGGCCGGACGCGGTCCCACTCCGATGCCGACGGCAGTCGGGTATCTCTGAAATAATCCAAGGAGTCATTCGACAGGCAAAGCTGGTTGAACAATTTAGACAACGAACAAACATCGATAGAAACTCCCGACATAAGCCCTCTCCCCCTCCCTCGTCGGAGATTCTCGGTATCTGCGTACTGGTTTCCCCTCAACGATGCCGAATCCCGTTTGTGAAACGACGAAAACGCTCTCATCCCGACTTCCAAATCAGGGCGTGTGAGAAAAACTCACGCAGGTCATGAATGAACCAGCATGACTAGAACGTCGAATTCAAGGCCCGTCTGGCGTGCCTCAAATGTCACACACACTTGAGATGGTAGGGGGCGTTGCTATATCGACCCATCCATCTCTTCTTTCCCCGGAAAATCATGTTGCAGGCATGATGACGAAAACACATCACCCTGCAACCGCTTAAACTTGTGGAAGATGTTCATTGAGCTGCGCCGCTTGGCCAGTCCTTCGCGGCATGTGACAAGCGGCAGATGTGATGAGACAGATCTTCAATGCCTGTGTAGACGTTGACCAATTGAGGAGATGTTCGGAACAAAGCCAAGTCGAGGCGGTTAGCGTGTTGCGCATGAGCTGATATCACGGATGCCTAACTTGTGACGACCATACCAGAAGCTGGTGTGTTGGAGGTTGAAGCAAATGAACCTCGGGATGGCAGGTAGTCGGACTTTCAACTTGAACGCCTCGGTCCCGGGGAGACGACTACGGGTAAGTTATGCATGATTGAAGTCACTTTTGGGGTAAGAGGAGAGCTTAGGCTAGACTGCAGTCCAGTCTTGGAGACCGTCTTGGTCCTCTAGACCTTGCCGATATCGCTTTAGTCTGCGAAGTGCAATGAGTCCATGGTTCCAGGGTCGCTTCTTTTTACAGCCAAAATGAAGAGCAAGACAGGACCAGTTCTGTCATATTTGCAACTCTTTTGCCGGGTTTTGGGAATTGCAGGTTCTGTGAGACCGCTCGCAGGGTTTGATGACTACTTGCCCTCCTTGCCAACGACTCAAGATGAGGGGTAGATGCCCTCGACACGCGGGCATCTGTCGCCCTCATGACTCTGTGACTCCAACTCTCGTGAGGAGCTCCACGATGAACAACTTTGCTCATCCGGGAAGAGTCGGGGAGACCGACGGAGGGGCTCCGAGTCTTCCCTTCTCCCGTGGGGCAGGTCGTCGTACTCAGAGCAGATGTGGGGGAACTGGAGTCTTGGACGAGGCTGTGGACGCGCAAAACTCTAACCGTCACGATGTAAAAGTCGACAATCCCATGGAGGTGCGGACTCGGGCAATGACCGAAGTTTTCCCCAAAGAAGAGCTTGCAGAGAGGACATCCAATCAGGAAGAGCAATCTCAATTGGATCTTGCATCTGGCAGTCTCTCGTTGGTGCCCGAGAATGGAAACTGGGGTAGGATGGACTCGTGGAGAGAGGTGGTGAAAAAAAAATTGGTTGGCGCGCGCCAGACCGGAGGTTGTCGGAACACCTGTGAAGGCGTGACAGCTCGAGGTTGCATCGTGCGGGGTGCGATGGCCCACCGTTAGCTCCATGCGGGGCCGGGGACGGTTTGAAGCTCCCCTCCAGCTCAAGCTCCAAGAGCCGCCAGTGGAGCGAGCTAGCGATACCGGTCTGGGTCAGAGGAACTCGAGGAGGTGCGGGATGCTGACATTTACCATTTGGAGGCACGACAGTCGCTCCGGCGTTTACCCGCTTGGACTCCACGACGAAGACACACATCGCAGGGAATTTCCGCCGGATGAGAAGGTGAGACATTGGGCTTTTGTAAGCGATATCTCTGAAAAAGCTGGAATGCGAATGTGTCCAAAGCTATTAGGTAATGTTAGGTAATATATATTGTGTCAGGACTCATGTGCGCTGTCAGCTGAACAAACGCGGTCAAAGCGGTGAGGAGGAAGGAAGTCGACACAAAGTGTTGAGCCCTGGAGTTAAGGTTGACGCGTCTGATCGTGGGTGACAAGAAGCTTGGCAGTAGTATCCAGACGCCAAGTTCGCCAAGGCGAGTTCAGGATTGCGGATGTGAAGAAGGTTGTCTCAGCACGTGCGAGAGTCTGGGGTGAATCAAGATAAGCCCAGCCGATTGCTACCTGGTGTCTCGGAGTCGTCTGAAGCTCGCAATCGTGTCTTGGTAAGAATTGAGCCTGCCTCCAGTCTTCCAGCGGCCAAAATTCGGGTTCATCATTGACGAGACGGCGTGGGCACCTTGGAAGGACGAGTTGAATTTCTCTGTGTGTGTGTGTGTGTGTGTGCGTGTGTCTGTGACAGCCGTTGCTGTGGTTGTTCAGATGGCAGGATCGCGCATTTTGCCTTTGCAAGGGAAGGGATCGGCTTGCGTCTTCCAAGAGACACAATCGGCGATCCAGCACCGATCAAAGACAATAACATGAAGACGCTTGGAGCTTCGACCGGGCTGCCGTTCAGGAGGTGCAGCTACGCGCCCCGATCCGCACCGAACCGGTCAACAAGTTCGAGATGAAAGTCTGAGAAAGACGGAAGTTGACCAGGGAGCGACGAACACCATGGCTATCTCAAGTACCTTGAACATTGCCGGTTGGCGGAAAGCGCGTGCAACGTGAACGTCCATTTAACGTGGTTTCGTCTGAAGTTTCGATCTGAAGTGCCATCAACGTCGACCGCGGTATCGTCCAGTGAAATCGAGAATCGAGACTCAAGCATAACTTCTTCTGCCTGGTTCAAAACCTTTCGAAACCGTGATTTGCGAGTGTTTGAGAAGGGTGGGGAGACGGGCGTCGAGAGAGGATGGTGCTGGAGAGTTGGCATTGGACGCGTGGAAGTCCTTGTTTCAATTCGCAGAAGATCCTCATCCGGTTTGTCATGGACGGCCCAGGACGGAAAGGAAGACGGGGTGGCAGATGGAGGTGAAGTCGGGAGGGAGCCGGGTCGGGGAAGGCAGAGCCAGGATCGGGACCAGGGGTTGCGATGCCAGGGGGGCTGAAAAATTCGGAGCCAGGCCTGGCAGTCGGTACTGGTGGAGTCGTCAGCGTGCGTTGTGGATGCACTCTGCTGTGACTTGCCGCTAAGCAGAACCCCTGTCGAGGGTATCGGGCAAAGTCGGGAGGGTCTCAAGTTTGAAGCTTGTAGGGAGAGTCATGCTGCCCATGTAGATTGTAGATGTCTCGTTCATGTACTTTCTGTCTGCTCGTCTTGCCGCCTGCATGCCGCTTATGTTGTGTTTCCCATTTCTTATCTTGATGAGTTGGAGATTTGGGGGTTTCGGTCCACCTCGCTCACGGGATGGTGGGAAGATTATGGGCAGCAAACAGTGCCAAATCGGGTGTTCAACACGAGTTCCCCGAGGACTCAGCCCGCGGGATAGAGCATGAAGCCCGGCGAGTGTCTTCACTCTGACGTATCTTTGCTACCAGCAGGGCTGGAATCATCTGACGAGCCGCTATCCCGATATCCCGCAGAGGGCGATGGGCAAGTCTCCTCGGTGGATGCTTTTGGTATCCGCCGTTGGGCTTGAATTTCGCGAGGGTCGTCTATTTTGGCTGGGCTCTGCAAATTGATCAAAGATTCCAGAAAAAATCCAAGAAAATGCCAAGGGGTGAAATACCTGCAGGCACCACACACCGTCGCATTAGTGAAGGAGACACCAGACCCCAGGCTGACAGGGGTGAGAATTCCGACGGCCGACCCGGGCCCAACAGACCGTGAGGAAGGCCGGAGGCAGTGGCAGAGCGCCCAGCCCAGCAGTGCAACACACTCCAACATTTGCCCACGGACGCCTAGGTTTGGAGGACAACGGTTCGGGACGCCGTGACAGCAGCTAGCCCGAAGAGGACGAGCGCCAACAAATCCCACGGCCGTCATTGGCTGCGAATTGAAGATTTCCCCTGCCCGTCCAAGATGTTCGTTTCAATAAGATGCTCTGGCTGGCAGTTGAAAACTCTGATCGTTGTCTCTAGTCGCGGGCTGGAACTTGTTGCTTTTCCCCAAGCAATAGTGCGACGCAGAATCGGAATAAGCAGCCGCAGAGCAGCCATGGAGGAGGCGTCCGTCGTTCATCTCGTGTCTTGTGCAGGGCGTGGCATCTTGCCGAATGGGGAATGCGACGTGGAAAGTATTGGTCAGGCAACTCCAAAGTGTCGTGTGCGCACGGAGGTGAAGTGGGTGAGTGCGAGACTCGGTTCCGGGGACCGTCGGACGGCGGATTCGAGGTTGAAGGAAGACCGGGACGGATGACTGCTTGGAAGAGTTAGCGTCGGCGAGTTGTCCGGCCGGCGCTGGGGAAATGGAGTCGATGGACTCGGTGGGACGCCTCACGAGGAAGACAAGAGTGGATTTTGAGGATGTCGTGGTCCCCAAAGTCGAGGGTTGCGTGAAGTGAGAAGTACTGCATGTACCTTGCTTGTTCGGGTGCGGATGCAGCTGCAAGGCGAGACAGGGTCGGGGGCTGAACGGACATGGGTCTGAGGGCTGCTGCCGCCTGCGTGGCTGCATGGCTGACGGACTGTGAGATTGAAAGTGCCGACATTGACACATTCGGGTCGGTTTGCGGGCATTCGTAGCCTGTGTTTGTTTGGTCGAGAGTTTGCGCCGACATCGCGCATCCTCACCGATTTGGCAAACGGGAGGGATCGGACGTCCCAACAAAACTTGAACACCGTAGGTAGGCAATTGCCAGTTCTGACCAGCTTGAACTGGTAATTAAGGCTCAATTGCAGGTTGTAATGGTGGTGATGTGTAATTGTGATAGACTGGACACGGCACTCGTCGCTCTGGTGTTGCTGTTTGCAAGGTCAAGAATTGTTGTTGTGTTTGTGAAAAAGGCAGGAAGCTGGCTGGGAGGAAAAAATAAAAAGGTACGTACCTAGGTATGTGGAGTGAGTCAAGCAAACAATCAATGGATGGGGTTCAGGGCCGATTAGCAGTGACGATGCCTCCTTTTTTGGTGCTGCTTCTTTTTTTTGATTCGCAGCTCATGGCGGCCCTTTACACAGAGGCAGGTATGAGTAATAACGGATCGATCCGATGGCCGGAGAAGCTGTCCGACTTTTTCTGGTGAGTCTTACTGGCAAGACGTCTAGAAATAGCAGTGCCTGGTGAAGTGGGAGTCAATTTTTTGTTTTTCGTGAATATGGTCGTTTTCATCAATCATCAATCACAAACAACACAATTGATGAATCAACAACAAATCAATTGAACCGGCCCTCTGATCAATTCCGGAAACAAACACACAAGTCCCTGCTCCACTCGACTCGACTCGACTGGGCTGGACTGCCGTTGGCGTTTCCGAGTGCCGTTCGTCTCGACTCTTTGGTCTGGTCTGGCATCTGCTCACAATCACACATCGAACTTATCCGCCACATCTGACGGACTTTTACCTCCATTCCACGGCCTGACTTTCAGCTCCACCGGACAGTCTGCGAATCCGAATCCTTCTCCTTTCCCAGGTAGGCAGGCCCCCTTTCTTGCAGTGGGCTGTCCGCCACGTTGCATCTCGGTCTTCTGCCCAGTCAATCAATATCCAGCCTCGCCAGCTTCTATTCTGGCATCGGGCTTTCCTTTCAGTCCCCGTTGGATGCTGGTCATCCTGGCCAATAATGAGGAATAACGCATTGTTTACGCCATTGTCAGCTGAGGAAACGGGCCGCCCACTGGATATCAGTTATTTCGTGATTGGAGACAGCTAATGATGCTTTTCCCAGGTCGCATAGAGTGAATTGTCTCTTACAGTCCACGGTCACCGTCCGCAGACGAGATATCGAGCTAGACAACGGCCCCGGATACCACTTCATTCGTTCACCCGGCGTCACCTCATCGACCTGGCACACGCCACAGCAGCAGAAAGTACTCGGTGGCTTTTACTTTGTACTCCATACGAACCCAAGTTACCTACCTACGGAGACTCCGTACCTTACCCCAAAAAGCCGTCTCGGAAAGACAAACGTCTCCAAATTCTCCCACCAAAAAATTGGGAACCTAAAAAAAAAAAAAAACACCACAACCATCAACACGAAAAGGAAAAAAAGAAATTGCCAATTCCTGGAATCGGGTCTGGCTTCCGTCTTCTCCCACCCTCCACACCTTAACGAACCCCCGTCCGAGACCCCCGTCGGCCAGGACCCTCGTCGGCCAGGACCCTCGTCGTCCCCGTTCTTCCACCCCTGGTCTCCCGGCTCCACGCCGTACACCCTCGTCCACGGTCCTGCACCATCAACAGCTGCACAATTCGACCTCCGTTGCACACCACCCACTCTTGCTTCTCCAATACGACGAATTCATCGCCTCCGTCTCCTTGGACTCCCTCCTGGAAACATTGGAAGCACATCACACAGTCGTGCTGTCGGATTCGAAATCGAAGCTCGGGCTTTTCGACTAACCACCCCCTGCTCCCGTTCCCTGCTTATTCCGCCATCCCATCTTTGCATCCCATCACTTCCCAATTCTCGTTCCTCGTCCGCCCGTTTCCCTCCTATTACCTGGTATCCCGTACTAAGACCTCTTGGTCTACCTCAAAGTACCCGGTACCTTACCCCTTCTGCCGCCGCCGCCCCTCGCCGTCAGCCAACGTCCCTGAAACTGCGTTGAAACCCCCTTCTCCCTCTCATTCTCACATCCTTCATTACACATGGGTCTAAGTCCAAGTACCTGGCTGGGCAAGCCATCTAGAACCCGTCCAGTTCACAAGGTTTTAAACCGACTTTTCCTCGTCCACGGCCCAGTTGCAGGGAACACGACGCTCTCCTCCTCTGTTGGTCCATTCAATGCGACTCTCGATACTCCACGCTCTCACCATACTCTAAATTACTCTACTGCGCCTTGTCCGAAGCCTGCAACCCGCTCTCCAACGCCTGCTCTTCCATCCGCCGCCGCTCTTGCGCCTACGCCTGCAACTTCTCCCTCTCCGAGTCGTTTGCCTCGTCAGATTCCTCCCACTTCGTGTCATTCCGGCCGGTCCCATTACACCACTCTGCATACGAACACTCCTTCTCCTCGCCTGCTTCGCCGCAGAGCTCCAACAACTACTAATTACCTCGTCCCGTCACCCACTTCCGCCTCCTCTTTCTTCTCCGCATCACTCCCTCCGACACATGCGCCGGTAATGTCAATGGCGTCGTATCCTTTTAGCTCATCCAGCTCATCAGACATCTCTACGCCCCGGTCCGCTTCGCCTTCGCATTCGTCCGTCGCCTCTGCCCGCTCCTCTCGCTCGTCTATATCTAACAAGCGTATGTCCATGTCCAGTCGCAGGATGACGGACTTCAACCCAATGTCTTCTGTCGACATCAACGCCATTGAGGAGAAGATGAGAATGGCTTCCCTCGACCAGCACCGCGGTTACGCCCAGAACACCTTCGGCGAAGTCCAGCAGTTCCGCAACCCGGATCCCATTCCCAAGTCCCAGGCCACTGGCTACCAGGTCCTCAAGGAGCCTCTCTGGAACAAAGGTGAGTTGACAATTGCACGATTCATCCCATACCCTACCTGCCTTAGGGCATCAGTCTGCCTCCCCCCACCACTTACACACTCATGCACGGGAGCTTCAACGTGCCGCTGCCCGCACTGAACCTGCTGCGTCCGCGCACCTGCACCTCACTGCACCGCACTGGCTTCCCCAACATATCGTATCCCTTCAGTCTGCACCATTCTATATAGCCTCCCTTCTTTTGCTCTTCCCACTTTCTGCCCCTCTTCCTCCTCCTCCTCACCCCCAGTACACATCCCCCGCATGGCTTCCTCACTTCCAGGACGCTCTTGTCGTCTTCCCTTCTCCCCTCTCCAGCATCTTCAACCCCGCCGCCAGCTCCCTCTCCTCAAGCCTCTGTCGTCCTCGTCAACTATTCACACTTCATCCAAACTAACCGCCATGGTCGAATCAGGTCTCTCCTTCACCCCCGAGGAGCGTGTCAACAAGAACCTCACCGGCCTCATCCCCCACACCATGGAGAGCCTCCAGACGCAATGCGAGCGTGCCATGAAGATGATCAACACTCGCTCAACGCCTGTTGACAAGTACCTCTACCTGTCTTCCCTCAAGGCCCAGAACTTCGACCTGTTCTACCGTCTGCTGATGGACAACATCCGCGACCTCATGCCCTTGGTCTACACCCCTACCATTGGCGACGTCTGCCTGCAATACTCGACCCTCTACACCCGCCCCGAGGCTCTGTACATCTCCATCAAGCAGCGCAAGTCCATCCGCACCATGCTCCGCAACTGGCCCTACCCCAACCCTGAGATTTGCGTCGTCACCGACGGCTCTCGTATCCTGGGTCTTGGTGACTTGGGTGTCAACGGTGTCGGTATCTCCGTAAGTAAACTTTGTCTTGGTTCAATTGAATCAGTGCTAATAATTCACAGATCGGCAAGCTCGCTCTGTACACCGGTGCTGCTGGTATCCACCCCGAGAACACCCTGCCCATCGTCCTCGACACCGGAACCAACAACGAGAACAACCTGAAGGACCCCTTCTACCTCGGAATCCGCTCCAAGCGTGTTTCCGTGGCCGAGCAGCAGGCTTTCATGGACGAGTTCATGGAGGCTGTCGCCGAGGTCTACCCCAACATGACCGTCCAGTTCGAGGACTTCGAGTCCGAGAAGGCCTTCAACTACCTCGACCGCTACCGCAACAAGTACCGCTGCTTCAACGACGACATCCAGGGAACTGGTGCCGTTGTCTTGGCTGGTTACATCAACGCTGTCGAGCTCTCCGGTGTCCCCATCGAGGAGCAGCGCCTGGTCTTCATGGGAGCTGGCTCCGCCGGTGTCGGTGTCGCCAAGCAGCTCGTCGAGTACTACACCAAGCGTGGTCTCAGTGAGCAGGCTGCTAGGGACAAGTTCTGGCTGGTCGACACCAAGGGTCTCGTTACCAAGGACCGTGGTGACAAGCTCGCCGAGCACAAGAAGTACTTCGCCCGTACCGACAACAACGGCCACCAGTTCCGCACCCTGGAGGAGGTTATTGAGTACGTTAAGCCTAGTGCTTTGGTCGGTCTCACTGCCACCTTCGGTGTTTTCACCGAGTCCGTTATCCGTGCGCTCAAGGCTTCCGTCGATGCCGGAGGTCTCGGCCGCCGCCCCGTCCTCTTCCCCCTCAGCAACCCCCTTACCAAGGCCGAGTGCACCTTCGAGCAGGCCATCCAGTGGACCGACGGCACCGTCATCTTCGCCTCCGGCTCTCCGTTCTCCCCCGTCACTGTCAAGAGCAAGGAGGGTGACTCCATCACCTACCACCCCAACCAGGGCAACAACGTCTACGTCTTCCCCGGTCTGGGTCTCGGTGCCATTCTCGCCAAGGCCACCAAGGTCACTGACGACATGGTCTACACCTCCGCTGCCGCTCTTGCCGGTTCTCTGAACGCCGACGAGATCCACAAGGGCCTCATTTACCCCCGCATTGAGCGTGTGCGCGACGCCAGCTTGATCGTCGCCCGCGAGGTCATGAAGGCCGCCCGCAGAGCCGGCGTTTCCCAGCTTCCGGAGTCCCAGTGGGTCGAGTGGGAGGAGTGGGGTGACGTCGCCCTGAACGCCTGGATCAAGGACCGCGTCTACGACCCTGTCAGCTTTTCCGAGAGGAGCCGCATCTAAGACCGAAACCCCGATTTTTGGGAACCCCGCGTGGACAGATTGAGTTGCATTTACGGACCTAAAACGGCTAGGACAGGAATTACCTGAGATGTTTCTCAGCGAGTTGGTTTTTATTTTTTGGCGTTGGGGTAGGCATTCGGGGCCTTGCTTTCACCGTCCCCGAAAATTTGAGCGGAGGGATGCCACATTTTCATCGTCACCGAGAGGGACGACAACGCTTTTTTTTCACACACACACAAGAACGCCCCCAGAGAATTGCTTCTCTGCGCATGCCACCAGACACCGAGCGCGTTGTCGCTCTGGACTTTGATTCCCGGCATTTTTAGTTGATCTCCAATAGAGGAGGATACGGAGGGTGATCAGGATTCGCGTTAATACTTCCTAATGAGTCTCCGAGGCTGAATGGAAACGCGACATAGAAAATAGATTTCAATACCTCTACAAGCTTGACCCTATCGTGACATGCATTTCCATCTCAACTGGCAACCCTCCCTGTCCCTCATTCTAGGTTGGGCAGCCTCGGTTCGGAATCATTATCAACAAACCTCGGCCATCAAATCCCGTCGTCTCCAAATCTCCTCGACGGGGAGACTTCATGTCGTCCAGCAGATCCCCAAAAACTCCCCGCACGCACCTGGTGCAACCATCTCACATCTCCTACCCCAGCTGGCCCCAATAATTCCTCTCAAGGCTGAACCACCTCCGTCCGAACTGTGTTGGGGAAGACTGTTGGGGGTGAAGAACTACCCCTAATAACCCCTGAAGTACCTTACCTTCGCACTAGCCCGGACTAGGTAGAAGAGCGCATGCCGAAGCTTGCTGCTGGAGTGCCTCGTCTGAAATGAATGAATCAACTCTTCTTCGGCCGAGACAAGAGACGAACAAAACCCGGGAGGGGCGCATGGCGCTAGAGAACCGTCAGAGACATAACGACGTAAAAGTTCACAGACAGTTCCGCATGAGAATGCATATGAAGACGCTTCGAATATCTACAGGCTTGTTTGTTGTTAATACGACTAACGTCATACGTCGACTCGTTGGTCCCCTTCTCTCGGGGGAGTGGGGGAGGAGGAAGAGCTGGGGTAAGCTGTCAGTCACACCCTGATTAGGTTGTCGCTCGGCACCTCGGTAAAGGGACGGACGGAGCTTGGACGGCGTTGATGTGACATGCTTTCCGGGTTGTTTCAAGAGCTCTGCTGAAGCTACCTTACCTTACTACTTACCCAGCACAACAAATAAGAAACAACACTATTCATCGGTTGATTACTATTCTCGGGATTACAACAATCAGCCCAAAAAAACAAAACCGTTGAATAAGAAAACATCGGACGGAGACCTCGAAAGCTTAAGCAGCCCCCCCGTTTCGGCCCCGGCTCGGGATTTACTCCACGGACACCCCCGCCTTCGACGACACGGCATCGGGAACCAACGCCCCCCTGCTTCCAAGTCGCACTACCCATCCCATCGGTGAACCTGCGGTTCGCCGGGCGGCATGTGTAGTGTTGACAAGGAGCTTTTGCGTTGTGGATTGTGTGGGTGGTGACGGGCAGTGAGAACCGACTGCGGCAGGGATGGGGATTTTCTCCTCCCCGTTTTCCTCCGCATGTTGGGCTGATGGAGAGGGAGGGAGGGGTGAAGGGAGAAGGGACTGAGCCGTGTGCAAGGGTGTGTGTGTTATTCTGGGAGGAGATGGACCAGGGTAGGACCAACGTTCTCCCGCTACACGCCCTCCTCCTTCAACTTCTCAGAGCTTGATATCAGGGGTCTTACGGTCCGGTCCTCACGTGCCGGGGACGGGGCCTCAGAGGGAGTACGGGGAACGGGGAGATGATGCCGTCTGTTAGTTCCGGGGCAGTAGGTTCATAATGACTACCGGCCCATTCCCACGTCTGGTCGAGTTCGAGGGTTGCTTCGGTATTACGCCGAAGCTCCTTCGGGGTGTTCTTTCGGGGTAATATTTCGGGCTAATGTGAAAGCTGCCGTCCCGTTCCATCTCGTAGATTTTTCCTTCGTCAACATAACATTGATTATGGAAGAAAGCTGTGGGGTTTATCTACACCAGTCAAACAGAGCGGGCATGTACATCTCAGGCTTTCCAGCACATAGCGGCATCAGCGATTGCTGATTGTTCCGAGTCGAGCACCTCTCGATCCCCCCTCCCGCAACCCCGTAGACCAAAAAGCCAAAATGTCAGCAACGTCCCATCGCCAAGCTCTTATGCTCTTGACGGAAGTCTATCAGTATCAACAGCCATCGGCCTCGCACCCACGAAATGGAGGATGAAGTCCGGCGCTGCGGGATCTCATTGTAACCTCTTGTACCACTTACCCCAGAGCACAACTGTCCAGACCTGCTCTTCACCACCTACCGAGAGAAGAGAAATTCCACGTCACGGTTCTGAAAGAGAGAGGGGAGGAGGCTGTTCCGTCTTTTTACCAAGACGCGAATCAAAGCTCGCACTCGAAACCACCACTTGTTGTCTTATGAAGAGGCCGCCCGTATAATGTGTGTACCAAACTAATAGTGTAATCAGTCATTTCCCGCAGCGTCGGGTTTCCGATGGTGAACACATTTGTTCCGTCTGCATACAAACTCTTCAAATACCGGTTGGGGTGACGTTGATTGCCCTCAGAAGCTGCGATGTATCAGCTAACGTCACGAATCATCTCTCCTTCCCCCATATGCTCCCACCCTCACGATCACTTGCCTCACACAACCCCAAAGAGCAGCGTTAGCATTGCTCCCATCGGCTCAACCGATTAATAATGTACCCACCCTAACACACCCCGAAAGAAACCAGAACACGGATCCGAGAACCTCTCGTGGCAAATAGACCTAGTTGGCTCATAAACTATATATGCGTCGTCTTCTCCGCCATCTCGTAGGCCATATACGACTCATTTGCACGGCTTCCTCAAGATCACTATGTAGTCTCACGCGTGAGTTGCTGAATGATGGTAATTCGAAAGGCATTACGCGGGCATCTTATCGAGGTTATGAATGGAGACGCGAGGTACAAAGTCAAACAGGCATCTTGAGGTTCGATTTGGCTCCTAAGGCTGCCAATGTCTAGCACTCGCGAGCGAACTATTACCATATTGGGGTCACTGTTTAATGGAAAGCGAGTAGGTCGAAGCGATGTCATCCCTGGGAATGTATCAGAGCTTGCGTTTATAGTATAGAACTTGACTTGATTTGGTTTTCAGCTGCCTAGCATTCCCAGTCCGATAACATGCATCTAGGAAGGGAAATGGGGGTATTCCGTATGAATGACAAAACAAGGAAACGACGTGCTGTGAAAAGGGATGATGTGGCTGATGGCCGAGTGAATGATGAAAAAAAGGCCAGGCTATTCTGACGTAGCAAAACTCCAAGCTTCAGTATGATATAATGAGATGTTTCCCACGGCACGATTCGCCTCGTGATGCTGACCGACAAGCCCCTAACTCCCTGTATGCATGCATAAAGCATCCCCGGACCTCCTGATTCCGTCACATCAAAGATCATGTTGATGATTTCGCGCTCTTGGTGACAATCCTGCCGTCGTACGCCTCATATTTGTTTTCCCAACTGCAAAGACTCGACTCAGCCTTTCCGGAAAAGCCGTTTCGTACCTCCAACCTTGCCCATTTCGCCAAATTCAGAATTCTTGCGCGTCTCGCCGCTAGCAAGTCGCACCTTCTCCTTGACACTTTCGACCCATGCGCGACTTTCCTCACTCATCTCGACCTTACGGCCAGTCGGACCTGCGAGGCCAAGGAATGAGCTGTCTTCTTCGGCCCAAGCGTGTGAGCTGGCTCGCGAACGGTTGGAATCCTCTGAGGACGGCGTGAACTTGTCGGGGATAGGAGGCACGGCAGGGGTCTGAGGGAGGCACATCGGGGCAGACGTGTTCGATAGATCGGCCGCGCCGAAAGATTTCCTAGCCTTTCGTACGTGGAGGGGCGTCATCGGGGACATGTCCATCGCCGAGGCCGGGCGGCTCTGGGGACTCGAGCCTATTCCCCGGCTGTGGCTGGTGGGAGGACGAGGGATGTCCTGAATCTCGACCTTTGCCTTGTCTGCCCTCCCGGTCGAACGGCGACCGTGGTGGGCAGCGTACTCCTTGAGATACTCTCCAAGATCAGCCCAGCCACCACCAACACGGACCATGACACGCTCCCCGTTCTCGCCAACACAGCGAATAAAAAGCTTAATGGGGGCCTCGCCAGTTGAACGAGAGAGATGATAGACCTTGATGTCCTGTCTACTCTGCGGGCGTTTCGGTCTCGGGTTCTTAGCGTACGCGGGAGCAAGAGTCAGGAATGGCGTCGTGGCTCGCGATGAGGCCCTCGACGTCATGGAAAGGCTGGAGGCGGATCTCCGGATAGGCTCTCTGGACGGTTTCTTGAGCCGTTTGGCAGGCAAATCCGGAGGAGGCGGGTTGAGGTTGATCTTCGGAGGACCGGAAGCCAGCTTGATGTTGGCCGGGATGGAGTCGAGAATATCGCTGATTTGCTGCCGAAGGTGGTCGTCTGATCTGAGATCGGAGGGCTCTCTAGGCGGAGGAATGTTTGTGAATGAGGTGTCGAATTCCTCTTCCATAAAGGACGATTCGAGGGGGAGCGCTGGAAGCAAGCCGTCGCCTTGAGGACCAATCATCGGGCTGGCACTATCTTGTCGATAAGTAGGTCGGAACGGCGGCGAGCTTGGCGGGCTGATGTTCATGAATCGCTCGGTGGCAGCCTTTTGACGCGAAACCTCGGAAGGCCTCTGGCGCGGTAGAGGTGGCGAGGCAGATACTTCAGGGACATCGCTGGTGGCTTCCGCGAGTAGACTGGTGTGACCGAAGATGACAGTGGACGACTGAGAGGCGTTGCTTCCCCGCCGCTCTGGGCGAATGAGAGGTGGGAGCTCTATCTCGTCCTCGCTCTCAGGGGTATCGGAGAGGATTTCCACAGCCTCATCTTCATCAGAGGAGGAGGAAGACCCCATGGTTGCCTTTTCTTCCAGGGAGGCCTTGGCGACGGGCAAGGGGATTTCTTCCTTCATTTCGCCTTCGCGAGTGCTAGCATTGCTGCTTTTCTTGGTGCTCTCTTCGTTACGAACCTCGGCCAGCGGAGCCCGCTTGGGCTTCAGGGCCTCAGAAGAGCCATCGAGGCCAGTTGTCGTGGACAGCGTCTTCTTTTGAGCTTGAAAATGGGAGGGAGACACTTCGATGGCTTCTTCGTCAGAGCCCTCGGACTGTTCAGGAGTGGCATCCGCATGGAAAATGATGGAATTGGTCTCGCTCTTGTCCATGAAGCTGTCATCCTCAGGTAGGTTGATCTTGATAGGCACGGGTAGAGTCACAGTCCTGGGGTCGTCTTCCACGACTGGCAATGAATTGACGGCGCTGCGAGGTTCAGCTTCTGCATCCCTCGTGACCTCCTTGGCAGACTCGTTGTTGACCTCATTGGCCTGTTTGTCGACTGGTATCCTGGCGGCCACTTTGGTTGTTTCGTTGACGGACGCTTTTGCAGGTTCCTCTGCGGCGCGTACGGCAGATTGCTTTGGCCGCATGAGTTTCGCCCATTCCCCCTCTCGAATTTTGCGTTCTCCTACAGAAACCCATTCTGCGTAGCTCCGTTCAATCGTTTCCATGCGATCCAGCCAGTCGTCGGGCAATGTGTCCTGCAGGCCCTCCAGGCTGTCGAGCATGTAGTCAAGGCTTCGTCCAGACTTTGTAATTTGCTTTTCCAACACGGATTTGACAACGGTATAAGCTTGCTTCAGCCGTGACAAGTCGTCGTCTTCAGTACCATCTTCCGCTGATGGCGTATTTGCTGGAGACGAAAGGACATTCCACGCAGACTGAAGTGCGAATTCCGCCTCGGCGATGCCGGCGAGCAGGGCTGGTATGCGACGGAGGACAGAAAGTCGAATGTGCCAGACTTTCAATAGGCGGCAAAGCTTGGAGAGATTTGGCAACGCCTGGATGATAATGGCCGTAAGAAGAGCCGTGAGATCGTCCATGCGATTGTATGAGAGCATCGATGAAATGGAGCGCGTATCCGAGACCGGCGTCCCTGGTCTCGATAACGGAATGATGTGGCTGTGCATGACATGACTTTTAATATCCTCGATTTGTAATTCGTCCATGTCGTGTGAGATACCATCTACGCGGCCCTCGTAGCGGATGACGTCTTCGGCCGGCAAACTCCCCATATATTCGGATTCGGGTCCGTCTTCAGAGCCCAGACCGTCATCCTGGCCTGAGAGTTTCCTCCTCTTTGCGTCGGGCATCTCGAAGCCCACAGAACCACCGGATTCGGGCCAAGGCCAATCGGACAGCTCCTCGAGCCATTCGTATATCTTCCGGCTGGCAACAGCAGCGCGCATGGCGAATTCCTGTTCGCTGACGGTACAGTTGTCGAGACATTGCTTGAGCTCGGTGCTGGGTGATTGGAGCATCTCGACGGCGGTCATGGGGGTTAGGCGGTTCAGCAATTCATCGTTGGTACGGTTGTGGGCGTGGGCGTGGTTGTGGTTTGGCGAGTAGTCGGAAAGGCGGTACTGGCGCCTCGGCGGCTGCAGCTGTTGGCCCGCGCCGGGGGTGGCGGGCGGCGGAGGGTCGGTCATGGCGTTTGTGTTTGTTGCTGTGAATTTAGTTGTCGAACGGGCGGTTGCGAGGTCGAGAGAGCGGGCATAGCTGGCTTCTATGAGCCTGGAAAGAAAAGAGTCTGGGTGAGAATGGCCATGTCGCGGATCATCGGCGGTGTTTGTGGACGGTCGTCATAATCGAAGGAAGCCGAGATGACCAGCCTTTCTCTT
Organism: Colletotrichum karsti; assembly: GCF_011947395.1. Classification (NCBI taxonomy): domain Eukaryota; kingdom Fungi; phylum Ascomycota; class Sordariomycetes; order Glomerellales; family Glomerellaceae; genus Colletotrichum; species Colletotrichum karsti. Next base: position 17,930 of record NW_024065924.1, read on the forward strand.
TCCGCCTTCTCCCTCTCTTGCTGTATCTCGTCCGGGCGCAGCTGGTCTAAGACTGTTCGCGGCTTGGTGGAAGGCGGGTTGTCGCACACGGGCTCGCACCTTCGGGAGTGCCTGTCGTTCGCTCGGGTAGTCGCAGGATGATCCAAATCGCAGCCGCGTCAGTGGTCTGGCGTCTTACGAAAAAGAAATGGCGGCGCGGATCGGTTTCCCGGGGATGCAAGGGATCGCAGGTGGTTCTTGCTGAAGAAAAAGGAATGGGAGGAGGGATACGGATGCCAAGTAGGTGCGTTGGGTAAGGTAGATAATGTAGGTAAAGTAATGTAAGGTGAGGAATCCGTATGTAGGGAGTGATAGGGTAAGGGAAGGAAAGAATGAGTGACTGTGAGAAGTGACGATGATGATGGATGGTGAATGAATGAAGGCAGGTAGGCAGTCAAGATGTTTCGCGTCAGTGAAGGAGGACAATGCGAATGGACGGGCAGAGAATAAGAGGGATAGACAGGTAAAAGGAGATGGACGTTTCGTGTTGCAGAAAGAAAGAGGAGATTTATTAATTGGATTAATGGAATATTGGGTGCAGGTTACTGCCGGGGGTTGGAATGGATGGGCTGGTGAAGCCAGGTACCCGAGACCAGAAGACCAGGAATGGGTTCGGGGTGGATTCGCTGGGCCAGATTTGGTGTGGGTGAGCCTGCCCTGAGCCTGGTTTGATCGGTTCGTGTGGAGATGCTGCGAATTAACAGGCCTCCAACATCCCCGTCATGCAGAGCGCTTGCGACAACCAGCCAGTCCGGGACTCCCACGCTCGACATTACGGATACAACACATCACTGCCACTGCCAGCGAGGCTCAAGTCTCAAGCACGAATACCTCAGGCCCGGCGGGCTACGAGAAAAAATACCACCACGACGGCGAATGGGCAACTATCGAATTCGGACCAACTTGGCCTTTGGCGGATCCTGCAAAGAAAACTCTTTCTGCAGCCAGACGGTGACCTGACATGTGTCTCTCCAATATGGCTGACGCCGTTGGCCATTAGGGTGGCATCTAGAGGGGGACCGGACTGGCGGTGGGCTGTTCCTGCTCCTGTTCCTGCAAGACCTGCATTCCATTCTTCAATTGTCATCATGATGCTTGCAAATCCATGCGGCCCATGGTGCTATACTATGTTTTCCGTGCTCATCATGCTGGGAATGCGATGGGTGTCCCTGTCTGAGCTTGATGCAGCCCGTTCTGCCAGCCTCCGACTGCCTGCAGCCAGGACCAAAAAGAGGTCAATGTCTAGGAATCCCGGACTGGTGTATACCTTACGGATACTTCCAGCAGGTCTGAGAAGAGGCTTTTTTATTCCGCCTTATCCAGCAGCATGCAGCTCTGGATGCACCCTGCAGAAGAGCCCCGTCCTCCCAGCCTCAACTTATCCACGTATGCTATTCGCCTGCATTCGTCAGCTCACCTCACCTTACCGTACGGCGGTATGCTGTACAGTCACCTGAAGACCGGATATTAAGCTTGTCCTTAGTCGGTCCATCTCGACGCGCTCTCCTTGTCCTCCTCACGTCGCGTCTCCTCCTCCTCCTCCACGTCCGATGAGATGAGACGACATGCACGACATTCGACGCTCGGATGCAGCTTTTTTGCTGCCTGATCTATCCGTATCTGCCAGACTTGCATGTCTCTGTCACAGTTACATGGACCAAGACCACGGATAAGAGGTCGTCAAACGAAACACAGCTCTGTCTGAGCTCTCAACAACAAAACAGAGCTTTCGGGAAGCTTTCCGACTAGCTGCTTGAGGCGTGAGCTTGCAAAAAATAGAGCTCTCAATCGCGTCGAGAAAAGTCACCACCAGAGTCTGAGCATGGACGACACCAACCAGAAAAGATCAGCGACGCCAGCCAATCCTCGTTTCCGGCGATCCTCATCCCCCCACTGCGGCCACCTTATTTGCCCTGCTATCGCGCGCCCAGCAAGGACCGGAGCCCGGTACTCGCACTCATTGGATGTTTGACACGACCTCCAACCTTTCAGACCTTCCCATCCATGTTTCGCGCATTGCTTCTGTCAGATGCCAGTCTAAACCACCAAACGAAGCGCATCGCCGGGACGCTCGCTCGCCCGCTCTCCGTTCGCTTCACATTGACACCTGCCAGACAATGGCCAAACCCGACGACGACTGACTCTCGGCCTCGGCTCTGCTCATTTCCCTGCGAAATATGACCTCCCCGCTGTTATTAAACATTCCTTACGATTGCCGTTGGCTGGCCCGGAAACGCGCTCGGGACCATCTCGCCTGACAGCTCCCCTTGTCCCGCTAACCACACATTCGGTTACCTCACCCCTGGAGCTCTCAAATTGAACACGAGGGGTCCTGGCCTGGTAAGATGGGCCCTTTCGGCAAGCTCCAGTCTCGGCTTCTAAAAACGAACACTCCTTCTCGCCATGGGTTTGACGACATTCGTGGGGACCAGGAGCTTGTCTTCCTTCTCATGTTCGTCACTACAGCTACCGCCGATGAGCCGCGGCGGGCTGGGGCTCTATCGTCTCACCATCAAGATCCGTAACCTCCTTGCGCCGCTGGCCTTGTGGATATAAATTTTTGGGTACTCATCGTATGTACTTGTATATGTTGCTCCATGTGAACTAGATGTCGCCGGCCGAGTCTAGATCTATCCGCACCGCTTATGCTTGCACAACACAAAGCTACGCATATCTACAGTTTAGACGGGAGGAACTTCCACTTTCCCTTTCCCGGATAGACGAATCCAAGCTCCTTGAGTGTCGTGGCATTTCCTCCCTGCTTCTCGAACTCTTGCTTGGCGTAGTAGTAGATGCTCCTCTCCCAGAACTGTTCGTCATGCCAGTATGGAGGCTCCTTTCCAAGCTTCGTCGACTCTATCGCCCAGTCGTGCAACGAGTTGAGGAAACGACCATCGTCGCCGTCGTCGACGAGCACGTGTATGTTCTTGTCGCCGCGTCTCTTGAAGAGCGCAAGCTCCCAATCTTCCTGTTCTTCGATGGACGGGAGTTTCAAATTGTTCGACCAAACCGCCCCGAGGACAGCAGCCTGTGTTTCGGTCAATGGCCACGGGACCGTTTTCACCAACAGGCCGGCGAAGGCCAGGGTTGGGTGCTTGATGAGGAACAGGTGCTGGTACAAGTTTCTGACGCCTTTGCCGGTCGTCAATAGGTTCGGCTTCAGGACTTCCGGGAGAAACGGGAAGCTGAAGAAAAAGCCGGTGCAGTAGATGACGGTAGAAATGTCCTCCTCGATGGTTCCGTCGTCGAAACGGACTGCCTTCTTCTCCGGCAGGTACTCTGCAATCGCGGGTACTTCGATGACCCCGATGTGATCCACCTTGTCTGGTGGAGTCGGATGGTGAACCGAGAGCAGCACCTTGTCCGCCAGCGGGCTGATTTGGCGGGCGATGTCGAGGCCCGAAGGTCCGTTGCCGACCACGATCACCTTTTGCCCAGCGAAAGGCTCCGGCACCCGGTAGTTCTTGGAGTGCAAGATGGCGCTGGGGTGAGCTTCGTGGTAGGCCTTGATGCCCTTGACATCCGGAATGAAGGGCACGTCGTAGTGCCCGTTCGCTATGACGACGGCGTCGTATGTGTCGCTGAAAACCCGGCCGGTGACGGTGCAAGCTGCCGTTATGACCCACTTATCCCGGCCATTCTCCTCTCGGAGGTCGAGCGTCTTGACCTGGTGAGAGAACTTGATGAGGTGTCTCACGTCTTTTGAATATCTCACGAGATACTCGTAAATGGCCTGCCTCGAGGGAAAAATCCATGCATCATCAGGGAACGGCGTGTCCTTGTAGAGCATAGTCGTCTTGACGGTGTTGGCGTGGAGCGTGCCGTACATCGGGGTGGGGAACACGGGAGGCTCATCGGGATTAGGCCGGATCGGAGGGTCCTGCGGACAAAACGGATCCGTCTGGGGGACATGGAGAGAAGTCGTCGGGTGCTCGCTATAGTTCCAGACGCCGCCTACTTCGGCCTGCTGCTCGAAAACGACAATGGAATCGAAGCTCCCCTGTGCCTCGAGGTACCGCGCGGCAGCGAGACCCGTGGGGCCTCCGCCGATGACCGCGATCTTCTTTACGTCGAACGGAAGGGCGCTCATGTTCGGCGGTTTGTAAGACGGCGACAGCGCATGAACGAGCGCGTTGGCGTGGACCTTGCCTGTCTCACAATCGGGCGCCTGCAACGGTCGAGGGCGCGGTTTAAGAGTGACAGCGACAACATGCCATGCCCCACGAGGTCGTAGTGCGTTATATCGGCGGGAAATCACCTAATCGGTTGGAATCGGACTGGGTGGTGGACACCGGCGGGTGGCGGAGATCCCTTCGCCCTCTATCGCATCCGGGTTGCAAAACATCCCACTATTTGTTTCAATTGGATGCTTTGACATGAAGACACATTGCATGTCAACATATTTGCAAGGCATGCCTATTCTGGTCCGGGGGAAAGCAAGCTTCCAACGTCAGATGGTGATTGTCGACAAGGTCTATCCAAGAGAATCACGTGGACTGCATGGATGTAATATCCTTAGTCAGCATTTCCGTCTTCCTGGCAGTCTTATCGATAAGCGAGGGCCGCGCCCCCACACCGCTTTCCGCTTCCGCCGCGCGCCTGCTTGTGGGTCCTGAAGCACGCCGGGCACCAAGCTTGAGCTTCCCTTGTTCCACATTCCTTCCCGAGTGGTTCACGAAGCGATGCCGTGCAACGGAATCGACCTTTGCGACCAACCTTTTTCACCTTTCTCTTGACCTCAACATTCTCTCATTGTTCGTCGCGACTTCTGGCCGCTGATGCCTGGCGTCCTGATTTCTCCCCCTCTGCCAAAGCACGACTTCCATCCCGCGTCGCATTCCCGTTTCCGACGAAACTCATGACGCGATGTCTGGGGATCAGGCACCCTCGCAGCTCGAAGCTGCCGAGGGCATTCCCATCGCGCAATTGAGCCCCGACGTTTCGGATGCCAAGACGCGCGTCGTGCGCGGTGTTGTCACGATTACCTGGCCGTACAGCATCATCAACAAAAACGTCGCCTTCCTGCTTGCCGAACCCGACTTCAGATTGCGCCGCGCGAAGGGCCAAGTGCGCGTCGAGTTCAGCGGATCGAGTGCCAAGGCGGTTCAAGATGCCGGATTGGGAAGCGGCGATGAGGTGACGCTCAGTTTGGATGGAGTCGAAATGGTCGCCGATGATTCCAAGACGCGCGTGCCAGGCACGAGCCTCGAATGGCAGTTGAAGTTCACTGAGAGACTGCTGCTGCGGGTAACGCTATGGCATTGTCATTCAATTCTATAACCATTACTGACTCCTGCTAGGCCAAGATTAGCGACTCGGAGGAAATCAAAGTTATCGATATCGATCATCCTGCAATCACCGAACCAGAGCCCCAACCCGAGCCAGAAAAGCTTCCAGAATCTATCCTCGACTCCTTCACGGAGCCCGCGAAGCCCCACGAACCCGTCGCAACACCGCGAAACCCTCCCACGAAGAGACCTGCCGAGCAAAGTCTTGGATTAGACGAGTATGCCTCGCCCGCATTTCTCAAGCGCGCTAGGATGTCATACGGATCTCTGTTTGAATACAACTCAGACATTTTCGACGAAGACACCTCAGCCAATGCTCGCACAAAAAAGCGAGCAAAGACCGGCAGGTACAGCGGAGTGTGGAGATACGCCAGCAAATCTCCCAGCCCTGAACCCGAGCAGGTTGAAGATGACGATACAGATGACACGTCAATGGCAGATGAGAAGCCGGAGACGGATACACCTGTGCGGCCGAAGATGGTTGATGGAGGGTGTCAGACTATGGAATTGGATACGAGCCCCCCAAGAGACGTCCAAGTTGCGGCAGAGGCCAGGCACGACCCATCTCAGTTTTTGCAGACCCCCACGAAGTCGACCATGATTGACTCCGGGGTGCAGTCGGACTTGCCTGGCCTAGCGGAAACGCCCCATTTTGGAATGCCGGCGGGCTTGAGCGGCGATTTTGGACAGCCACCACCGATGCCCATATTTACATCTGCTCATGAGCACTACACGCCGGCATACGAGCAGCAGCCTGTTGGTCCGGACCTTGGTCATGACGTCCACCACGGTAGCATGGGACCGCAATACCATGCGGAAAGTCCCTTCCATGAGCATGCGAGCTCGTACCCGGAAGCAGCACTCGATGACGGTCTTGAGGCTCCCGCACAATACCCTGCGTCTTTCCTTGATACTCCACAGTTTGACCCGCATCTCATGGTCACATCTCAGTCTATGCCTGAGTCGACGCCAGCTTATCATGATCACCATACGCCACAACCACATGTATCCGAGCCCGAGCACCATACCACTTTCGTCGATGCTGTTGCAGAGCCGCAGCAGATCCCATGGGGTCTCACGTCGATGCAGCAACCCAGGCCAGTCGCAGAGCCAGCAGACAATGCTGCTTCGACCTTCGACCCGGCTGTTAGCAAGGAGGAGGTGGTGAATACGGAACAGGAATTAGGCACTCAAGCTGTGCCAAGTGATACTTGGGCTGAGGATCATGAACTGCAAACAAAAGAGCACCACGAAGACCCTGAGGGCAAGCAGGCGGCCATGACGGTTGAGGACGACGAGCTCTCGGAAGACGAGGATGGTCCTGAAGAAGAATTCACTGCCAGGACGTATGCTGAGAGACATTTCGAACCAGCAAAAGAGAAAGAAGAGGCCGCCGCTGGCTTGGAGAATGCACCGGCGAGCAGTGAGAGCAGCGACGGCAGCGAAGACAGCGATGAGGAAGCCGAGCACGAAGAGGATGATGTTGGTGGAGACTACGACATCACCAACTATCGCAACCTCAGCAATAACCAGGATGACGACGATGGATCAGATCTCGAGTCTGACTATGGTCAAGAAGACGAAGAAGAGATGTTCGATGCCGACGTCCAAGGCGACGAGGATGATGAAATGGACGAGGACGCGGAAAACTACGGAGAGTACGATGAGTACGAAGAAGAAGGAGATTATGATGAAGACGAGGATCAGGAGAACCAGCCGCCACCTGCAACTGTGCCAAGGGGCGCCCCTCAGGTGATCAGTTTGCTGTCAGACTCAGAGGACGAGGAAGAGGACGCGCCGCCTCCTATGCCGAAAGCATCGATACGGCAAATGCCTCAATACGACGGGTCCGCCGACGAGATGGACAGATCCGAAGATGAGGAAGAAAGCGATAAAGAGAACGTTCGCCATGAGCCAGTGCAACAGAACTCATCGCCAGTGGTGTCGGATGTGGAGAGCGAAGAGGATGAGGCGTCTGGCAGCGAATCTGAAGGCGGTACCCCTACTCCCAAACCGCGGGAGATCACAAGCAACCCTGGTTCAACCCGCAGTGTTGATGCATCTTCTCCGGCCGCCATGCATGACCCTGCGGATATGACAACGGCCACCGTTGCTGACGACCTGGAGACCATGAGTCCGATTCGTCTGCCACAGTCAACAGAGCTTCCCAAGGACAGTAGTTCCCGGCCAGCCTCACGAGACGATTCCGAGATGTTGGAGGCAGAACTTGAACAAGAGCTGGAGCAAGAAATTGCGGCCGATGCCGCTTTCGACGACAGCAAGATACCAGATGAACCGGAGGTTTTGACAGAACAGGTCTCTGAGGTTCCAACCGAAGATCAAGCCGTCCCGGCTGAAGAAGAAATCGTCTCGACCGAAGAAAAATCTGTTTTGGTCGAGGAGCAAGCTGTTCCGACCGAAGTACAAGCTGCCTCAGCCGAAGACGAAATTGCCGAAACCGAAGAACAAGCTGCCTTGACTGAAAAACCGGCTCAAGTGATTGCGAGCGAAGTTCTGGACACAACGGTATCTGAAGTCAAAGTGGAAAGCGAAGTCCGGACGGAAGAGGTCAGAAATATACCCCAGGAATCGAGTCTTGTCGAGGTAGATGTGAAGCCTGCCGACGGCGTCGTCCCTGAGGAGATGGACATTAACATGGCCGACGCAGACGAGAAGCCAGTTGACGAGTCCGATATCAGAGAGCAGTCTGAAGATCCCAGAATGGACGTCGCAAAGACGCCAGAGCCTTTATTAGAAGAGATGATGGACGAAGAAGATCTCATCCAGAGTCAACTTGCAGACGAAACAATGGCGGAAGAGAGAACGCTTGTCATTGAGACAACTGAGACGATATCACAACACGAAGTCCCGGCGAACGAACTAGAAGAGACGTCATCACCTATGAGCTCGCCAATCGTCCAGATCACAGAAAGATTACAGGTCGAGATCACGTCGTCGACGGCCGATACACCAGCAGCCACCCAGCAGGAGGATGAAGGCGTTCCCAAGCTTGATCTGGAAGACGCCATGGACGTGGATGAGCCTGAAGCCAAGCAGCAGGAGATGGCTTCGCCTCCTCCCACACAGAACCTATCTCAGTCATTCGAGGAAGAAAGGCTGGCCGAGACGCACGTTTCTCAAGGCGCCGATGGAGATGATGTCGCGCAGTTCGACCAGCTGCCAACTCCGCGCGAGACACAAGTCACGGAATCATTCGTCTCCCAGTCCGTGGTCGAGACTCAACAGACGGAAGAAGTAATCGCCGACGCAGCTTCCCCGGATGCGACGAACGATGTTCGTCCAGATGAGGAGCTTCCCGCTCCCACAGTGGAAAACCCGGAGAACCCTGCCGACCCAAGTTCACCTATCAACGAAGAGTCATCTCAAATCCGAGACTCCTCGGCGCAACCGTCCGAAGCGCAGTCGTCTCTTATCGCCGAGGAGGCTTCGGAGGAGGCGGGCAACGCGCAGCCAACTCCGAAGCGAGGGCGCGGACACCGAAGAAACAAGTCAGATAACAAGGATCCCGATCCTAGCGTCAAGCTGGCCCGTGCATCAATCGCATCACGACGTTCGACGCGCCTGTCAGACCGCACCACCCCTGAAAGCACTCGCGTTGCAACCCGCGCCAGGTCGCAAAGCCTAGCCTTGCGAAGCGAATCCGCTGATGATGGCGAAGACGAAGGTGTGCAGTTGGCCAGGGCCGCGATCAAGTCACCGTCGCGAGCCACCAAGGAGACCACCAAGGAAACCAAAGAGGAAGTTCCTGCGACGACGACCGACACCACGGCCTCGCTGAAGACGAAATTGGCCAAGCAGCTGCAGAAGGTACCGGACTGCATATCGCTCAAGGTGCTCCGCAACCACACGAACAAGAACGTCGACGTACTCGCGATCGTGACGACAGAGCCGCCCGAGGCTAAGCGCGCCAAGGGTGGGCCGCGGGGTATCATGCTGGCGTTCAACGTCGCGGATCACTCCGTGGCGCCCACGCAGACGGCGCCGGTGCAGATTTTCCGGCCACACAAGGCGGCGCTGCCAGTCGTGCACCCGGGGGACGCCATCCTGCTGCGGCACGTCTGCATCCAGTCGGTCAAGGGCCGCGGGTTCGGGCTCCGCGCCAACGACGCCTCGAGCTGGGCCGTATTCGAGCGCGACGGCGAGGACGGCCTGCCGCAGATCCGCGGACCGCCGGTGGAGCTCACCGAGGAGGAGATGAAGTATGCGGCTCTGCTCAAGCAGTGGTACGCCGGGCTCGACGCGAAGACGCTGGCCAAGTTTGACAAGGCCAACGATGCGGACGCTTAGGAGGGACGGATGGCACGGGGGGGATTGAAGGGGTGTGTGCTTATGGATCCTAATCATCACTTTGCATGTTTGTTTGATACGGCATCCCATCAGGACAGGAGATATCACGATAGTGCTCTAATTCAGACGCAAAAGTTTTGATGAATGATTGGCTGGCGGGGTGAACAAAGCGGGCGGGATTTCATGCGAAGTCTGGTTGTCTGAGAAAAAATGGCTACCGAGGAACCGTTGGACTAGTGTGGTGTATCATCGGGAAGCCAAGCCTGGGAGATCGTGGAGTCTTCCCCATGGAGAAAGACTGGCAGGCCAGGACGTAAAAGGGAGGCCACCCACGCACCGGAACTCGTCGTCGCCCGCCCGCTACAGTCTTGGTCCGGCGTCTAAAAGTTCACACGCCCCTCCCCAGGCGCAGCCATTGGTGATGCGGGCATTTCTGTTGATGGTAAGCAGAGAGCGGAGTCGAAAAACGGGGTCCCCTCCTGCGAGAAGATGGAAGAGGAGGAGCGGGAAAACCCCGTCATCTGTTGTTTTATCGTTTTTTGACTTGTCATCGTGGCCCCTCCCAACCCGCTCCGGCTCCCCTGGCTGGTACGGATTTGCCTTGGTTTTGGTGGTGGAGTATTCGTAGCGCGACGGCTGCGACCCTGAGAGGTGCGAAAACACGCCCATAACGCCCATAGCGCCCGAGCGGTCAATTTCTTTTTCTTACGCCAGACCAGAGAGAACAAGTACAAACTCAATGTGTACTGTGCCTGGTACCAAACGTAAGAACAGCGCGCGGGCTGCAGGCAAGGGCGAATTCGGACATGAGAATCGGGGCAGGTCGGCGACCCCACCCACGGCGTGCGGCCTTGTGGGGGTCTTTACTTTTCGGGAGCGCGACTCCACAGCCGGCTGGCTTCGACGCCATTGGACGCGGGGCGTCGCCTCCACTTGTGTGGGGGGTGGTCGGGAGTGGAGACGGGAAAGTTGACTTGCCCTTTTCTTTTCCCTTCACCACACGTCCACGTCCTCGTGTCCCAGTGACGGGCGCAGCGTTTTAGCGAGGACGGGATAGTGTTAAAGGCAGCGGAGCCTAGATTTTGCGCCCGAATGGACTCGTTCGCGATGGTATCCGTTGGTAGGTAGTCTGGCAGGTGGCCGCAAGGGGAAGCTGTTATTGACGATCTTATTAAGGTGGTGGAATGTTTGTGCCGTCCATTTCTTCACGATGATGAGCCATTGGAGTTGTGGCTGTCGCATGAGCTGTGAGGTCATGGATGAGAGTGGCCGGCAATATTACCCATTTTAAGAGCGGTGAGTGAGGCTTAAAAGTAGGTCCATACCGTGGTAACTTTTGCTGGCGCCGCGCCGCCGTGAGCGGTCGGGATGGACTGCCCGGCTGGGACGGAGGGCGTCGTTTGGAAATATTGGAGAGCGGCACTCGTCATACCAAGACGACAAGCGCACGCACGGCATGTTGTATCGGAGCAAAGGGAGTGTGTTTCGGTGGGTGTGGGTTGGCTGGGGCTCGGCTTCTGGGTCCGCAGGCTTTCAGCTGAGCGTTGGATATTGGGACCTGCGACAAAATGATTAATGAGGTGAATAAGGAACACGACACGACACGACACGACGTTTCCGGGTCGTTTGCGTCCTTGGACGTCGTCGAGTCGTCGTATATGCAGATCTTGTTCTGATTGTGACGGATGGTTTGGGCCTCTTCTTTTTTGGGTTTGACGTTGATGTGTTACATCTGTTGGTCCCTTTTTGCCCTCAAGGTTTGGACGGAGTCAGGATATGGCTTTTCGAGATGGATGGCCCGGGATGGAGGGACGGGAATTGCACGGTTGTACGTACATAGTACACGTTCTGTGGCTTTCGATTCGACCCATCCATCCGCAGTCGCGGGTGCCGTCGAGTCGGCGCCAGGGTACTCTTCGGCCGGGAGAAGGTTTCGACTTGGACGCAGGGGCTGCCGGTCGCTGACCGAAGAATGGCTTCTAGGGGGTGGTTTGATATGCCACCATTGTTTCCCTTTCATCCAAACTCTTTTTCATCTTCGCGTCGTGCTTACTGCTGAACCGCAGGTTTCTTGTGACTTCTTGTCATGGAGCCTGAAAACGGGATCGTGATCGTGTGCTGTGGATGTGTCAAGGATTAAAGAAGTCAAGGTGAGAAGCAGCAGGGTTGCCCGCCGCCCAGTCCCGACTATTGCCGAATCCAGCTGGGCGAATGGAGATGTTTCCAGGTGTGGAATGGTGCATGATTGGCTGGTGGCTTGTGCAGGGGGCTTTCGATTTGATTGCGGGAGCGATTGAATCGGGAATTGTGCATGTTGTCCTTCGGACTAAAGGCCACGAGTGGCGGGCGTGTGTCGATTCGTCACCGGCCGGCGGACGAGACGACGACGAGACGAAACCCTGATGGATTGATGAATTATGGGCAAGCGAGAGCGAGACGTGTGCGTGCGTGTGTGTACGAAGTACAACGGCATGTCGCCATGTCGTCGTGAGTCTGGTGTTGAAGCGTGGGATGTGAGAAGCCGAATAAAGTTGGAGATCTTGGCGGAATTCGACAAGACGCCGACTCGTGGGCGCCGGTCATTGATGCGATCGGCTTATTATGTGGTAACATTTGGCCAGTCGTGACAACTGGATTATGTGACGGGTGATTCATGACGTTGCGGACTCGCGCAACAGTGACAGAAGACTGGATCTGGAGGGTGTCCTCAGACAGACACCACACACGAGACGCCAGCCGTGAACTTCGAGCCCTCATCAATCAGAGTGCGAAGGCACAAACACACAAAGCCGTGAAATGCCTTTCGGACACGGTCCGTATGAGGAAGCGGACACGGTCCGGGTTGGTTGCGACGTCGTCGATGACTAACGGCAGTCGCAATTGACCCAATAGCACGGGTGCAGTTTGAGATGAGGTGTGAAAATTGCAGAGAGGCTCGTGATGCTTTAAAGTTGGGGGGCCACCGGGGGGAAAATGAGGGTTACGATAGGCTAAGAATTATGTAGCCGGCTGTGGTTGGATGCTGTTTAGGTGAGGTGGTGGATTCCGCAGTCTAAGCGTGATCCTTGACGCCCACACTGGGGCTGACTCGAAACCTCCTGACTCGCGAGGCTGGCAGTGGTTTTTGGTCAAAAATGCTGTTCTTGATTGTGTCGTTACCGTGGTTGTTGGTGCTGATATTGGAGCTGGTGCTGGAAGTGCTGATGCGAGAGGTTGGGCTGGTGAGCAGCAGATAGTGTCCAAAGGACATTTTCCTATCCTTATTAGCGATGGACCGGTAGAAGGGGGTTAAACAGCGGCGGTGGTGAATTGTGAGGTGGCCCAGCCCAGCCCAGCCTCCGGGGGTGTCAGCCAACGGCGCTGGCTGCAAGGCGTGATTGGCCACCTCCGCAAGGTGTGAGTGACGGAGACAGAGATGAAGATGGATCATGGAGATGGAGATGGAAGATGATGGGGGCAAGGACCTGGGTTTTTGGGTTCGAGTGGAGGCTGTGGAGGAGAATGCGTGACTGGACGAGACGACGACCTGGTTTCGTTTCCCAAAAAGCCAAGTCCTGGTGTCTTTTTTTTTTTCTTTTCCTGGTCGGAGGTACCGCGTGTATCCGTAAATTGATGTATCTGTAGCCTTGACACATTGGGGAGAATGGGTAATGGGTATCCGTACGCAGCATGGCGGAGCATCCGTCGAGTCGCAGTAGACGCGGATACGGACCACGGTGCGCGCGGAGGACAGCCGGGACCAGGTAGAAAGGACGGTGAAGGCAGTTTGATTGCGGTGAAGATTCGAACCGGTCTGGTGGTCTAGCAGTGCTCTAGCCGTCAGTCTGTCTGATGTGAAGAGTGTTCTAGGCTGAACTGGCGGCGTGGGTATGAAGCTAGCGTTTATGCGGCAAGGTCGTTATTGTGATCGGTATCAGCTACAGCTAACACGAGACAGCTCGAGATGGAATTCGTGGTCGAATGCCGATACTATGGAGCCGGAGCACAATTGACAACAAAGAGGCCGCCTTTTGGGACTGGTAGTCCGGCGCCTGTTGCTCCAGACAGAAGGCGCCATTGGGCCTTGATGGTGAGATAGAGAAACAAGTGTGGTGGATTCCAATAACGATTCAAAGAGCAGGTTTGGGATTGGGTGACCAGGATCGGCTGGCCGGGGTGTGCACGCGTGCAGTTGGATGCAGACGGGAGGGAAAATCAGGTAATGCCTCATGTACGAGGCCACAAATCGCAACAAGGTGAGAGAATCTTCAAGTCGGGGCTAACTGCTACGGGAGGCCGAGGAGGGGCTAGGGGCTTGCCGGCTGTCACGATGAAACTTGAATGACTGTTTACTTCTCCTCTCCACGCAGTGGCGGGAAGAACCTGCCGCTAAGTAACTTTGACGGTGATGATGATGAGATACGGCAGTCACGGTGTGGCTTATGGGGTGCAGCGAAGGTACCTCGATGGCGGGTAAGGAAGGTGGTGGATAATACAAGCTGGTGCTTGCTAAACCCTCTGCTCACGACATGCCCTCACAATAAGAGCGTGGACGGCGATGCCCTGATGCGATGAGTAAGATGATGGCAACTCCACATTGGACGGCGCAGACGCGGGCGCCCCTCATGTTCAACCCCTCCCCCAAGCCATCGAGACCCCAATGATCCAAGCTTGGCTGGAGGAGGAAGCAGGGATGGTTGGCGTTGCATTACGACATCTGCGAGTGTTGTCGATGATGTTCATGTGTGTTTGTTGGCTTCACATGGGACGCGGCGGGCGCGGCTGGCATCTGCCATCTGGCATCTGCCGTTCGCCAGCACGTCTGGTGATGCGCTCGGGGTGAGGTCAGGATGCGTCTTTAAATGATATGACAGAGTTGAGGTGTTTCCGAGATGGGTGGTTTAGAAAACGGGAGCCGCGGATTGGCCCGACCGACCGGATGGATGGAAGGGTGGATGGGATGGGATGGAATTGGATAGGACAGGGTGACGGGATTGCCTCTGGACATATGGGATGGAACGCAATAGGCATACGGATTGTCGCCGTGGCGGAGGAAGAGGCGTAAATGATCTGTTAGGCTGAGGTGTGGAAGCCAAGCGATGGAAAAGCAAATACTGGCGCAAGTGAGCTGACCTTGAAGAATGCACATCATGGAGGAGAGACTCGGGTCTGGAATCCCGTCGGCAGGATACACTGTACATGTGTCGGCATGTACTCCGAGTGCGTTATCTGGTACTACGTCGCCTCAGTAGGAAAGATGGTCGTCGAGCAGCAATTTCATGGATGCAGCTGCATTGCTCATGTAAGAGAAGGCGCCCTGCTTTTTCTTGGCCAATCCCTGGGCGTGCCGGTTCCAATAAGAGCAGGCCGCAGGCGACGTCCCGTGGTCTCTGTGCTCACATCCAACATCGAAGCGTTGCGCTGCCACGGTCACCAGATAGACGAAGTCGGGACAAGTCAGGACGAGTTGACAGATTCGAGGTCCGAACGCGCATCGAATGCCGTCGGAGGATTCCTGTCATCATCATCGATTAACGGCCGCTAGGACGGTCAGCGATGGGAGGGAAACAAACCAGGACCAAGCGAGGTGAGCCAAAATAAACAGTCCAGCGGCGGGCGTGTAAGGTAATTTTGCGTTGCAGCAGCATGCCTCGCATCGTGAGAGGCAAAGAAGTAATGAGGAAGGTACTTATTGCGTGCCGTTAGAAAAGAAGGTACAAATAAACACAGTATCGCGAAGTATCGAAATGCTGAGGTAAACAAAAAGGTACGGAATACGTACCTGCCGATGGAAGTCAGACCTCCGTCTCATCCAAGATCCCTGTCGGCGCCCACGTCTCTGTTCCACACCTGACTAAACCCATCCACTTTTTCTCCATTTTTGCCCTCATTTTCATTAGCGTCGTTTCCCCATAAATTCGGATACGTACCTATCGAACCTGTTCCTGCTCCTGCTGCTTCCTGCTGCTGCTCCAGCTCCTGCTCCTGCTTTAATTATTACCCTACCCTTACCCTTTTTTCCCACGTCCTGACGGGACCTTGCCTGCTGTACCAAGGTGCAGCTCTTCGTTACAAGGAATCTGCCCTCCCCTTTCCCTACCTTTCCTTCGCCCGCTCGGCCTAGCGTTCACTTCGCCGTGTGCTTGGCCCCAGTCTTGTCAATGGATCGGAGAGTGTGAAAGGGCAAAAAAAGAGGAGGAGGAGGGGAGGAGGGGCCGGGGACCGGGGGGGCGTGCCTCGTGGGAATTCCAGACGAAAGAAAGAGAGTCCGTTCCTAGGGTAGTGTGAGTGTCAAGCTCTGCCCGAAGTCTGAGTCTGAGCCTGAGCCTGAGCCTGTCCCGTTGCAAAAAGATTGATCCTGCTACTGCTGCTAGTATCTGATTCATATAATACCTCCTCCTTCCCTCTTCCACCCTTGGACCCCACATTCCCGCTTCTCTTTCCACTTGCCTGTAGCTCCGGCTTTTCTTAACAATTCGAGGCTGAGGCAACTTCACATTAGTCTCTCCAACATATCCATACCTTTCCAAGACAGGATCAAGAACATCACAAGACACTTCAGAGACATACCAGGGCCACTCATCCGCCTCGGCATTCCCGTGGATCAATAGCACAACATCACATCACATCACGATCACTGTTTAGTACCAGCCTTGAAAACATTCAATGCTCATCTCAACGCGCCAACGTTCCGCCTTGTTATTCTGCCGCTCGCGTTATTGCTCCTCCAGTCGAGCTTCAGCTTCTTCCGCCAAACCTTTGAAGCTTCGTCAGACGCAAACCTCGCCTTTGACGACAGGACTTCGTATATCCAGTCCTCTGACGTATTCGAATCGATCCCAATTACACTGAACGACTCGGCTTAGCCGGACCAAACGACCCCTTTTGACCATCCAAGGACCCAATTTTGACATCCGTCGGCCCGAGCTGCCTAGGAAAACAACACCACGCTTCGCGATTACTGCCGCCCTGTTTTGACGGCCTTTATCCTCTAACCAGAAGCCAATTGGCATTGAACTTGCAAGCAGTCTCTAATAGGGGAGGCTGCTTCACAAATCTCGACAATGGCGACCGAGACTACGACGACCTCCGCCCTCACGGCTGCCCCCGAGGCCACGCCCACTACCGAAACGACTCCCGATCTATCAGCTCTGGCGACTGCGACTGCGACTGCGACTGCGACTGCGACTACGTCCGCGACCGCGACTGCAGACGAACTGGCCTCTACGTCTGAGGCCAAGCACGACGAGTCCGGCGCCGAGACCTCCTCAGAACAGGAGCAGGGCAAGAAGCGCTCTTCGTCGGTTGCCGACCTGAAAGACGGCGCGCCCCCGGCCAAGGTTACCAAGCGCAGAGCTGCCCGCGCCTGCGTGAGCTGCAGAGCCCGCAAGGTCCGTTGCGATGTTGTTGAAGGTGCTCCCTGCGGCAACTGCAGGTGGGACAACGTCGAGTGCGTTGTTCAGGAGAGCCGTCGCCGAAAGTAAGTCCCAAATCACCCCCAATCTTTGCTCGGATTTCCCTCCATGTCTCCCGTTCTGCCGGTTGGTTTGCCAGTGCTTCGGAGGCAAGTGGCTTCCACATGCGCGCGCGCATTCGCAAGCTGCCCCGGAAAGGAGACGAAAGTGCGGGATGCTTGGCGCATGTGGGCGGATGCCACGGGGAAACGACGACATACGACATTATCCCTCCTTGGGGAAGCTGGAGATGGGAAGCAGAGATTGGAGCCAGGTAAATGCGGACGACCCCTGCTAACCTAGACGCGTTGTAGGAAGAACCTCCTGACAGCCAGCACGGCGGGGCACCATGTTGTGGGAGCCGAGGCACAATTACGCTCCAAGGGCGCAAACCCAATCAACATCCACAGCAGCGCGGAACTGCGCCGACCCAGCAATGCCTCGGTGGCCTCGGTCAACGGATCAATCGCAGCAAATCCTGTCGCGGCGACCACTGGTGTTGGCATGGGTGCGACACCTAGCATTGGCGCCGGAGCTGGAGCTGGACTTGGAGGAGTTGGAGTTGGAGTTGGAATTGGGTCAGGCGTGCTTGGTGGCATGTCGGTTCCCGGCGGCTCTTCTGACGGGCTTGAGGGTCACGTCCCTCACATGATCTGTAAGTCTATTTTTTTTTTGTGTTACTGTCATTTTGCTCTTTTTTGCTTTGGAACATTCTCAGCGCGCACCTCCTCGCTTTGCACTACCCCTCCAAAACCCCCGTTCCCTGTCATCTGGATCAATGGTTTTTTTTAGGAGTTGCTCAGACCTTGCGTTGCAATTTTTTTCCTGCCTCGTGTTGTGTGTTCCTGGTTCTGCCCATCGTTCCCAGATCCGGGGCTCGGACTGGGGGAGGGGACGGAACGGGGGAAGTGTGGAGGGTCTTGGAAGTTGGGGCGGCCTTGGGACTTTTCTTACCCCGTGACCTGGTCCTCCACGTCAAGACTTTCTCCGCCATTCCCCTACCAGTCATGTCATCCTGTTTTGCTTCGAGTTCCATCTACCCCCACACCCCTTCTTCCTCCAACTTCACCCTCCGCCGTCCCCGGCTCCGTCCCTCCACGTCCTAGCCTCTTACATGTAATCCACATTCACATGCCAACTGCTCTTTGCCATCCTACCTCGAATCCTAGTCATCATAATCATGTCAAATCCTACCAATGCGGTCAAAAAAAAAGGACGACGCGGCTGACCACGGGACCTTGTGAAACTTAGATCAACGATCGGGCTACCGTCATGACAGCGCAGCTCTGCTCACCAAGCTGCAGTCGGCTGCGGCCGCGGCGTCAGCAGACAACAACTCTCGCCGTTTGCTGTCCAATCTGCTCGCCCAGGCTTCGCTCTTTGGTGGAATGGGCAACGGTGGTGATGGCCGAACGAGTCAATTTCTCGCCTCTCTCGAAGAGCCTGACCTCCACGCCCAACTCCCGGCCTTTGTGAAACCACTTCCCGCCAAGATCGCCCCAGAGGATGTCACCTACCTTCACGCCAAGGGTGCCCTGTCTCTGCCTGCACTTCCGCTGCAGAATGCCCTCCTGCAGGCCTACGTCGAATACGTTCATCCGTACATGCCATTGCTGGAGCTGTACGACTTCCTGGCCACCATCAACGCCCATGATGGCTTGAATGGTCAGATCAGTCTGTTCTTGTACCAGGCTGTCATGTTTGCCGCCACCGCCTTCGTCGACATGAAGGTTCTTCGCGAAGCTGGTTACCCGACCAGAAAGGCTGCAAGGAAAGCCTTCTTCCAAAAGACTAGGGTAAGTGGGCCGTCCCTCGACTTCCGCCCGTCTGGCACAACGCTAGTCAGACAGGGGTTCCACGCATTGCCAATCTTCACATGCTAAACGTTGATGTGTTGCAGCTTCTCTACGACTTCGACTACGAGTCGGACCGCCTCGTCCTCGTCCAGGCTCTTCTGTTGATGACGTACTGGTACGAGACCCCCGATGACCAAAAGGACACATGGCACTGGATGGGCGTCGCCATCTCTCTGGCCCACACCATTGGCCTCCACCGTGATCCGGCTGCCACGAGTATGCCGCTCAACAAGCAGAAGTTGTGGAAGCGCATTTGGTGGTCGTGTTTCATGCGCGACCGCCTCATCGCTCTGGGCATGCGCCGGCCCACTCGTATCAAGGATGAGGACTTCGACGTCCCGATGCTTCAGGAGTCCGACTTCGAACTCGAGATTCTGCCTGAGGACAACGGTGTTATCCCTGCCGAGTGCACCCTCCTTCGCGATGTTGCGATGCAAAAGGAATTGGCTGCTCTTTGCATATCCAAAGCTCAGCTGTGCATATGCATCAGCCATATGCTTAAGGCCCAGTACTCTGTCCTCATCCGGGACAAGATGCGCCCGGAGAACACTGTCAACAGCACTATGATGCTGTTCCCCAACAAGAAGCTGGATAACGTAGAGAGTGTCACTTCCGTTGATTTGGAGCTCATGGCCTGGGCGGACACCCTCCCACCCATCTGCCAGTACAGGCCCTTGACCCCTCTGGATGTCAAGAATGGTCGTTCAACCATTGCGGTTCAGCGCACGCTTCTGCACATGGTTTACTACACTACCATCTCGGCCTTGCACCGACCTCAATTCTTGCCTTCGTCTCCTATTCACGCGCCTACGACCTCCCGACAGGTGCAGGAGATGTCTAGACTGCGCGTGCGAGATGCGGCGATGCACGTTACCCGAATGGCGGCCGAGCTTCACCAGCTGCGCCTGGAGAGATTCCTACCCACCACTGGTGTGACGGTTATCTTGCCAGCAATGATTATTCATCTTCTGGAAATGAAGAACCCTGTGTCGCAATCCAGGGATCGTGCCACGCGTGGATTCCGTCAGTGCATGCGCGTTATGGAGAAGCTGCGCGAGATCTACGCCGCGGCCGATTACGCGACTGGCTTCCTCGACGCTGCCCTGCGTAAGGCTGCCATTGACATTAACCTCCAGCAGCCTACCGCGGCCATGACCACGCAAAACCTCAAGCTGGCCGACCCGACTTTTGGCGCGCAAACTCCCCCGCCCGACAACCTACCCTACATGACGTCTAGCGAGACCCTGTTCGCGGCGAAGCCTAACCCTCAACGCGACTTCCTCCCGCAGACGATCAACGCTGCCGCTCTGGACTTGTCGGCCACGAGCCCGCCGCACACCGAGAACGAGTCTGCGATGGGCGGCTTGACACCAAGCGCCAGCGGCGGTTCTGAGGAACCTGGTCCCCTGGACCTCGAATTCCTCCAAAGCCAGGAAGAGATCGACTGGAACGCCGTCACCGGCACTGAGTTTGACGTCGATCAGTGGCTTCAGTTCCCTCCTGAAGGCGTCAACAACTCGGATGAGGGCTTCATGGCCAACGTCTTTGGCGAAGAGAGCATGAATGACGCCATGAACTGGGCGTCCACCACAAAGGAGAACGATGGTGCTGCTGAAATCGCCACCCTCGCCTAAACTTTCAATCTGCATTTCCCGTTCAACAAATTCTTCGCATATACACTCCTCAAGGAGCACAGTTTCAGAAATCATGATTGTTTTTTGTTTGGACGCATTTGTTATACACGGAGTCGGTAGAGCAAAAAAAATGGTGGCTCGAATTCTTGGGAGGATTATGTCACGAAACAAACGGCGTTCGCGGTTTGGATGGACTGGTTGGCTGGGCTCATTGGAGTAGGGGGGCTTTCGGTATACCCTCATGCGGCGCCCGGTATCTTTGTTCTGATATCTTTGTTCTGATGTTTTCTGGACTTCGATTTTCGTATAATGATTTAAGTATTCAATGAGAGGATGACATACAAACTTGTTGCCCGATAAATGTGACGAGAGCGGCGGACATCGAGTATCTTCGCAGACGGATTCGGAGAGTCTCATCCGCTCAGGGTGGGGCCATCACCCGAAGATTCGGCCCCACCCTGTCGGATGGCCCGTTCCCCATCCGCACCCGATGTCAAGAGGTTCTCGGCGGCACTGACACAAAGCAAGATTGCCGCCAGTCTCTTGTTTACTGCTTATGTTAACGTGGGCGGGGCTAGATTGGATCTTCTGTCAAGTTTGCGGGCATGCCACTCTGGACCCTCGCCAGCAAAGATGTCTACGAGAAGTCTGGTATTGCACGATAATTCTGCGCCAGCTGATAGGGCTTAGATCCTTCCAAACCCACGAAATAAGCATCGTACGACCTATCAGGAAGGTGCATGCAACCCTACATCACAGCCGACGTTGAGGTGTGTATGTTTGCGCCCCCAACTCCCCTCAGCCTTCTTCCTTTTTTACCAGCATAAGCGGGTCTCTGCTTACGCCGCGATGTTAGCTCGATATCTCGCCTGCGGTGAAGAGCAGCCTGGCCCCCAAACCCTGGTTCAATATATGCAGCCTGGCTTTTAAACGTCTGCCTGCTGTGCCTTCTCCAGGATGCCGGCACCGGCGGCTGAGGCTGAGAGAATAAGCATTGGCGTGGACTAGGTACGGGAATCATACAATTGCGATTGAATCCCATCTGGAATGTGTCTCATGGAATCCTACAACGTGCTGTGGTAAGACTCGCACCTCAAACTCGAGATACTCATCATTCACCATGGGACGGAACGACCCCATCGACCAGACCATAGAGTTGGGCTACCGGTCACCAACGACACCATCGCTAATGTCACCAGATGCGGTCTCGATCGGTACCACCAACAAGCCTCTACTGTCCGAGGACCCTTACGACGAAAACTCGGAAGACAGGTACTTTGATCGCAAGTCCCGAAAGCCGTGGCACGTACACGTCGGGAACCACGAGGATGGCCCAAAGAGAGTCATCCAGAGGACGGCCCCGAGACTCCTGACGGCCTGGCTACCTCACGCCCCGGCCATTGGCGTCACCTGCATCCTCATCTGGCTGAGCCACTCGCAGACGTTCTGGTACCCCGAGAGCGGCCCGGACATCCCGTTCATCGGCCGCTTCGGGAGCAGACACACCGTCGTCGCCAACGTCCTCCAGTTCGCGTCCAAGCTGCACGAGCTCATGGTCGTCGCCTCCCTCGCCGCCATCGCCCTCTCCATGTTCCGCCGCAGGCTCGTCAGCGACGGCGTCCGACTCGGCTTCCTGACCGGCGGCTACCGCCTGGGCGACCTGGCCTACCTGACGAGCGGTGCGTTCTGGGGGCTGGGTCGCGTGGGCACGACGGAGATCATCCTCGTCACGTTTGTCGTGTTGGGCACCATCATGTCGACCATCATCGGTCCCGCCTCCGCCATCCTCTTCGTGCCGAATCTCGGCTGGTTCAACCTTCCGGGGGCGTTCGACAACGTCAAGATGCCCCTCGCGTACACCCTCAACCCCAAACAAGCCTGGCCGCAGCTTTTGGATTCCAGTCTGCATCACTTCGCCAAGACCCCGGAGTGCAAGACGACCGAGAGCATCTACCAGCCGCATTGCTACGCCGGAGGCTTCTCGGATATGTGGAACTGGCTGGGGGGTTTCCGCTACACGGACTTGGACAACAACCTTACCTTCTCGTCGGAGATTGGCCGTCGCTTGGAACTTCACGAAGACAAGTCCGTCGCGCTGTTCACCACGCCAACGAGCTTCGCGATGAAGAGTCTTGGTCTCTTCACAACCTACATCCAGAAGTCGGAAAGCGTTGGCATCCTGCACGACACTCAGCGCTACAAGCTCACCACCACGTCAGAGATGAAACAGCCGTTCCTGCAGGGAAAGTGCGCCGTGTACGACAAAGACGAGCTGCTGCAGAGCGGCGCGGAGGCCAAGTTCCCCATCGAGGCTCTGAACTGCCACGGCGACGGGGACTGCATCACCCTCCAGCGGAATCCCCCCATCGTCGATCGGGACTACTGGAACTCGAGCAAAGATGCGACGCAGGGCCTGTTCGACATGTCATACAACGCCGCTCCCAAAGTCAAGTCCGTCATCACCGTGGCGGGCACGATGCCCTACGCCTCGAAGGACATGGAGCAGAAGACGTGGGTGTACGCGTGCAACTACGTCGCGCGCTGGGTCCCCGCGACCTTCAGCGTCGACCCGGACACGAACAACATCATGGACACCAACGTCAGCTCGCCCGCGGTCATGAGCGCGCTCTTCCAGGACGAGACGCCCCACAGGGACAGCGTCATCCAGGTCGACCGGTCCTGGCTGACGGGCACGAACCCGCAGTTCGAAATCACAAACACCATCTACTACACCAACACCAAGACCTACAACGACACCCTCGTCAAGACGTCCCCCCTGAAGCTCATGCTCAACCGCTTCCTCTACTTCTCCACGCGCCCCGACGGCAGGATCGTGCGCTACTTCGACACCATCGACGACAGCAAGCGGCCCGAGGTCGGCAAGGGCGACACGGAGCTCTTCCTCGCCAAGCTCTTCGGCGTCTTCTTCACCGACAGCATGGCGCGCATCTCCTCCAACGGCAACACGATCCTGATCCTCGAAGAAGAGAAGAAGAACCTGACGTGGGTCAACCTGGCGGTGCAGAACGGCCTCTTCTCGGGCGCGCACAGCTACGTCGACGTCGAGGGCAACACGTCGTGGCCGACCAGCGAGTTCGTCAACAGCAACTTCAACCCGACGCCCCGCGACAAGACGGTCGACTTCTACACGCAGCAGATGCGCGACGACTACCTGCAGATCGGGCTGGCCGCGGAGCGCCACGGCTACGGCTCGGGCCAGTCCTCCAAGACGCTGCAGTTCGCGCTGGTCGTCATGTACATCTACCTCGGCGTCGTCGGGGTGTACGGCGGCGTGGTGCTCGTCTCGCAGGCGCTGGACTGGATCGGGTGCGCGGTGGGGGGCAAGGGGCTGGACCTGAGGGGCGTGACGGCGTGGAGCGACCTGCAGGACCTGGTGCTGTTGGCGCTGCGGTCGGAGAGGCCGCCGGACGGGGATCTGACGCACGTCGGGGCCGGGGTCGGGTCCGGGACGGGGGTGTGGGAGAAGGTTGTTAAAGTCAGGGTCGGGGACGGGAATGCGTTGCAGCTTGTGTTGGACGAGCGGGAGGATATGATGAGGCCGCGGAAGGGGGACAAGTATTCGTAGGTGAGAGTTGCTCTGGGGATGTAAGTGGAGGATACGATACCAGGACATGTTTTATTTTTCAAAGGTGTTTTTAGGGATGCAAGTGAAAGATACGATACCAGGACATATTTCATGCATCAAATTTGCGATCAAATATACAGTTCAACAAAATATCTGGGTGTACTGATCTTGGGTGAGTACCTAACGTGGTGTACTTATTCTCACCCACAGTACGATTCTTAGAAATAAGGCCTCGAGATCTGAAAGGTCGAAGAAAGGCCAAACGTTAAGGAGTTGTTCCTGGGTTGAAATTCGTTTTGTGCCTGGCGGGTTAGCCGGGAACAATGTTCCAGTGCTGTCGATGTGCTTGAGGAAACACGAACGTAGTACCTTGATCAACCTCCGCCGTCCGTCGTCGTCCTTCACGTATTTAGATAGTTTTAGGATGCAACATGCCACGCGGTTGGAATGGCAGATGACGGCCGCGAAAGGACAGGCTGGGTTGACATCGCAGTAGCAAGGCAGGTCTGTCACCACAGACGGCTGTCCCTTGGATCACACGGTTTTTAGCACCGTTAGATTGCTCCTCCAACTGTGTGTTCACTCCACCGAGTGACGCTTATAATTATATTTTTTTTGGAATGGGTCTGGAAATACAGATAGCCTCGAGTCGTCTCACACCTCTGGGGCCTTGCGGCAGAAAGAAGCTGGTAGACGGAGAGAATGACTTCGAGAAAGCAACGTCTGCGTTACCGGGTTCCTCTCCCAGTTACTGAATACAAATTCATTCCACTGCTGACTTATGTTTCGAGATAGGCAAGCAACTTGAATCCCAGAATCCCAAATTTGGGCGGTCTGGTTTTTGAACTGGCGGGGGCACTGATGAAATCCATCATCGTCCACCATGTTATTACTGGAGTTTCCTGGCAGAGGTGCGGGGTCCTCCACCACCATCCCCGGGCCACATTCGACATCTTTGGTCGTCGTTGTCGAGTACCTATACAATTGTGTATAATTGAAAGAAGCGAAGATGCCGTCGCCGGGCTTTCGAGACCTCTCGTGCAAAAGCGCCGTCGATGTCTGTGCAATTAGCGTATCTATCAACGCTTCGAAAAACACCCTAACCGCTCGATGAAAAGAGCTGAGATGGCTAAGGATCTCTAGACAAGCTTGATTGTCGCACGAGTTTCTTGATTATAAGGAAGCTTTCCTCTTCACAGACATCCTGCGGCGCCTTGCCCATCCCACCGGTATCATGCTCAGACTACATCCGCGGTACAAATTACACTCAAGCTACCTCGTGAAATGTTCATTGATCAAATGAGTACCGTAGACTTAGGTATGGATACTGATAAAAAGGCCGAAACAGTGTTTATCAACATCAGCCACGGCCCAATAGGCGAGCGACTTCCTGATCTATAGGTTGAGCAATGTGCCATAATACCGGATGCGAAATCATGCACCGCGAATTTGGGTCGTCATTGGTGAACTCTGAGAACCATCGACTCTCTCCCAACGCCTCTTGTCATCCTTTTCGTTATTGATGTGTTTGCGGCGAATATAACAAGAGTGGAGGAGCTAATACGAGGATGACGCTTTTCCACCTGAGTTTCTACCGTATATCACCCATAGACTTATCGCCAAAGACAACTGCATGTACTTGGGGCGTCACTATCTTACCCTCTTTAGGACAGGAAGACAATAATAGGTTTGCATCTATTTATACTATAAACAGCTGACCAAAAGCGTGCTGGTGTGTAATGCGGAATGATGATGTAAAAGTACAAAGCTTAGTATAAAGGGGCACCGATGGGATCGAGATTTTCACAGGGAATCGATAAGTCGAATTTGTCCATTGGCTGCTATGCTTGGGACTTGTCCATTGCAAATACGGCCAAGGTCGAAATCGAACTTCTTGAGAAGAAGCGAGTACTCTCGAGCATGTTAAAAAAGCGGATCACGTTGCTTCACCCTCACGATATGATGTCTCTCTTCATCTCCGTCTCCTACGGCGTATCGCTTCGCTTATAATCATCATATTGATATTCCATCGCTTGTTCATATTCATGTTCCACCATCCTGCTACGGTTTGCGTACCACCAAGTTCAACGCCCGGGGCACGATGTCTTGAGACGTTCCCCAGGTGACGTGGACTGGCGTGTGGACCAGGGCAGCAGCAGACTGCGTTGCTTTCAAGAGTCTTGACACTTACTCTTCCGGCTTATATATCATCTCAACCTTCCCTTGTCGTCCCCAATATCGAGCCGGGACAGACTTAATTGCTCAGCTAATGGTGTCCAAAGCCGTTAAGACGCTAGCCGACGTCGATGGCTTCTTACTATAGGCCATGGATGGGTGGCCCTCACCAACACACTAGGTCATCCCGATTCGCAGTGACGCCGCCACTTAGTTTGGTACCTCAACCTCTGTTGAGATCAGAACAATCTATCTCTCTCGTCGAGGGTCTCATATATAAAAAAATAGGGGAGTTTGGTGCTTAGCTTAAAAGGGGCTCTGCCGCCCTATGCTTCAGCCAAAGGTTCGCCAACGACACCACTGGAGTAACGATGTTCTCTCCCGGCACTCGTGCGCCATAATCCCAGTACTTTTGTGGTGCCCAGAACCCAGCGGGCCAAGTGTTCCGCAGCCAGTCGATTTTCCTGAGGTGTTCGTCGCCGTTGTCTCCATGGACGTATTCGGCCGCAATATACGCTCCGAACTTTGCGGGCCTTCTCCGCGCTTTAGCCTCCGGGGACAACCCCGCTACGCGAATCACCAGCTGCCTCGTAGATTTCTCTATTCCGCCAGTAATCTGAGAGATCGTTCTTCTCCTCCCGATACCTAGGTATCTTATAAGCAGAACGGCTGCGCCATATACACACAGCCTGCCCTGTATGCACGTGGCAATTCTCCCTGAACAGCGAGTGAGCGGGGCCGGGCTGTATATAAGTGCTGTTACCCTTGCGTGGCAAACATTACTGCGCAGCATACCATGTCTTCCCAGCTTTTGAGAGCTCCTGAGTGCTCGGGACCCATATCAATGGTGTCAGTGGCCATTTCTTGCTTCCCAAAGACGATCATCGTCTTCTACTGACGACACCGGGCCCCGTAGAATGGAAAGTCTCGCTTCTGCGGTTAGTGCGCGATCCTTTCGCCGTCTGGCGCCTTTATCCCTCATCGTTCGGTACGTATACCCATCACACATACTCAGCGCGTCTCTCACCAGGCCATAAAAGTTCCCAAGCTTCCAGGACCATACTTACAATCGAGATACGGTAAAGTCATCGCTGTAGACGAGTCCACTGGAGCCACATGCTTGGTACATGATCAAGGACCGAGATCTCCAACGGGTGCAGCACGGAAGCAACTGGCAGCTCAGAGATGTTTTATATCCCTGAATCCGGGCAAAGTGTCTGTGAGAACTCGCATTTTGGAAGTGATTAACGCAAAATCTGCATCGCACCTCTAAATCGTACTGCTAATACTTGAATCAAAGACAAGACAAATGTTTATTCTCTGTGCCGCGAGCTCGCCGCCCAGCCGAAGCTCGGAAACATTACAGATGTCCCCGAGCCACCGACAACGGCCAGATCATCCGACTACATCCCTTGTCCCGTGAAGACGTCCGCCTCCGAAGCCCGTCTTTGTCGTTGAGAAGAACGCAGGTCGTCCCAATCATATCACCGCTGGGACGTCTCACGATGACAGCTAACTAAACAATACAAGCGGCCTATAACACTATAGAGAGCAAACATGCGTTTAAAGTGAAGCGAGATGAAGAAAGAACGCATAACCAAAGTGATATAAGAGTGCAAGTAGAAGCCAACGACGAAACCTCTGCTCTCGCAGGAACCCGCGCTTCAAGCCATGTGATTTCGAAGTGGTGAAGTCTGCTCATACCCAGGTCTTCAGATTCTCTCCTCGTCGCATTATGACGTATCTGCGTATCTGTTATGAACCAGCCTAATGGATCTGCCCTTGTCCGCCGTCTCTCTTTCTACGAGATTATTGTGGCGGAATATGCCTCTCGTTAACGTCGGCATTGGACTTGCACTCGGTCTGATGGATGACGACACTTTGTGTGTTGCACGGTTTTTTTTTTCTTTTGAATTCCTAAAGTCAGACATAAGCGTCGACTTGATGCCTCCTCCAAAACGTGCCGCCGGGAGACTTATATAGGCACCGCCAACATTGTGAACACGAATACGTGATAGTATGGTCTTGACCACTCGAGCAAGTTTCCACATGCGCATGTCGGATCAGCGCTTGCTCGCTTGACACCGCCCCTCGGGACCAGCTGCTAAGATCTCTGTGATAGCATACATAAATACAGCCACATCGCTGCTCAGCATACTTTTGAACAAAGCAAACCTGTAGTGTCCTGAACGACGCGCTTAATCAGACCGTTACATTGATCCAGCCACACGTTCTGAGAGCGGAAGCGGCGGGGCGATTGATTGCACGAGATCATGTTTGCGGATGGAGGACGCAACAAGGAGTGGTGTAGGTATTCAAGGCCGAATACCCTGACAGACGAGAAGAGCACCGACGACGAGACATGGTGATCGTTTCAAACACAGCTGGAGGGGAATTGCGGTGGCTCGAAGCCTTGTTGTGAAGTTGCCGACTTTCTTCCCGAAGAGCTACAGAACCTTCACAATCCGCCTGAAGTTACAGGAGGACATCGACATGGAAATTGAATCTTTGATTATTATGATTAGATTTCATTTATATGTCTTTCTCAACAGCGATAAATTCCGAGTCGCACTATCGACTCGTCACCAGTTCTCTCCGGTATCATAGATCACCAAATCTGTGAAGAGATCTATGAGGGTGTGAGATCGGTATATGTTAACCGATGCGTCCGTGAAGCCGCTTCCAGCTGTCGCATAAGCGACGAAGCCAATTTGCTTCACCTAGGTTGTCAACCACGCCCGATTTTGCCTAACCCAGCCGTCAAACGGGCGCGTTGGTTAATTTATGATTTAAGCTCTGAGCGCATGAATCGTCGTAGGATTCTTTTGCTCGGACGTCGTCTTTTCCGGTCGGCGACCTCAAGTTCTCGGGCGTCCTTGAAGGAATTCTCGGGGAACTCAGTCAGCATCCGTGGCAGGTTCTGTGGCTGATTTCCGCCACAGCACCTCTGTGCGTTGACCTGTGGTGTCCTGATGCACGCGTAAGCAGCCACATCGCTGCGTGGCTATGGCGGCTGAAGGAGGCCGCACGAGTTGAGACACAAGACAGCGTGTGTCTTTGTCGGGGTATCATGGTGTTTCGTTCTTCGCCTAAGGGGCTAAACGCTGTAGTTCGTGGAGTAAATGGGTCGTTGTGTCGGTAATCAGATCGCACGAGGAGGCCTCATCTGTTTGTGTCGCCGTGTTCCCTCGGTGTCCGTATTGGGCTCATTTCGTATGCCTGCGGCCCAGCACCGCCCCGCCCTGTTGGCTTTGCCAAATTCATAATGTCGTGAAAGTTGCCAAGCACCTTGTCCTCCCGCTCTCGAGTAAATGATTCTGTCCCGGGATGGTAGGCGCCCAACACTTTGGCTTCATGTTCGTTCTCGAAGGTATCGGGACCGTGTTGGTAGGCCCCGAGCTCGGCGGTCGGTGCACCCAGCATCTTTGCCTCGTTGCGTGAGAAGGTGTCGGGCCCATGCTGGTACGCGCTCAATTCGGCCTGCGGGGCCGCCGACGCTGCTGGAGCTGCCGGGGCTGCCTGCGTCCTCGAAGATCGTTCATTCATGAAATTCTCAGGTCCGTGGTGGAAAGTGCCCAGCTCATGTTGACGGCGTACGATTTCTCGTTCCGCAGCCTCAAGTTCGTGAGCCTGGGGCATCGGTTCGAAGTCAGCGATGTTGACTGTCGAAGCGGTTGCGTTTTGGTTGGCGCCATAGACGTTGCGGGATGTGTTCTGAGTTCCGGCTGTGTTGGGCGTCGGGGCGAACTCGCTCGGCGCCGTGGGGTGATCGAACTGATGACGGGGAACCGCAGCGGCGGCACTACTTGAGGGTCCATTTGACTGTCCATAAATCGAAGCAGATCCGCCCGTGGGTGCATTCCTTTGGCCGTAGATGGATGCGCCTGGCAACGGACTGGTCGACGGCGGAAGCCGCTGTCCGTACAGCGAAGCAATTGGCGCTTCCCCTTGTGTGGGAACAATAACCGTGTTTTGCGAATCGGGCATCGCCGCGGGTTGTCCACCATATATCGCGCCCTGTTGCCCAGCGATCGATGTCGAATGCTGGTTATCGGCATAGTATCCAGCTTGTTGTCCTCCAGCCGCCTGCTGTTGATGATCATAGTATCCGCCCTGCTGTCCACCCATCGTCTGTTGGCCCCCCGCATAATATCCTCCTTGCGATCCGTTTGGTGCGACTTGCTGCCCGTTGATGAAA
This sequence comes from Colletotrichum karsti, assembly GCF_011947395.1. Classification (NCBI taxonomy): domain Eukaryota; kingdom Fungi; phylum Ascomycota; class Sordariomycetes; order Glomerellales; family Glomerellaceae; genus Colletotrichum; species Colletotrichum karsti. The sequence continues at coordinate 48,447 of NW_024065924.1, forward strand.
GATGATGCTGGCGGTACGGTGACGGACGAGGCGGGCTGCCATGCTGAGAGACTCGAAACCCCTACGGTGGGGGAGACGCCATGTAATGACGACGGCGCGCTCTCACCGGATTGAGAGACTCCCATGGAGGATACGCGATCGGGTTGGTCGCCGTTCTTGGCCTCGACTTCGCTGTATTTCGTTTTCGCGGGTCGCTGTGATCGTCGCCACCAGAAGAATGCCACTGCTCCTATCAATCCGACCACACTGAGCGCGACGGCTACACCGATTCCCGCTCCGGCCGCCGTCGATATGCCTTTGGACGGCGAACTGGTCGAAGTCGCGGAGCTCATCGCGTCTGCAGAGGCCGCAGAGCCTGTTTGTGAAGTTGTCTGTGTCGATCGTGTAGTGGAGGAGGTTGCGGTTGCCGATCGGGTGGATGTTGCAGTGGATGAAAGCGTAGCTGAGTTAGTGCTTACGGCAACATTCTGGAGGAGTTAGCGAACCCGTTTCGATTGGTGCTGGCGGCTCCTGGATCCCAACTCACGCCAGAGTAAATAGTAGAATAGGCGCCGTCATTGACGGCGCTAACGCTTGACATAACCCAGTGCTGAGCAAGTTGGTTTTCGACGCCGTTCGTCCCCTCGATTTCGTTGGACATGAACAGGTTTGATTTCGGGTGGACGTCGAGGACGTATCCTGTCCCGTTGGCAACGTTGACAAATTTGAATGTCCCCGATCCGAAGTCGGAAATATCCCACAATTGAGAAGCATCAGTCGAGGAGTCTCTCATACACGCCACGGTTTTTCCTGAGGCTGGCTCGGTCGCTTCGTAGCATGCGCTCAGCTGCGCCTTCACGCCCGTCTGATCGAGGCGCATGAGGTAGCGACCTTTGACATCTCCGTACGGCTGGAATTGCCATGCCCCCTCTCCCCCCTCTTTCGGGTGTACTCTGAGACCGTTTACTTCGGTGCGAAGCTGGAGGTTGAGAGCAAAGGGGCCGGTGCTGTTGTCGACGCGTGTTTCGGAGATGCGATACCACGCATTCGGGTCCAATGTCGCCATTTTCACCGTGCGTCGGCATACACACGTCGTCGTCGTCGTCTCCGGTGTGTTGTTGGTTTGGGATGAAGCTGTCCCAAGCAGCTTCCCATCAAACAGGGCCGAGGAAGGGGGAAAGTAGCACAAGCAAGGCGAGAGGATCCTTAGCCGGGTATCGTTGCAGGGCGGATGGAGAATGTTTTTGTCCGATCGACGGTCGACGACGACAGCATGGTTGCTCGGCCCCGATGAAATGACATGGCCAGGATGAAAAATGACCAGCGAGCGGGCGGGCGGCGGGCAGCAGGCTCAGGTACCGGACACTCCCACTCACGCACCAAGCACCAAGCATTGCCAGCCCTCTTCTCCTGCGAGAGACAGGATAAAAGAGGACGAATTTGCCAGAAAGGATCGCCAAGACCAATCTAGGTCCCGGACGATGCAACCCTGGGGCCGTCATCCAGCGTGTCCTCAGGGGCTAAGCTGAATGCAAATATTAAAAAAGTCACAACTTGCCAGGGTCATGGCTCCAGCCCAGGGGGCTTAGTGTCCGCAGTGCGGTGCCGTTTCTCAACGCCCATTCGACCATGAATGGGCTTCACTTTCGACAGCCCCCTTCCGTAACGGCTGTCTGTCTCCCGCTTGACCCCAGATCCGATGCCCTCGTGATTTCTAAAAAGACCATGGCCTTGGAACAAGAGAGAGCGGTGGCCGTCTATTGGTCCTGTCGCGGTGCTGTCGCCCTGTTGTCGCCCTATCGATTCCATCTTAGCTGCCGTTTCGATGTGCTCGCAAGGCTTGGACATTGCATAACATTTTGTCTCGACCAATTGACGACGTCATCCACCTTTCGGGTTTTCCGCGGAAGAGGGCGAGGTGCGCCGGCGGCCGACGCGGATTCTGAGGCTGCTCTGAGGTGCTTGTCTGCCTCCCTGTGTGGCTGGTGGTCCAAGTCTCATCAGCCCAGAGCCGGTGCTGAATGATCGACGGGTTCTGTGGAGAGCGACAAGACGCAAAAGAGGCGGAGGAGGGTCGATGAAATCCTTCTTTGCGCGATCGTGACCCAAAGGCCCGGTCGCGAGTCTCGGAGAGGCAAGGTTGGAGGGATTCAGCCAAGGCGGATTGCGCTGTTTTTGATTTCGACGGCTGGGGAGTGGAAAGGACTTTCGTTCGCGTCCCGTAGTTAGCCGTCGTAAAATGTCCTAAATGGCTGCCTACAGTACCAGTACCGCCTGGGGTGTCGAGACCCCACGCCAAAACTGCATATGCAAAAGCATTGCGACGCAGTATCCTTTCTGTTGGATAGCCCGCGTATCTGATGAACGTTCAGGGTTGTAGATGATGTCATTCGCAGATCGATTACTGCTGTTGGTTCGAGGTTGGAGTAGCGTTTGACATTCGGTGGCAGCAGGGCTATTGGTGTGCCGGAGGATCTGAAGGCTCACTTTGAGATCAAAATGGTTCGTTAGATCGCAGACATCGACGAGAATCCCCCTCTTGTACGGCGCAAGCGCAGCACGTGGAAGAGGCCGTAGAACACTCCAACTTGCTTCGTCGAAAGAAGTTTGGCGTGGATAGAGGATGCTGTGGTGCTGGGCATTGAGTCTGTGCCCAAAGTTAGCCATGAAGCCGTCGTTGTCGGTATTGAGGTCGAGGTCGATATGTGCAACAAATTGTGTGCATCAGAGCATAACAATACTGCTCTTTGACGATTCTTCCGCGACCAACGACGGCGAATTTGCTATTCTGGTTAGCTTCATCTGAAATGATAAGCTTCGGGAAGGACCTGAAGGACGACATCCTTGCGAAGTTCTTTACAAGCCTGGCAATCCCTCAAAACGTTGTTGGTCTGCTGTACCGCCCTATGTTCATTCGAACAGGTGGCGATTCCGTTGGATTGAACATAGGGCGTCCTCGCATTTCCCATGTGGTAATTGAACGCTCGGTCAAGACCCGGTGAACAGTTTCGACATGGTTCGGCGTCGCGGATAACCAGGTAGAACCCTTGAGATAGAAATGAAATATTGCAATGCCGTACATGCAAATAGATATCCCCTCGTCACTCATATTCGAGGTATGTTGAAGTTAAAAAGCTTCTCTGCCTGGCAGGGCGAGCCCAGGAAGCAACAGTGCACAACTCGACTCGGGCAGGCGGCTTCGACCTAACTTCCACCGTGTTCCCCGTCTCCACTTTCCCCATCTGGAAGCTGCCACGGCCCGCGTCCGGGGCGTCCCGGCCGGGAAAAGAACTCTCTTCGGCATCACGCATTCCGCCATGCTCAGGACATTAAGCCAGTGTCATAATTTTTAATCGAGATACGAAGCAAATGACTTTTGATTTAGCTAGCCGCAATTTTGTCTCTTTTTACGCAGGGCAGAGGAACCCAGTTCTGTTTTTCGTGTCTGTCTAGTAACATCCATCTATCCATCCACGCCAGTAATCAGGGAAACTTAGAATCCCTCATTAGACGGAGGCGTCCGCGACAGCCTCCACGAACCGCACATGCCGTTGCTAGCCACAAACGCTCCCTTAGTGCTAGCCCTCCGGCTCCAGCGCAGCTCTCCCGGGGTGGCACACGTATCGTCATCGTCCCTGAAGGTGTAGCAGACGTTGCGGAAGTACAGACTCCCCGTGCACTTGTCCTCGCGCTGGCAGAAGACGCAGCAGTCGTACGCGGACTCCGCGTAGCGCTCCTCGCGCGTCACGCTCCAGTCGTTGGCCGCCTCCACGATCGGCCGGTCGCCCGGAGCCCGCGAGACCATGTTGTTGGCCTGGCACGCCTCGTACGCCGTGAAGGTCGGGTTGGGCATGACGACCTGCCAGGTGGAGGTGGTCGTGTAGGTCGTGGTCGTGGTGACCTGCGCGGGGACGGAGGGGATCGTCGGAGAGGGCGTCGCGGCGGTCACGGTTGTGGTGAAGGTGCCGGTGACGGTGTAGGTCTCGGTTGTGGTCGTGTAGATGCGGACGACGCGCTCGCAGACCACGCGCTCGGGGTAGAAGGGGGGGTCGGCGACGACGTCTTGGGACTGGGCGAGGCTGAGCTTCAGGGGGTGCTGGGCGTTCGGGAAGGTGTCGGCGTCCTCGGAAGCACCGTCGGACTGGTCGATGTAGAGGTTGCCGAAGTCGTCGCGGGGTCTGTAGACGGCGGAGGAGAGCGGGATGAAGCCGGCGGGCGTGGGAATCGACTGGATCGTGAAGGAAGTGGTGCGGGTGTAGCTTGTTACGGTGTCCGTGATGGTGATGGTGGCCGGGGCCGTCGCGGACGGGGGAGGGAGGGGGGAAGGAGTCACGGTCACGGTGGTCCTGAACGGGGTGACGTAGTGGTAGTAGGTGATGGGCGAGGTGTGGGAGTAGACTCTGGATAGGGTCTCGACGGACTCAGGCCGTTCCTGGACGAAGTCGGTGTAGCATCCGTACTCGCCCGTGACGGTCCGGGGAGGAGACGTGGTAGGCGTGGGAACCTGAACGTCGTTCACTTGGCCCAGGACGAAGCTGCCCTGCAGAAGGAGGGCGGCGAGAGCCGCCGCGGAGGTCTTGGAGCAAACCATTGTGAGAGTTTGAATATGAGAAAGCGAGTGAGTACTGTCTGGAGATGAGATCTGCGGTTGATGCTGCTCCCACGTTATTTGAAGAGAGCTTGAAGTCTGTCTTATACATCCTACTCACCTCTCCCGAGTACCTTGATGATGGAGATGAAGGTTCAGGGGTGGCTCGCTAGCTGGATGGCGCATGTAATGAAATGCAATTTGAAACTTACAGGTGGCTGCTTTCGGCATTTCTAACAAGCCTTTTCAGTTCGTGATGTTCATGATGTCAGACCTAAGATATTTTATTTTAACGTGAATTGCTGAGAGCGTGTCAATACCACGTCCAGAAGCACCCCAAGGAAAACTGATACAGTTCACATGTAAAGCGTGAGTTGTGATTCCCCTGCCATCATGAACTTAGTCAGTCATACACAAGGAACATCTCAAGCGCAAGCAGATGTCTCTTACAATATTGAAATGTGTCATGCACGGCGTAAAGCCCTCGACGCGAACATCTTCCAATTGGCATTCTCTCAAATGGGGACGAATGGACGCGGCGGTCTTCTCCAAGCCACCTCATCAACACCTTCTGAAGCCGCAGCTGTGAGATGAAAGTTAGTACGGCAAAATCTGGGTGCTCATTCGAAGCCACCCCCTGTCATGATCTCGTGAGCCACTCGTAGCTGCTCCTCTTTGCCCCAGTCGGCAGACTTCGATTTCTTGTTCCATGTCATTTGTTTCACTCTTCAGGATGCTCTTGTGCGATAAGACATAGATCGTCGCCGTTGATAACGTATCAAAGATTCGGTAGTCTTGAACCATGCCTCTGATTATTCTTATGTCCAACAACCTGCCGGGACTGGCAGGAGACGTAGTAAAACTGATATGTTCTTGTTGGATTCATGTACAAGAAATAGACGAAAGTAGTTCAGCAACATCATGAGTCGGCGGAATATCCTACGAATCTCATAGAACAATCCATTAAATGACCGAAACGCTCATCCAAACACTTCATGATGTGAACTACCAACATAATCCCATAAAAGACGTCCGAATACCCTCATCATTCAAAAAAGCCGCCCGCATCACCAGCACCTCCATCCAACCCCATCAAAATATCCGACGAAAAAGCCCTCCAGCTCAAATCCAAACTCTACCCGCACGGCCGCCTCCCTCTCCTCCGGACGAACCCCTCACCCCCCCCTACACCGTCCCCGACATCCGCGACCTCTCCCTCTACGACCTCGACACTCCGCTCGACGACCTCTTTCTGCGTCTGCCGATGGCATCGTCGCTCTACGCCGGGTGAGTGCCGCCAACTGTGTCTGTCTTACGCATGTGATGGCTGATTGTGTCGTAGGTATTCCAAGATATTCAAGAAGTTCAAGTCCTGGTAGGAGGATGTGGGACGGGTTGCGGCGGTCGTTGCGGAGAATGACCGACGCTGGCGATGGAATTGAGATGTACATGAGGAAGTATGTAATTTGAGGTGATGTCGATTTTAGGGTATGAATTAGTTGGTCAGGACAAGCGAACAGATAAGGTCACGCCATTACCCTTGGGATCTCAAGGCAAACAAACAGTTATTATCATTAAAATGCCCTCCGTCTCAACCCTCGACAACCTTGACATTGTCTTTGCTCGTATCGTCTTGAACCACAGTATTCTCAACATCCTTACCATGAAGAACAGAAGGCCGGACGTCAAAGTCGTCATCGAAAAGCATGCCCAACTCCTCCAGAGAGTACCCCTTCGTCTCGGGGAACGTGAAGTAGATGAGCGCGAGACCGAGGAACAGCATGCCGAGGTAGAAGATGAAGTAGTGGTACCCGATGCGCTCCAGCGCGATGGGGTTGACGAACTGGTTCACCGTGAGCATGATCTGGCTCGTCAGCACCTGCAGCGCAAGCCCCTTGCTGCGGATGCTGTACGGCAGGATCTCGGGCGTGTAGCAGTACAGCAGCGGGTTGCAGGCGACGTTGAAGGCGGCGTTGTACAGGAACAGGAACACGACCGTCCCGTAGGCCGCCGCCTGCGAGCCGTGGTTCGCGTACATGGCGCTCGTGACCGTCAGCGGCACGTTGGCCAGGATCATGCCGACGAAGGACGTCATCCACAGCTTGCGGCGCCCGATGACGTCGGCCAGGAAGGCGCCGGTGACGGAGCAGATGAGGTTCCAGATGGCCATGCCGCCGTTGATACCCGTCTGCTGCGTGGTGCTGGTGATGCCGACCGAGTTGAGGATGGGCTACGCTGGGGGTCAGGAGATAGGACTAGGGGTTATGGGTCGAAGGATACCAAACGCACCGAAAAATAGTAACTTATGGCACTTTGTCCTGACCAAAGAGTACAGAAAGAGACCGAGACGCAGATACCGAGGCGGCGCCGATTGGCCTTGGACTTAAGGAGGTTGGACCAGGTGTACATCTTGCTCTGCTCCTCCAGGTGCAGGGCCGTGGCGATTTCATGCATCTCGAGGTCAACCGTGGGGTCATGCTCGTCACCATTGGCATGGTACTTGACGAGGAACGCCCTAGCTTCGCTTTGGCGTCCCTTGAAGCAGAGCCAGCGGGGTGACTCGGGGATGAAGATGGTGGCGATCATGAGGAGGAAAGGAAAGATGGCTTGAGCGATAGACGGGATCCTCCATGACCAGGCAGTCGAGAGGTGGCCAGTTCCGAATGTCAGCCAGGACGCGATGATGGAGCCCAGATACCACAGCACGTTGAACTGGTTTCGTCAGGGTCAGTAGCTGGTTCTTCCATACTCGTGTAGGAGAAGAACGACCTTACCATTGAAGCCATCTTTCCGCGCAACCGTGGATGAGCCAGCTCGTTCAACAGATTCGGCCCAGCCGTTGTGGTAAAGGACAAACCGACACCGAGAACGGCGCGGCCTCCGATGAAGACGCTGCGGTTGGGAGACGCGGCTTGCATGGCCGATCCGACAACACCCAGGAACGACCCGATCTGAATCGCAAACCGACGGCCGTAGCGATCTGCCGGGGCCGCCGCGAGCAGTGCACCGACAAAACCACCAATGAAGACCGTGCAAGTGATCAAACCCAGGATCTCGGCGGACGGGTTTCCCATGGCTGCGCAATTCCATCAGCAACATTGACTTACAAAGACAGGATGACTAAGTAGACAAGCTTACCATCCTGCCAGGGCTGTAACGCCTGGAAAGAACCAACAATGACTTCATCGTACCCGACGGTAATCTGGCACGCGAGAATACACGTCTGCCAGAAGATGAGCTTCCTAAGACCGCCGTCCTTCCACCAGGGCGATGTGGGGGTGCCCGCGAGATCCAGCAGCCCGGGCTCCGCGGCCGTGACCTTCGATGGAGTTGTCATTGCTGCGGAGACTATGAATGGAGAAAGATTGAGGTGGCGTGACAATACGGGGAACGCGGTTGGCCGAAGCCCGCAATAAAGCCATCTTTATAGATGGACTTGCGATGTTGAGGTAAATGTCGACGGAAATGTATTATCATCTGCGGGGATATCATTGGTCGATACGGGCGCCGCCGTCCAAAAACTCACCCGCGACTCGCCCGGTCCCCGCGATAAAGCTACGACAAGGGATCCCCCCCCCGTGGGGATCGATGTTTTCGCCCGTGAGTCGTCCGGCCGGGAATTAAGCCTCTGGCCGTTGCGTTGATCGTTGGGAAAATGTTATCCGACCTCATTTCGATATGACAAACCGAATGATCATTGGTTTGCGTGGCAGGCATGTCGCCAACTCGCTGCTCATGGATATAAGGCGCTTGACGCTGCATCCGCCGACGTAACCCCGCAAGACCTTGTCAGCTAGCCATTCATTTCATTCTCGACTCGATTCAGACATTTCCGTCATGGGCAGCATCAGCTACGACACCGAGCCCCAGCTCGACACTTCGGCGCAATTTGGCGACTGGAGGGACCAGCTCATCAACGACGGTTACGTTGTGCTGAAGGGCGTTCTCTCGTCGGATAAAGCCAATTACTACCTCGATAGCCTGTTCGACTGGCTTGAGACATTCCCTTATGGCTTCCAGAAGGATGACCCCTCAACATGGGGACCCGAACACCTGCCGGCGCACATTAAGTTAGTCTTCCAAAGAAATCGTCGACCATCTACCAGTACTGACTTGACTCCAGGGGCGGAATGTACCATGCATACTCGGTAGCGCACGAGAAGTTCTTCTGGGAAGCACGCATGTAAGTCGGCTCGAACCTTTCCCGAATAGACCAAATGCTGACTCTGAGAAAGGGAGCCCGCCATCCTCGACGCCTACGCGAAGCTCTGGCAAACCAAAGACCTTCTCGTCTCCTTCGACGGTGCAAACCTGACTCTCCCAGCGAAGAACAGGGAGCCGATCGGTGCGTGGCCGCACGTCGACCAGAGCCCGCTTCGCAAGGGCCTGCAGTGCGTCCAAGGAATCCTCAACCTCGCCCCGAACGGCCCCAAAGACGGCGGCCTCATCGTTCTCAAGGGATCGAGCAAGCTCAACGAGGCCTTCTTCAAGACCCACGATACGGAGCGAGAGACCTGGGGTCCGACCGACTGGTTCGGGTTCACCCCGGAGGAAGTCGAGTGGTTCAAGGAGAGGGGCTGTGAGACGATCAAGGTCTGCGCCGAACCGGGCGATCTCATCCTGTGGGACTCAAGGACTGTTCATTACAACTGCTTGCCCGAGAGCGACGCTGTCCGTTCTGTGCTGTGTAAGTCGCCTAGCTTCAGATGCTTCACGCGGGACGTAGTTGACTGACCTCTTTGCTTGCAGACATGTGCTACTCTCCAGCCTCATATGCGAATGCGGAAGATTTGAAGGCGAAGGCACAGCTGTTCAAAGATAGAACAGGCACGGTAAGTCAGATTGAGCGGCTCCAAAAGGAACAATCGTGGCGTCTCTAACACGAAATTTGCATTAGACTCATTGGCCGCACGCGAATATCTTCCGTGATGAGCGCAAGGTGATTAGACTTGGGGAGCAAGAAACGTACCAGAGAAACAGGCCGGTCAACGAGCCCGAAGAAACTGAGAAGCTACTGAAGCTTGCGGGAGTGTTGCCTTACGTCTCTTGAGGGCACGAGAGTTTTGTGTTTAGTTGTTAGCGAAGGTCTAAAATGAAAATCGACTGAAACATATTCTGTGACTATGAACAATGTGTGGCTAATAGTGTGAGGAAGACGAATGAGTTTCTTCTGGGTTAAGCTTTGACACCAGTTTTCATAGGTTGCGTACAGATCGAGTCTTCTGGACTTTGGGTAAGACTAGGTAGCAAGACTGAGTATTGCGAGGACTGTTGAAAAAACAGTGTCAACAGAGATTGCAGCGGCAACATAAAATATAGCGATACGTTCTAGTTGTTTTGGATGAGATCCTTCAAGAATTTGATCGCTTTCTCGGCTACGAGGTTCTGAGCCTGGACCCGCTCAAGGAAGTTCACTCCCTGTTGAATTTCGGTAGAAAAGTCTTCCTCTGTATGCAAAGATTCCAGTGCAAGGATGGCAGACGCAGCAAAGATGTTCATCGTGATTGCCCTCAAAGATGTCAGCACTTCCCTCGAGGCTGCCCCCACCTACAAAGGACTCACCATGGTCGAAGTTTGGACGCGTCGACAGTGTCTTCCAGAGTCGTGTGAATGAGTCCTCGAGCCGAGGACATGCAGATAGCCCTCGTCCGGGCGCCGTCTGTCGACCCGTCCAGCCAATGTTCCTGAAGCTGGCTGCTGATCGCCATTCGATAGTAGAGCAGGACCTTGGCCAAGCTCCTCTTCTGCCAGGGGATGAAGGGATACTGGCGATCTCTTGCTTGGCTGGCAGCTGTTGACTTCTCATCGACCTGGAGATATGACGGTAGGTCGGTGATGAGGTTTGCCAACTGCTCGTCGGCCGTGAAGACGAACTGTGCCACGTCCTTGGTTTCCCATTCGCGGAGTCTGAGCACGTGGCGGAGCTGGTAGTAGATTTTAGAAACCTGTGCCATGGCAATGTGGTATCGCACCGGTCGTGGCTTGGACCTGGGAAGTCTAGAGCTTCCAGATACGGTCTCCAGCTCCTCATCGTCGACCTCGTCTGGAAGCTTGCACGAGAAGTCAATCTCATGCAAACATGGAGCTCTGTGAGGGACGGGCAACCATTCGCAAATCGCCAGCGTCCACCAAAGTCTCCGTCTAATTTGCTGCTCGCAGTACGATTCGTCTGGGTTATCTTCATCCGAGCCTAGACCTAGCTGCTGGGCCTGACGTATTGCTACCGTCCACAGGTTCTGATGACGATGAACGTCGCCCACGTTGTTAAATACGATGTGCAGGATGGCAATCGCTTGAGGGGTGCGGACATCCGGTCTTTTCATGTAGTCAGCCCTATCGAGAAACAGCAGCGCAGATTCGTACCAGTTTCGAAGAAGGCTGGTGAAGTCGACACCAGCTGGTCGCCTGTCGAGGGTTTCCTTTTCATCCGTGAACATGAGCGTCGAGGCCAAGACACCAAAGTAAACTGCCATCCACGCCGGGTCCATGTCTGCAAGAGACTGTTCTTCTCGCAACCGAAGCCAGAATTCTTCATGCTCGCGTCGAAACCTCGGGATGAAGAGGGCGAAATGAAGCCAAAAGGTCCACTGAAATGCATTCTCGATCATGCTCCGGCTGAATTCTTCTGAAGGTAGGATGATGTCCTTTAACTCAAAGACGGTCCGCGGCGTCGATGACATGCCTATCTCATCAAATAGACGTCTCTCGACTTCCTCTGTCGAACGTCTGCCATGCGCGCGTAGGCCCGGTACCTGATTGTTTTCGGTATCGGAACTGTCATCAGGTCCCCGCACATGTTGGCCCGCGAGGAGAGCACGAAGCATCGCGTTCTCCTGCAGCAGCTCGGCGTGGTTCCGGGTTCCCAAGTCATCTGATGCTGAGTTCTTAATCAGATTGCCTCTTACTCGGACAAGCTCGCGCTTGCACTGATGTGCTTGTCCTCGGTCAATGCATTGCTGACAAGGCAACCTCTTATCGCATCTGACTTTTCGCTTTGTACAATTAGTGCATGTTCTCGGAGGCCTTTGGGTGGCACGAATGTTGGGTGGCATCGTGCTGTATTATCTCAAGAGAGTTGCAGTCGACGAGTAAACTGCATGAATTGCATGGGCAGGACGCCGCCTAGAATGACTGGTGTTGACTGGATTGAAGCGTGCTAAGAACAGACGTCGGCAACTTGGGGGTGAATTTCGAAAGTATTATCTTATTGGTCTGACAGCACAAACCAACCTAGAAGTGTGACGCCTGGACCCACTCTCTCTGATGGGAAAACACCATGCCAGCTGGCCTAAGATGCCAAAATGGTAGAATTCGAGCATCAATAATCTCGCGACAAAAGGACGAAAAAGAAGTCGTGGTGGCATCAAAAAGACTGGACACTGTGGGAATTGAACCCACGACCTTTCACAGTTGGCAAACGATTACAGAACCGAGATGCGAAGCGAAAATCATACCCCTAGACCAAGCGCCCATTGATACTGGGTCCAGCCATTTCCGGGCTTATGGCGCGACGTCCTGCGCTCGGCTCGGTTTCCGGCGCAACCGTCGTGCTCCGCGCAGTGGGCCGAAATGGGGCATCGACGGGGCCGCGAGAACAGGGAAAGGAAGAGCCGCGCGGGCCCTGGTGCCGTTGGAATGACGGAAGCATGAAAGCTGCGGCACGTTTGATCCGTATCGTGGCGTCTTCGATTGTCTCGATTCCACCGTCTTCGACGGCCGACCCATCGATGGTATCAGGATAGCTTCAACACGACGAAACTCCGATGCTAGCGCCAAGCGTCGGGACCAAAGGCTGGCCATAATCCACAGCAGGTCCGCAAGCTGCATCATCTAGCGCGCAAGATACCGATGGTCGCCAGCCAGCCGAGCTGCTGTGCCTCCTACGGGAGGCCACAAAGGTGTGGTGGTCACTGGTGCGCGCAGTGAGCCGGCGGCACGCGCCATCAATCGCCGAAGTTCAACCCCTCTTGGTACAACCCGACAGATCACCGAGCCATCACCGGAGGGGCACCTCCAGCTTTCGGGCTCGAAGCTTAACGACAAATCTCCGTCGTGGCGACCGGCGCATAACCGCTGGTCTGTTTGCATGCTCGGAGGGAGCTAGGACGCCGCTGGAAACGCCTGGACCCCTGGATACTGACAACCGGTCTCATTCTCCGCAGATTAGGAGCGTATCGCAGCACTTTTGACGAGCGAAGCTGTGGTGTGTGTGACGGTAACGGATGATCAACCGACGGCGACGAAGAACGATTGGATCGTGGTCCATGTATTAGGTGATGGGATCTGAGAAATGCTGGATGGAACGGCGGACGTATGATGCGAGCTTGGAAGGTCCATTTACCCCTCACTCTGGAGTCTGACCTGCTTAGCCACGATGGAGGGACGACGTCTGTTGCTGATTGTCAGTGGCCATTCTCCAAGCGCGAAGCCTCGTCGTGCATTGCAGGGATAGCATACGCCCAATTGGGTGGTGTCTCGTTCGATTCAGGGTGGGTGACTTGCGTTACCTTCCTTCAGTAGGCACAGCAAAAAGACCAATGTTCCGGCTGCAGAAAGCGTTGAAGATTTGCCGGGGATGCTGCGGCGTTTCATCGTGATGGGAGCGGGCAGCTGTTGCTCGGGTGGAGGGGACGAACCACGACGACAGGGAAGCCAGCCAATGATCGGGGGCTAGTCAGCTTTCCCCACGCCAGCTAAGTGACGATTTTGGAGATGCCGAGTCGTCGATATGAGAGCGCATTTTCGGAAAATGAGCATTTGACAGCAAGGTGCGTAGCTGAGGTAAGGCACTTCGCTATCCGGTCTTTCCTTCCGGTCGGACGGGATGCCGTCCTTGCCATGCCCCAGCCTTGCTGCCTTCCCGAACCTTCATGTACCGCACCCGTCCGAGTTTAACTGGTCAGGTCCATCAACAGCCAGGAGATATACTGGAAAGGAGGGGCGATGGGATTCTGGCATTTCGGAGAGGTGGAGGACGACTGACTGGACACTGGAAGACCTGACGGCGTGGGCGTGGGATGTGGACGCACGACACATGGAGCAACCGCACTGCACCCTGAGAGGAGCAGCCGGTGCATCGAACCAGCCCAGACCAGCATGCGCATACGACAAGAATCAGACTCGTCGGATTGTCTTGCCTCTTTCTGACCCATCTGCTCCCATCTCGGCCTTGTTCCCCGCTCTGTTCATCCCGGCCTTTCGGTGATGCTAGCAAACATAAATACAACCCGACCTGGCCGCTTTTCCGTCCACCTCTCTTATCCTGATCTCATACAAATTCATCTCATACAACATCCGAGGAACCGGTTCTAACATCGATCTCTCGTCTTCATTACTATATAACATCGACCTCCCCCTCTCTCAGCTAACCAGCTCCCCTCTTCTCTCGACAACTTCGTCTTACATCTACAAACCGTCACAATGGTATTTCTCTCTCGTAACATCCGCACTCTTGCCCCTTCTGTCTCTCGGGGACTTCACACGTCTTCAAAGGCATCTTTCCTGGCCAGACCTGCCATGAGCAGAGCTGCCGCTCCTTCATCGACTCTTCCTCGCAAGCTGCCTGGTCAGCTCTCTTCGATCCGTACACTAACAACTACTCGCCAAAACCAGGTCAAGGTTCTTGCAGTTCTCTACGACGGCGGCCAGCACGCCAAAGACGTGAGTAACCATCCTCTCCCCGCATTCCCATTGCACCGGATCCGAACATCACGACCATCCTACGCGCACCTCATCCAAACGTCACAATGATAGCTCTCGCGGAGCCGTGCCCCGCCGTCTCCAGCGGGTGGTCTCGCCTGCAGAGAGCTAGTGCGGGGATGACGGGAGCGTGCGGGGCTCGGAGGTTGATCGCTGATACATCGGCATCCTCCCCCAATTCTTGGCACTACCCCTCCGAAACCTGCCAAATGCGGGGTGCATAGCCATCATCCCTGGACCTCCTCGCTGACGTTCCTCTCCAAACAGGTCCCGGGACTTCTGGGCACCACCGAGAACGAGCTCGGTATCCGCAAGTGGCTTGAGGACCAGGGCCACACCCTCGTCACCACCTCCGACAAGGAGGGCGAGAACTCCAAGTTCGACCAGGAGCTCGTTGACGCCGAGATCATCATCACCACTCCGTGAGTTGGACCGAACCGATGCAGTTCAAGGTCGACCCCGAATACTGACACCGTCTCTCTAGCTTCCACCCCGGTTACCTCACTGCTGAGCGTCTCGCCAAGGCTAAGAAGCTCAAGCTCGCCGTCACTGCTGGTATCGGCTCTGACCATGTCGACCTGAACGCCGCCAACAAGACCAACGGTGGTGTCACCGTCGCCGAGGTCACCGGCTCCAACGTCGTCTCCGTCGCTGAGCACGTCGTCATGACCATCCTGGTCCTCATCCGCAACTTCGTCCCTGCCCACGAGCAGATCGAGCGTGGTGACTGGAACGTCGCCGCTGTTGCCAAGCAGGAGTACGACCTCGAGGGCAAGACCGTCGGTACCGTCGCCATCGGCCGTATCGGTGAGCGTGTCCTGCGCCGCCTCAAGGCCTTCGACTGCAAGGAGCTCCTCTACTACGACTACCAGCCCCTGTCTCCCGAGAAGGAGAAGGAGATTGGCTGCCGCCGTGTCGAGAACCTCGAGGAGATGCTCGCCCAGTGCGACGTTGTCACCATCAACGCCCCTCTGCACGAGAAGACCCGCGGCATGTTCAACAAGGACCTCATCTCCAAGATGAAGAAGGGCTCTTACCTCATCAACACCGCCCGTGGCGCCATCATCGTCAAGGAGGACGTCGCCGACGCCCTCAAGTCCGGCCACCTTGCCGGCTACGGAGGTGACGTCTGGTTCCCTCAGCCCGCCCCCGAGGACCACCCTCTGCGCACCGCCAAGAACCCCTTCGGCGGCGGCAACGCCATGGTTCCCCACATGTCCGGTACTTCCCTCGACGCCCAGAAGCGCTACGCCGACGGCACCAAGGCCATCATCGAGAGCTACCTGTCCGGCAAGGAGGACTACAAGCCCGAGGACCTCATCGTCTACAAGGGCGACTACGCCACCAAGGCCTACGGCCAGCGTGAGAAGAAATAGAGGAGGATGGCATAATACCCAAAGGAGGGCAATATGTTTGACGAAATAAGCGTTGATTTTTTAGTTCGGCATCACCATTGCATAGTACTTCCAGGATAGTGAGGTCTAGGTTGTGGTATATAGCAATACAACCTTGTGCGATGTACATCTGTCTGCTTTGTCTGTGATCGTTTGAATCTGCTGGGTTCTGAATAGTGCACCCAGGACGCATGACTTGCTCGGAGCTGAATCCAGCCATCGAAACATGCGGTACTCCGAGTCAAACCTCTCTCTCTAAGCTTGGGGCTACTCCACTCGGGTAGAGAGGTGTTTTTGACTCGGACTTCCATCAAATGCGCAAGTAGACGGAATTACCTAACGACAAGCTAAGGTACTAGGTGCTAATCACAGGGTGCATTCGGAACGACTGAAGACGTAAGTGGAAGGGGACCCTGAGGCCAGTCCCGTAGCCAATATGTGCATTTCTTTCGATTACAAGACAAGTACTTCAATATTCCTTTTTTTTTTGCTCGATGCTCCTTTTCCAAGGCCTGGGAATGTGGCAACGCCTTACGTCGCCAACCGGACTCGGGTTGAGTCTCTCTGCCTCTCTCTCTCTCTCTGTGTGTTCGGATCCGAGCTACGCCCCATGGAAGGAAAACAAAATCAAAATTCCATGCTCTTCTAAGCTGGAACTTGTGTGTGTTTTCATGTGACAACTCTTTCTCACACAACTCCATTGGTTGGAAGTAAGTGTATCCAACAGCCACCCCCTAACATGTCAGGAACCCGAAATGCTGCCTTGTGCCCTCTGACGGGGATTTCGCTTTTGCCCCGTGTGTACACCCAAAAAGAAGCGTCTAATCAAACAACACCGCCGATAAAAAACACATGCAGGCCGAGCCGCGCCGATATAATATAGCACACGTCTGCTTTTTTCTGCTGACTCATGACCGTTTCCAAAACTGCCACCATGGCCTCTCGTCGTGACCGCCGGGGTGTCTGGTCTCGCGCTTGATGACCTGCTGGTCGCGGCCGCGGATGCGCCAGAAGTAGACGGGGACGCCGGCGACGACGAAGAGGACGACGGTGACGGTCTGGAGGGGCTGGGCGAAGACGGCGCGGCTGAGGAGGAAGAGGGAGACGCAGCAGAAGATGATGGGGGTGGTGATCCAGGTGCGGTAGGGCCTGTCGAGCTGGGGCTCGCGGACGCGGAGGATGATGAGGCCGAGGACGGTGACGAAGTAGAAGGTGTAGCCGGCGACGCCGTAGAAGGTGAGGAGGGTGCCGAACTCGCCGACGACGATGTAGGCGGCGGTGAGGAGGCCGTTGAGGACGAGGGCCCAGACGGGGGTGTAGAAGAGGCCCATGTCGTCGTCGCCGAGGGCGCGGATGAGGGCGTTGGCGACGCGGCCGCGGGAGGTGCGCGAGGTCTGGACCGAGTGGTGGGAGGCCGAGTCGGAGGGGGAGAGGCCGATGCGGCCGAACATGGAGGGGATGTAGCCCTCCTTCCCGGCGACGTAGACCAGGCGGGAGGAGGTGAAGGTGGAGGAGTTGAGGGCGCCGAAGCAGGACGCCGAGACGATGAGGGCCAGGACGAGGGAGCCGACGGGGCCGAAGACCTTTGCGCCGAACTGGACGGCGATCGTGTTGGAGGCGTTGACGGTGGCGAGGGGCAGGACGAGGAAGTAGGAGATGTTGGCGAGGACGTAGGAGAGGATGACGAGGGGCATCGCGGTGTGGATTACGCGGGGGAGGTCGCGGCTCGGGTTGCGGAACTCGCCGACGACGTAATTTGTCTGTTTTCCAAGTTAGCGATTTGCGAATCAAGGTTGAAGGTGGTTTCTTACGTTGTCCCAGCCGTCGTATGCCCACAGGCCGGCATACAGAGCTACGGCCCAGTTCGACAGGTCCGTCGACGTGCCGGAGAACCAATCGTGCGTCTTCCACTCCAGGTTTGCCTTGCCCGTGACCGTCTTCCCCGTGATGGCGACGACGATGCCGATGACGGTGACGCCTAGCAGGGCGACGAACTTCAAGAACATGAGCCAGTCGTTCACCTTGGTGCCCAGCTTCGTCGACACGCAGTTCATGACCGTGACCAGAATCAAACCCACCATGGCCACCGCCTTGTTGATCCACGGGCTCAGGCTCTCGGCCTCGGCGCCAATGGCCGCCCTCACGAGGTACTCTCCCATGATGATGGCGATGATGGCGGCGCTACCGGGCTTCAAGACCAGCACGGCAACCCACGTAAACAGGAACCCGGCCATCTCGCCCAGGATTTTCGCGAGATAGACCTGCGCACCACCGTTGAGCGGAATCGCACCGCCCAGCTCCGCGTAGCTCGCGGCGCCGGTCCAGGCCAGCACGCCGGCGATGACCCAGACGACGAGGGCGGCGCCAGGCGAGCCGACCTTGGAGCTCACCTGGCTTGGGCTCGAGAAGATGCCGCTCCCGATGATGAGGCCGACGATGAGGCTCAGGCCGTTCAGGTAGGTCAGGGTCTTGTGCTTCTCGAGACTGCCGCCGCCGAGGCCGCCGTTCTGTATCGCGGTGGATGTCGGGGCGCCGATCGGGGCGTAGCCGCCCGGGCCGGCGCCGGCTGTGGAGCTCAGGGGGAAGAGGTTCGCTGCGAAGTCGAAGCCGGAGGAGACGGAGTAGGAGCGGTCGTGGCGGTTGGGGCGGCCTGAGCTGGCGGCCGGGTTCGCGGCGTCGAGGGGGTCTTCGGCCTCGAAGGAGAGCTTGCGGGAGGAGGAGATTGAGGGCCGCGAGGAGGGGAGGTCTGAGACGACGGATTCGGCGCGGGAGGAGGAGGCGAGGGAGGCGAGCTCGAGGGAGTCGCGGTGGGAGCTGATATTCGCGTAGGGCGGCATCGTTGCGGTGTCGAGAGAGGAGAGGAGAGGAGGATCGCGAGGAGCGACCCTGGTTGGATTCGTTCGAGCGTTTAGGAGAGCAGCACTGGGGCTATTGCATATTGCGGCGCCTTAATATGGTGGTTGAGAAAGTAAGAATTCGGTTTATCGCCGGCGCCTTGCGAGTTTGGTCTCGATATTAAGTCGCGCGGTGTCTTGGGGAATTGGTCGTGACGTCGTTCGCATATATCCGTACGTTTTGCTGGGTTCGTTTAAAGGAGTCGTGACAAAGTTGCGCCGTGCCCCGTTTCTGTATCCAATATCCACTTTCCGACCGAATACTCCCCGGTAAAAAAAATCAAACGCGAACCGGAAATCGAAATCCAGGAGCTGCGCCTATCCAAAGGGGAAGCGTTGTATCCGTAAAGTGCTGTGCGTGTTGCAATTAGAAGGTGTTGTTCCGCTTTGTTGTTGTTCGAATAAGATTGCCTCGGACAACAGAGGGTTCAAGCAGCAGAGAGGAGGTAGGTGTCCGAGGGTTGTTTAAGGTCGCGCGGTACGTATCCTTAGCTTCAGGAGGTTAAAGAAAGAGAGGATTTGGGTTTGGCGCAAGTTTAAGGCCGGGAGGTAGCTCTGGATTGAATTGTATCGAATGCGACAATTGGTTCGACAAGAATACCGTGTTATGTTTCCTTGTGTTCTTGCGACGAGTCACGGATCATGGAACAAGTGGTTGCAGTGTGTTTGAAAGGGACGAACTGAATCGAGTCAAGCATTTTTCGATTTGAAGCCAAGGTCACTAACAAACGACATAACTTGGCTCTACGGGGGCGGGCTGTCTGCGGCATCTGGGCTTGGCCTTTGAGAGAGTGCACTCAGTGCTGTGAGGAGCCTGGCTGATGTCTCCATGTTTCGGACCCGCTCGAGCCTTTCATAAATTGGCCGGATTAAACCATGATTGGTCATATATCGTCTTTACGGCACCGGCAGAGAGGAGACACCTTGGCGGCTGCCAATCGGGACAGGGGCCCTTGGGGATCTCAATTCGGGGGAGGTTCCAATTTCCAAGCCACTGAAGCCACTGACCGCCGCAACGCCAGGGGTTGCCTGACAACCCGACGCTAAAGACGACCGAAAAGCAACCACACGACGGTGGCCCGCAAACACCAATTCCTCGGCTCAGCGGGCACATCTCACCTCGAATACGCGGGAATCGCAAACCACTCGCCCCGTTTCGAAACCTACGAAAGCGCGCGCAGGAATCCCCCAAACGATGCCGCTCGACGAGTACGCCTCCGTCGGCGGCGGCCTCAAGCTCAAGGGCGCCAGGGTCGGGAAGCCCAAGACCAAGAAGAAGAGAAAGGACAAGAGCGACCTGGAGAAGAACCTCGACGACGGCAGCGAGTCGGGAGGGGCGCTGGTGAAGCGCAGGCCGGACGACGAAGACAACGGCGACGACGAGGAGAAGAAGGTCAAGAGGAAGAAGAAGAAGAAGAGCAGGAGTGAGGAGCCCGAGGAGGAGCAGCGCGACGAAGAAGAGGACGAAGAGGGCGGCGGAAGGCAGAAGACCGAGGCCGAGAGGCGATATGAGGAGAGGAAGCGTAAGAGGGTACGTTTTGATCCCCTTGTTCCATTTAACGAGGCAAAGAGGAAGATCGGCTGACTGTCCTGAATAGCTACTCGAACTCGCCGAATCCTCGAGCTCCAGGCCCGAGCTACTCAAGACGCACAAGGAGCGCGTCGAGGAACTCAACACCTACCTCTCCAAGCTGAGCGAGCACCACGACATGCCCAAGATCGGACCCGGTTAAGATTACCCGTACGTTAGGTTGGAATGTCAAGTGTGATAAGGGAGGTGGTTGGGTTGTGGCGTGCTGGGATTTTGATTTGCTTTTGTTTTGGCGTTGTGAATACCCTCGAAAAGTTATCTGGGATAGAGAAGAAATTCCATCGGTTTAATTTGTTTACGTCTGTGGACTCGCAGTCAAATCTCGATTATCCGGCGGGAAAATGTGAATCACATTCCAGCAGCCGGGAGAACATCGAAAGACAGTTTTTCGTTGGAACACCCAGCTCCACGCTGGAATGCGGGAACCCCCGCAATCAAACACCCGTTCTACGCAAATCAGACCACTGGGCGTTGCCGTGTCTCACACTGAAATGGCATGTTTGATCTTCTCAAAACTCTTTCTCCATTTTTTGTTTGTCAGAGTAGTTCTGTTCTGCCAGCTAAGGACTGCTTCAGGTGGTTCCTTTCTGTTTACACCTGTTTTCTTCCGCCATACCGAGGCCTGTCCCATTTTCCCCAGCCTCCTTTCTATTATCTTGTTGCCCTTTCCGAAGTAGCGTGTTGCCGCGCCAAGTCTATGTGTGTGATTGTGTGTGTTGTTGGTGACCACCAGTAATGCAAGGAGTGAATAAGACCGTAAATGTCGTGAGTAAGTTATGCTGATGATGCTGTGTGCTGTCGCCCGCTGCCTTTGTACCAAACACCGATAAAGGAATGATTAAATATTTAAACAGAATCGTGATAAAACGATATAGGAAAGTAGATGCTGCCCTTGTTTAGAGAAGCAGCATGGCGCCAGCGACGAATCCGGCGATAGCCAGGGGCAGGCCGAAGTTGACGCTGCCAATGGGGACGGCGGCGTTTTGGAGACCACCGCCACTGCCGCCTCCGGAGCTCGAGGTGGGCTCGGCCTCGGGAGGAACGGCAACGACCGAGGTTGCGGTCACGAGCACAACATCGCCGTTGGAAGCGGTGGAGGTGAAGGTGGAGCGCACCTCGCTGAACGAAGTGGTGGTTCTGCGCGATGAGGTCGCAGCCGTGGTTTGACGAGTGTTGTCCTCTGTAAGTCAAGTTAGCCGGGCCGTTCAAAATGATTCATACGGCCGTGAGTATCAAAAAAAAGGTGTCAAAAAGTATCCGCCACAAAGCTTTATCGTCACTTTGCAGAACCCCTATATAGGCCTCCCCTAAACAAGCTCGCAAACATGACTGTGCTACAAAACCATTGTACAACATACCAGTTTCCGATGAAGAAGACGACACAAGCGAACTCGACGTAGTAGGGGACGAACTCGAAGTGGTTGGGGACGAGGATGTCACGGCCGTAGTAGTCTGAAGAGAGGAGGAGGTAGACGTACCCGACACGGACGCACTCGAAGACCCCGGGGAGGCCGTAGTGGGAGCAGAAGAGGGGGTAGTAGAAGGGGGAGGGGAAGAAGAAGGAGACCCACGAGTCGTCGTCTGAGTCTCAGAAGAGGCGGACGGCGGCCCGGCAGTAGAAGATGAAGCGGCCTGCTCCGTTTGAGACGTACCAGAGTTGGGGGCTGCTGATGTCGCCGGAGTCGTAGGGGTGGTTGTTGGCTCAGGCTGGTTCGTGGTTTGAGGCGTCGTTGTCGGCTGATCCTGAGTGCTTGGTGGCTGCTGAGTGGTTGTGGTCTCAGCCGGCGGAGTGGTGGTAGTCTCCGGCGGCGCAGCAGATGTGGTCTCCCGAGGCGCCGTGGTAGTCGGGGCCGTGGTCGGGGTCGGGGTCGGGGTGTTGGCCGGGGTCTCTGAGCTCGGTGTGGTGGCTACAGTAGCGGACGCTGTCTCAGAAGGCTGAGTAGCCGAAGCCGATGCCGTGGTGTTGTCCTGACGCTTGGCCAGCTGGAGCAGAGCGGAAGCCAACTTGGCATCATCAGCTCCGGCAGCCTCGATAGCCTCCTTGTCGGAAGGATAGACGCCATCCTGGTACCGGTCCGGGTAATAGGCATGGAGCAGCTGGTGAATAAGATCCACCTTGGCAGGGTCCTTGAGGTCATCCTCGGTGAGCAGAGCTTGAGACTTGTGCCCTCTCGCGCAAGGCATGCCCCGGTGTCCAAGGACGGAGGCCAAACTGAGGGTCATCAGTCCGCACACCACGAAGGCGATGAGGACACGACGTGGACCGGTCATCTTCCTGGTCGGCTCCTTGGTCGTTCTCGAGATAGTCGAACCCCTCTTCTCGTCGGTAGCGACAGGCAGCAGTCCCTCTTCTAGGTGGGAGTCGTACTTGGTATCGGAGGCCATGGTAACGAAGGGGCCCGTGGCAGAAGTGAGGTGACGCGGAGTTGTTATAAAAGAGACGAAGAGGTCAAGAAGGTTCTACCCAAGACGGCAGGACGGAAACGACAGGGAAAGTATCGTCCAATAACTGGACTTGGATGTATGCAGGGTGAGGTCGGTGACAAGATGCGGGCCTTCTCTTAGCGTCCTCACTGCAGCATAGCCCAAGGATGTAAGAGAAGAGGGGAAGCTTGCCCAACTGGTGGACTCGAAGGTTGAAGGCTTGGAAAGAAAGCAGCCTCCGTTCGACGCGAGTGGAGGGGCAAAAGCCGATCTAAAAGAGTGATATGCGGTGGTACCTGGCTGGCCAAAACTTCTCGGTGGCTGGTGTTGCGAGGCAAGCTAGCTTAGCTTTGCGCGGCAGGACGAGGGACTCTTTTAGCTTCCGAACCCAAGGCTCGATATCGAAGGTTGAGACCCGGCCGTTGATGACTGTTTTGTTTCGAAATGAATCCAGGGGAGCCCCGATCCAGAGCTGAGCTTCAGAAGACTGCGTTTAGGAAGATCTCGAAGCCTCTGGTATGAACGCAGATTTGGGCGATGATCCGGGCAATTTTACAAGGCTCGGAGTGAGGAATGAGGTGAGATGAGTTGATTTGGCGAATCGACCGGAAAAGCTGGCGGTAGAAGGTGGCGATGTATGGTTGTACAAGTGTCAGCTGCGATGAGCGAGAGTCGTGTAAACAAATCAACACGCGGTGCCGGCGGACAGAGCAATCGAGCGAGAGGATGGCGAGAGACAAGATGGGGGATCAGATGAAAGAGCGCGAGAGGCGAGGAGTGAGCGAGGAGATTGGCGTTTAAACCTGTTGAAGATCGTCCTAGGCAGCCTGCACATTGCAGACGTCCATCCAGCAGGCTGGGGGACAATCTTTGTGCTGTGCATTGGTATATCCGTAGAGATTCCCTGTTTCGCCGCTCTGGCGACGTACCCCTGTCTTGTCGGCCCAACTCAGGTCGAGCTATCCGTCCCATCATCACCATAACCCATGCCAATTGCAAATGGCATGGCCCACGGGTAGCTCTTTTCTCACTGACGGAGCCACGGAGCCACCGTTTGCACCCCGGTCTGAAGAGACAAGGGAGCTGTGGTGGACCAACTGTCTTGCAGACTTCTGGCAATCAAAGAGCTCCAATTGCCCCAGTGCAACCCACCTCACCGCAGACCCGAAGCTGAGCTTCCCATTTCATCAGCTCGCCCACATCTTCCATCACTGATATCTTTCTCTCGTCTCATTGTGCCAGGGAAAGCCCCAAAGATCGACTGGCAGACTGGAACGGGTTTCCACCGGCAACCGTCACCGCCGTCAATCCTCGGTTCCAGTTTGATATGATGGTTTTTTTTTTCTTGCTCGCAAGGAATGTCGACCCCAAAAGCTCTCTGTTCGACAATGTGTCAATTCCTTCAGGCTTTTTTGTTTTTGCGCTAGGCATGTCTTTCCGTCCCTACATCGATGGTACGGCAGCCCAGGTCCACGTCCACTGTCGCTCTTCGAAGCCACTGGCTCACGCCCGACGCTGCCGCCGAGTGGGTTGTGACATCACTAAGACGAGCCTCCAAACACACGGGTCTCGTATCTTGTCCGTGGAATCGTCAGTCTGATTTAACCGTCCCACACTATCTTGCTCACTGGAAGAGCCTAGTAGAGGGCGGACGAGGTGCTGCGATAATACGAGCCCGTCTGGTGTGCCATATTCAGATGGCTGGCGTGTAGCACCCAGCACCGCCGCGGATTGAACACGTCTCCTCCATCCACTGCCACATGCATACTGAATGTTTCGTTGATCAGTCAGACCATGGGTTTTTGCTGGCCAATTGGTTCTCAAGCTCACATCGTGCGTCTGAGATGTTGACTCTCGGGGCCTGCACCCAGCCGCCCTAGCGAGCGCCCAGGGTTGAGCTTGAAGTCTTGGGGTTCGCCGTGCAGCTGCGACATCCTCCACGCTGTCACCGCATGCAGGACGATTACGAACCCTTCGTCGCTCGGGTCAGCTTTGCAGGGCGCGCTTTGCGTCTCATGATCTGAGGGAGACGATAAGCCGCTCGGCCTTTTTGACCCCTCTCCTTAGCCCTCTTCTCGATAGAGCCTCATGATTCAAGCCCCTCATCAGATCAGCCCAGCCCGGAGCTTGAACTCGAGGGAGAAGGCTTCTTCGGATGAAGTCAACTGTGTACCCCTTGGCCAGCCATCGTGCACCTGAATCTGGTGTGCGACATGTCAAACGGCGCGAAGTGCAACTATCCAGAGACCCGTAGCGGGAACCAGCATGCATCCGATCTGGACATCAGCCGGTCTTTGTCCTCCGTGGAGGTGGCTGTGATGGTCGGCCGTTTGGCGCGTTGTGCACCTGAAGCCGCCCGTACGGTCTCTCAGCCCGTCAGGCCCCGTTTGACGTTCTGTTTGCGTGCGTGTGAAACAGCGACCTAGCCGTCAGAGGATGTACTGTCACCCTATCAAACCGAGAAACGGGTACAGAGTGCAGACGGGACCGCATGCGCTGAAATGTCACGATGGGGCCGACGACAGAGCCTCTCGTATTTGTTTTTGACTTTTTTGATGTTTTGCGCATCCTCTCTGTTTGGAGCAGTGGCCCTGTGCTGCGGTTTCTCCAGCATATCCCCAGTCGACCGGAGCCAATCCCCAAGCAGCTGCAGGGACTAGGTAATACGAGATGTGGTCTCTCACCAAATGACGACCCTCTTCGCCCGGGGCAGTTCGAGTCGAGCAGCCGAATGCCGGGCGTCGACCCTATTCGCAGTCGCGGGTGCCGATATGCACATTGCACGCTTCGTGGCCCGCTAAAGTGTTCGGGTGCTAGCGGGGGGCGAGTTGTTGAGGCAGTGAAGGCAGCGAAGGCAGAAAATCGTCGGTAACTGGCCGCTTCACGGAGAGAATTGAAGAGGGTGGGCACCGGATTGGGAAATGCTCTGCAGAATGCGACCGACAAGGTCGCCCCACGATCTGGTGTTTGTGGCTTGCAGCTCCGATTGACGGCTATTTTTGGTAGATATCCCAGCTTGCGACGACTTCCTCGGCACGCCAGCGAAGCCGTACTTACAGGAAGCCGTGATGTCGACTCGACGATCTTTTGCGAGAGGATGTCGACGAGCCGATGGGATGGGACGAGATGCCATGTAGCGTGTATTCGTAGGGTAGGGCAGGCTCCGCGCGGGATGCGAACGTCTCCGTCTCCAGTTTTCGAATCTTTAGAAGAACTGGATGCGCCGGAGAGATCCAGAGGAACCCCCCACGGCACCCATTTGCATTTCGTCAGTAATCCACCGCATTCCAACGTCGCAACTTGCCCTGCTGTGTCGGTGGACTCGATTTTTGCATCATTTTGAGGGTCGCGCAACAGACGAAGTCGACTCTCGAGGGTGATGTCAGGTCTCGACTGTTTCGGTCGCAGGCTCTGCCATGGAAGGATCAAGTTGACAGACCCGACTTCCAGCAGATGAATCGATGCCAAGACGTGCCGGTTTCCGAGATGGCCATTGCTGCCGGGCTGACGTGTTCAATTGAGTTTTCGTCTCTTTGGAGGGTGAAATGATGCTTTTTTCCCCCTTCGAAGCCCTTGGCCTGTGCTCATTGTTGTTGGATGGGATTACTTGATAATGACATGGCGATAGCGGCAGTTGACTTTGTTATCCCTTTCAAAGCCAAAGTGGAAGCCGGGAAATGCCTGCAGGAATTCGCAATGTCCGCCGCATTGTGGTCGCAAATTGAGTGTGCCCTCCAGGACGACAATATGAGGTCACCAGCGTCGGGGATGCTGTCGCAAGAGTGTCTTCTTCGGGGTCAAAGTCGGAGCTCGGGAGCTGATGATTATTTGTAACCGCTTCGTCAATCTCTCGCCATGGCGAGTGCCCGAAAACATAGATGCAGGCTCGTCGGTCGCGGCTTCTCATCATGATTCGGTCCCGTGTCGGCCTTAGGTAAGCCGGTTCCAGGTTGCCAACTGAAGGGCGGAAGTCGACTGAGCCACCTCAGTCGTGTTTTGCTCTGTGGCTCGTGCACCCATCCCTCCCCTGGGCCGTCAGGTCTCTGATGGACCTGGGTCCAATGATTCCGGTGGGGGATTCTCGCTGGGCTGCCCGCTGTCACTGCTGCGGTTGGCGTGCACAGCGCTGTCGCTGTCCCGTTCGACCAGTCGCGTGGGCGCATTCCTCCCTGGCCGCGCGGCTGATGGCTTCTCAACACTGACGCCGGGCACAGTGGAAGGGAAGGTGACAGGCCAGCCCGAGTTCAGCCAAGCCTCACCTCACCAATTTGGCACTTTCATGTGATGGAGCTCCCCACAACACGCTTCATCGCCGTCCACTTGTCCCCCAATTCCAATCCGCCATGGTCTGACCTGCAAAAAACAACATACCAAACCACCGCCAGACTCCGACCGACGCTTTGAATCGCATTGCCAATCTGCGCGCGCCGCCCCTTAGCTCCGTGGCTCTCGTCTCACTCAACGCACTCTCCACTCCGTCCACATACGCTCTTGACCAACAGTGAAGTAAGCTTCTTCTTGGACGAATGCTGCCGCTCCATCCCTCTCCGATGCGATAGCTTCGTCATGCCCGAGCATCTCGCACCAACCGCTCTCTTCGGCCACGATACAGAAGACAACGATGAACTCCGAACCCTCAGCCGCTCTCCCCACCCCTACCACCACCTCAATACCGAACTGCCTCACCCTGCACATCGCATAGTCTACCGCCCCTCCAATGCGACCTCGACATCCACACCACCAAAGGAGTCTTCCGCCGAGTCCAGTCGAACTCCATCTCCCTTCCCGTCCTTTACCAGGGACTCGTCGCAGGGAAGCGACAGCGGCACCGAAGCCGACGACGAACACTTCTTGAAGGGTCTTCCCGCCCCTAAAGTCCGTTTACACAAGGGCTTGAGGGGCAGGAACGAGGTCATATCTGGCACTTCTACGCCGCTGCTTTTCCCCGATAATCAGGAAGATGGCGATGCGATCCACTATCAAAAAGAAAAAGCAGAGAAGCTCAGGTTCTGGGAGGACCGCAACTATCGCCGCACCAAAGAACTCATTCGCCGCGTCTCCGAGTTCATAATTGTCGGCTCACTCTTCGCCGTAGTTGGGGCGAATCCTAAGGTCAAGCCCATCTTGGCCGTCTGGAGTCAAGGTATATGGTTCCCCCTCCTGTTCTCCCTCCACACCGAAACTTACGATGGATAGATCTACGCTCTCTTGCTACGTTAGTCGCGTCGTTAATGGTTCTATACCCCGTTCGACTGATCGCATGGTCCATCCGACATGCTACCACATCCAAGAGATCACCAATCGTTGTTCCGACTGTTTTCGATCCCGCGCCTATTCTATACCCACCTTCAGTGACACTGCTGGTGTCTTTACTAATTTCTCCCGATAACCCGTCAGTGGTTCTTCCGAACATTATTCTAAGCATTTCTTCGATACCCAAATACTTAATTCCCACGGCACGAGCTCACGAAGCAATCAACCCACTTCACTGGGTGCTGTCTTGCATTCCGCTATGGATGGCCCGACAGTCAACAGCCACTTCTGACGTTGCGAAACCGAGCGTCCCCCTCGAAACTGCCCTTCTACTTTACCCACTTCACCAGACTCTGCTGGTTGTGCTACACTACCTCACCACAACCAGCTTGCTTACAGCTGAGTTGCAGCTTCTCTCGATCGCCTTGATCAATGTGCTCTTTCTCGCGCACTCGCCTCAGGCGACCATTCTCCAGGCGCTGCTATGGGGTGGCGGTGTTGGCGTGCTTGTCGTCTGCGGACCGGTGATTCGATGGGGCATCGCCTTGGCTAGGGTTCCAAGGCTGCGCTTCAGGCGCGTTATGTCTCCCTCGAAGAAACGCTCGGTATTTGGATTTCTATCCGAAGGACTATCCATGAGGCGCTTCAAGCACGAGCTGCTAGGCTCTTCTTTGGAAGAGTCGGCATCAGAAGCTGGAGATTCGGAGGACGACATCGGAGCCTTTGCGAAGCCTCTCAGGGTCAGAACATTCGGTGTTGCCGACATGCCCTCTCACGCGGATCACAAATACGACGCGCCGGTCTCTGACAATTCTCTGGACTCCCCAGACGGCTTCACTGTTAGTCGGAGGAATACGTTTCCCTACGCACTGCAGAGACCCCGTCCCCGTCGGTCACTGACGCACACATCGGGTGGCCGTAGGAAGCGCACTGCTTCAACAACAGTTCGCTCGTTCTTCAAACTCACGGAAGCTCAAGCTACTTTGAGAAAGTGGATGTACGCCGCCTATGTGTACGTCAGCGTGGTCTCCATCATTCTCGTACCCGTTCGAGAATACATTGGCAGATATGCCCTTCAGGGCAACGAGCCCGTCGGTTGGGCGCTGGGCTACCTGGTTGGTGAACTTCAATGGTTCAGATTTCAGGTCGTGAGCACCAATCTGGAACGATGGATTTGTCTGCCCGAAAGACTGAGCGAGGACAGCCAGGCGACTTGCCATCAGGGCTGGATGCAGCACATCCGGCTCTCGGATTTCGGAGAGGCCAACACACGGCTGCTACTCTGCGCTTACTGGATCACGATTGTCATTATTGGCTTGACGATTGTTATCCGCCTGGATCCGAAATACGAGGTCGACACTCGGCGCAAAGTCTTCCACTTCATGATGGTGGGCATGTTTCTCCCGGCAACTTACGTTGACCCCGTCTTTGCCTCATTGGCTTTGATTCTCGTCTTAGCCATCTTCCTCATCCTGGACCTGCTCCGCGCAAGTCAACTTCCGCCCCTGTCAAAACCCATCGCTGCTTTCCTCACACCGTACGTTGACGGCAGAGATCACAAAGGACCCGTCGTCATTTCACACATCTTCCTCCTCATCGGTTGCGCGATCCCTCTGTGGTTATCCTTAGCAACCCTTCCACGCACGGGAAGTGGCTACTTATCCGGCTGGGAAGTGCCAACGCGTGAAGTCAGCATGGTGGCGGGCGTCATTTGTGTTGGGTTGGGTGACGCGGCAGCGTCCCTGATCGGTCGCCGCTTCGGCCACAGGAAGTGGATTTGGGGCGGCGGAAAGAGTCTCGAGGGCAGCGTCGCGTTCGCGACTGCAGTCTTTCTCGGCCTCATGGCCGCGACAACTTGGCTGAGAGTGGGAGAGTGGCCCGTCGCTTCGGAGCAGCAAGTCTCTTGGCCTTCCGCGGTGCGAAACGCCGGCTTCTGTGCAAGCATGGCCAGCCTGACGGAGGCCGTTTTGACGGGAGGGAATGATAATGTTATCGTGCCAGTGGTCCTCTGGACGTGTGTCAAAAGCATCGGGGTGTAATGGGCATAGGGCGGCGTTTTCTGATACCGGTAGTCAGGGTGGGTTTTCAAAAAAGACTTTAGAACATCCTAAAGGGATGATGATTATATGAATGCGATGCCTTGATTCAATATTCATACAAGACAACAAGCACTCCCATGTCCATGTTGTGTTTTGCATGAACCGACAGACGTCGTAATTTTATACGTCAGTAGTTCGTAGCGCCTTTTTGACTCTGCCCGATACCATGTTTCGCTCCAAATGCTACTCATGGTCCTTCTATATGTCTCTGTATGATCCACCCAATGCTATTTTTGATGTTAATTATACAACCAACTCCTCGAGGATAGCCTCGAGCTCCTCTCTTTTGAACGGGACACTCAGCAGTTCCGTGCCAAAGGCGTCTTTTCTGCTGACAATCATCTGATGGTCGTGGAATCTGTAATATTTCAGCATGACAAACAAGTAAATGACGAGGGATTCCGGTGGCTTACTCTTTCAACAGCGTTCGGAAGGCCACCTCCGAAGTGCTGATGAACCCCTCCTCCGCCTTGTGGTACATCATGTTGTACTCCAGCCCCGGGTGCTCCGCCCCCAAGCCGCCGTCGCCGTCGTCGTCCATGGCGAGCAGCGCCTCGGTGACGAGCAGCTGGAACAGCTCCCTCGCGCGGACAGAAAGCGAGCGCAGGACGAACATGGCGCCCTCCTTGCCGTTCAGCCGGCGGGCCTTGCGGCCGAGGAGCTCGTGGACCTCGTCGACCGGGTCGAGCTCGGCATCGAGGGGCCTCAGGGTCGTGCAGTCGTGGAAGAGGAAGTTGAACGAGGTGCGCTGCGCGGCGTCCCAGAGGAGCGGGAACGAGGGCGTGTCGGCGGTCGCGACGAGGCGCACGCGCGGGTGCGAGGCCAGCTGGGAGAGGAGCTGCTGCGCCGCGGGCTTGCGGAGCGGCGCCGCGTCCACGCTGTTGAGGATCACCGTCACCGGTCTGGCGTGGGCCGTCAGCGCGGAGGAGAGCGCCTGCATCATGCCCGCCGGCTGCGCGGGGAGCTTGAGGCCCGGGCTCACGGCGGTCGCGACAGTGGCGAGGACGTCGCGCGGGGTGAGGGTCCTCACGTAGCCGTTCACCACGACGATGGGGGCGTCCGGGTCGGCGGCGTAGAGGTGCGCGGCCAGCTTCGTCGCGAGGTCCCGCTTGGAGCCCTGGCCGAAGAGGCACAGGCCGAAGCCCTGCGCGAGCTCGAACCGCCACTGCTCGAAGGAGGCCTCGTGGAGGGACTGCAGGAAGGCGAGGTCGTCGGCGTGGGGGTCCTCGCGGGCGCGGAGGAGTTCAAAGTACTCGTCGTGGGAGAGGAGGTCGAGGGCGGAGAGGGTGTTGTGGGATGTCTTTGCGCGGCCGGGCTTGTTGTGCTCGAAGTAGATCTCGTGGGGGGCGAGGTCGCGGGGAGGGGTCGGGGATTTCGGGGGCGGCGGTTGCTTGCGCGGACGGCCTCGTTTGCGGGACGGCGTCGCTGATGGTGTGTCCGGTTCGGCGGGGGCTGCTGATGGTTCCGTTTCTGGTTCTTCTTCTTCCTGCGCGGGTGGCGGTACGACCGGGCGTCGTGGGGTTGGTTGGTCGGCCTCCTCTTCCTCGCTGGACTCGTAGATCTCTCGTTCGAGGCCCTCGTCGTCGTCTTCCTCCTCGCTGTCCTCGTCGGCGACGACGCGCTGGATCAGGGCCCTGGCGCTCTTCCGGCGCGCGGAGCGGTCTGCTGCTTGGCGCCGCCGTGGGGTGAATCCGTTCGCGCCCGTGGCCTTTACCGGCGTCACGAGGGTGTTGACCTGGCGCAGCTTCGAGGGAGTGACGGCTCCGTTGGCGGCGGCTGGTTTGGGAGGGCGGCCTTTCCGTTTTGATGGGGTGTGCGCCTCGGGTTCGGACTCGAGGGCCTCCTCTTCTTCTTCCTCGGTCCGGTCGTCAGAAGGCACTTCGTACGGGTCGTGCCCGGCGCCATTGGCTTCTGTCCTCGCGGATGCTCTCCTCCGCTTGGATGGTGTGCCGTTCACGGGTTCTTGGTCGGTCTCGTCTCGGCGGGTACGCTTTCGGGCCGCGGAGTCGTCGACTTCGGGGTCTTGTTTTCGTGTTCGAGCCATCTTCGTGGCTTCTGTGGTTCTGCCTCTGTTGTTTGAGGGCGTTGTCGGCTGCGGCTAGGGATGGTGGTTGAGAATCGTAGCGGCCTCGAAACCTGCAAGTTCGAGACGCGCTGGACGCGAATGTGTGTATTCGGACAGGGAGACGAATTAAAGTGGATCCACAACCCCGGTAATTACGAAGTCACCTAACCCAGCTCACTTACACGCCGAACTTGACGGCTTTCCGTGAACCACCAAAATGTCAGTTGACAGATGAAAATTGCAGAAAAGATGCATTTTGAGGAGAAAATCTCTCCCCAGTGTTCAAAATTTAGGTCAAATACCAGCTCAATCTACCGGCTTCTCGAACTATTCCCATGAATTAAACAGGCAGAGAGAGTACTGATGAAAATCGGCTTGACCGTGGGAAGGGATCATGCATATTATCCCCCCGCGATCTTTTCATATTAAATCAGTTGCTGAAGTTATGTTTGGATGTTTTCCTTGTTGTTCATTATCTCGTAATAATGGAAAGGTTGTTTCTGCACTGCAGCACTGCAGCCACGCGACCCTCGATACCTTAGCAGGCCGATTGATGGCTCCCTGAATACCAGTTCAATTCAGATCTTGACTCCACATGGCTGGATTTTGTGGCGGTTCCTTAAGTCTCATCCCAGCGTCTTCACATCTATCATCGCAGCGATTAGACCTGTTTGTACAGCTTCTGAGTGCCTACCACAGCTATCCAGACCCAGTCTTCTCCCTCCTCGCTACAATGAAGATTATCTCCAGGTACTGCGCGACAGGTGCCTAGGTACGCGAAATTACATGAAGAATTTCAATCAAGAGTCATTCATGTCTTTTCAAAGTCGTGTCTTGGAGTAAATCTCCATGGAACAAGTCAAAATTCAGCGCAGCGAAGCCATTCTCATCATTGTAGACGCAGACGTCCGCTTCGACAACCTCCCCAGTCGCCTGATAAGCCAATCATCTGAAGCCTGTCTCCAAATCTCATCGTGAGACTGTGGCTTTGTCCGGCGTCTTTGTGAGGAGGATCACCTTGCTTCCGTAAAACATGTAGTTGAGCATCTCTATGTCTTCAAGTAGTAGGCTGAACGAAGCAATGTTCTTTAAATGAGACGGTGTATCTAGTTTGAACCCCAGGGTAAGCGCACTTTCCTGAATTGCGTATTTCTACTTCAAGGGTCATCCTAACGTTGGGAAAGTAAAAAAAACACAACGCATTTCGAGAAATGTGACGTCCCCTGGCACTCGTACTGATCTCTTGGTGTTAGAGTAGTTGAAGAAACCTTTAAGACCTTCGATTTTGATGGCATAAATTTAAACCCAATTCAGAGGCGTCAACATGTTATAAGCACGGAGAGCTTCATTGAGTTATGAGAACGTCAAGGTGCGGCGGATGTTGGGCTGCTCAGCAGGACTCGGCAGAGCATGGCGACACATCTCAGATCCATGTCATTGCTTTCGGTATTTCCTGCTAACCGCTGATTTGAAAACAGAATAAAGACAATAACCATGTTTCCGTGTGGTCTCTGACAAGCGATTCAGCAGCAAAGAATTGAGATTCAATTCGGGTGACCTTCTCAAGTCCACACGTTGGAGTCAAACCCATTAACCTCCACTTTTTTCAAAGAGCAGGGGTCCCCAAAGGATCCACTTTATCGGTCAGCAGGGGTAAGGTAGCTGACGCCGGGTGGCCCAAGCTCCTTCCTGCCAAATTTCAACGGTCTCGTCCAATTCCAGCCACACAGACGTCACTTCACTTTCAGGTTCCTCCACAACCTCAGCTTTTACTCCATCAGACATCAAGCCTTCCAGGATGAATCTCAATCTTTCAGGGTCCTTGAACATCTTCAAGCTGTTGTTCAGACCGTCATTATGCCTGCCTCATCATACCGTCGCAACGTTCAATGATCTCCCCATCCCTTTCGAGAAGGCCTTCGAGGGACAAAACCGTAAATGCGACATCAAAGCCGTTGTTCTAGACAAAGACGATTGCTTCGCCGTTCCCCACACAAATGAGGTCCACAAGCCGTATAAAGTAGATTGTCCGACTTCAACGAGTTGCGCCTCTGGCTAACATACAGAAGGAACGCTTCGAGCAGTTGAAAGCGGCATACCCCGGCCGCCGTCTTGTCATCGTATCCAACACCGCCGGCGCTACATCGTATGACACTTCACTACAGCTGGCCAAGGAGCTCGAGGAGGCCACAGGCATAACCGTCCTTCCTCATAAGACGAAGAAGCCCGGGTGCGGCTCCGAGATCATGGACTACTTCAGAAGCCACCCAGAGACGGGCGTTTCTCACCCCTCCCAGGTTGCCGTCGTCGGCGACCGGTTGACGACGGACATGATGCTGGCCAACATGATGGGCGGCTGGGGCTTCTGGATCAGAGAGGGTGTTATTGCCCCAGAGAAGAAGAGTATTGTCAGTCGCCAAAATACGTCCGTATCAAGAAGACTGCTAACGCGACAGTGCAGTTCTCGAGGCTGGAATGGCGTCTTGCGGCGGCACTCACTGCCAGAGGCTACCAAGCTGTCGACCCAGGAAGTCCGTTCGAATAAAGTAGGAAAAGTCTTAAGTTTTGATTCGAAGCGTTTTGGTCAGGACTAAAAAAAACCCAAGAACCGGTCGCTCCTTCCCTCGATGAAGCCCTCAAAGCTGCCCGTTTATGTAACTTAATTTTTCCACGTCCACATCTTGAGGAGGTGCCCTCGTCAAACTCCACCACCACCCATCTCCCACGCCTTCCTACCCGAGACGTGGTATTTCATCCCATTGCTATAAAATTTCCACGTGAGAGTAAAACCTCAAAACCTCTCTTAGGTCACAAGACCTTCCTCACCTTTCTCGTCCCTTCTTCAAATCCCATCGCTTAAGCCACCATCACGGGACGCCCTCCCAGCGCCCACCAATCTTGATTCACCAAAAATATCACCATTTGCGTCACTCTTGCTCGTCTTTTTTTGGTCGTCTTCACTGAACCAAAACGAAGAAAAAAGGCCCAGTCACCCGTTTGCCTTTTTAACCGACAGCTGATTCACTCTGGTCGTTCCTGCCCACTGGGGTTTTTCAGTCGCCAACGGACCTGATCCCTCTCCTTCAACGCCCCTTCAACGGTATAAATTGCCCTTCGCCCTTCCATCTGCACCTTCCTCAACTAATCACAGTTCTCATCTCGCAAGACAAAGCCATTCAATCTCTCGGAATTCTCATACTCCATCCTTAACCCCAAGATTTTGGAGCCAACTTGCTCCCTATCACTCCCTCCGCATCACTTTGCTCCTCCCAGGGACTGGTTCCCTCCATCCTTATCATCCGTCGTTTCACCTCTTCTCCTGCTTAGCAGCATCTCCTGTTCCAGCTGGAAGTTTGGTTGATCACCAAATTACTGACCTTTCAGAAGCACAACGACGCCTCTGAATCAGTCATTTGTGGCATCATTAGCTGCCGAAACACTACTTTTAACCTGGACAACTTCAGTAGGATTTTGTTTCATCCATCATTATCCTTGACCACGCTCGTATTCCTCCATACAACACTTACCACCAAAACAACCTGACCAACAAGATGGGCGGCAAAGTCTGGTCCCCTGAAGAGGAGCGCGTCTACTGGCGTGTCATCATTCCTCAATCGCAGAAGCGCGCTGGTCGCAGCCATCTGCAGACAAAGAGCTGGGAGGACCTGGCCATTGTTATGCAGTCACATATGAGTGCTGATGCTAAGCGCAACTACACTGGCCTCGGACTCTGTGAGTTTCTTCTCTCTTTTACCTTGCATTTGCTAACACATTGCCAGTCGAGCACTACTTTGCCAACATTGAAAAGCGCCGCCTCTCACCTAACGCCACTAAGTATGTGCGTGAGTACAAAGAGGCCCTTGAGCGAGCCGCTCAAGAAGAGGAGGAGGAGACAGAGGTTGAGGACAATGGCTTTGACGAGGATGCCACCATCTCCGACCATAGCCAGAATGACCCCTCTCACACGGGCGAGACGACCGAGGAAGAGGTGATGTC
The DNA here is from genome assembly GCF_011947395.1 of Colletotrichum karsti. Taxonomy (NCBI): domain Eukaryota; kingdom Fungi; phylum Ascomycota; class Sordariomycetes; order Glomerellales; family Glomerellaceae; genus Colletotrichum; species Colletotrichum karsti. The sequence continues at coordinate 84,429 of NW_024065924.1, forward strand.
AGATTCCGACATCTATGAGGACAAGGAGAACAGACCTTTTTCTTCTGCTCGTGAGCCTCTTGCTCCTCTTCCTCTCCCCACCTCTACTTACGGCCCTTCGCGTCCTGCTATCGACCCAGTTGCCAACCTCAGATTTTCTGGTACAACGCGTCTTCCTATTGACCCAGTTGCCAACCTCAGAATCTCTGGAACAACGCGTCTCCCTATCGATCCTGTTGCCAACCTCAGAATCTCTGTCAACCTTCCCCGTCTCGGATCCAATCGACAATTTCAAACCAGTTCTGTGCGCGACACTCTCCGCAACGAACTCACGAGAGATCCTCCCGATTACGGCTTCCGACCCCAACCTCACGAGAGTCATCACCAGCACTTCCCAGCCATGTCTCACGAGCACGACGCAAGCAACTCGATGCCCCAGGAGGAGGTTCCTGCCCATCTTCGAGGCAGGCCTGAGGACTACGAGGATGGCGGTCGCTACTTCTGCCTGCCCACTCCGGACTACCGCTACATCACCCCAGAGGACTATGCTGCTCAATATGGGCCTCCTCCTTACACGAACAACGCCAACTTCAGCCTTTCGCGAGAGACGCGCCCTTCTAACATGGCCAACTTGTCTTTTGAGACTCACACCGTCTCCATCCCTGAGGGCGCCGGCCCTCCTTCTGGCACGAACAACGCCAACTTCAGCCTTTCGCGAGAGACGCGCCCTTCTAACATGGCCAACTTGTCTTTTCAGACTCACACCGTCCCCAGCCCTGAGGTCGCCTTCGCTCCCCAAAGCGACAGCCCCATACGCCAATCCAACCAGACGGTCACCTCGGGAATTTCACAGTCGCCTCCTCGCAATGAGAGAAACATCAAATCCCATGGCAAGAAGGGCTCTCAGCAAGGTCTTCAACCCAGTCTCAAGCGCAGCTACGAGGACTTTAGCGATGATGGAAGCGCCCCGACGCATCAATACACTGCGCCTGCCGCTCGCATGTCGCCTGCCCCAGCCTATGCTGCTCCCGTCGCGGAGATGAACCCCAACCCTGCCGACTCCTATCCTCCCCCGTCGCACCCGTATTGTGCTCAGGGTGGAGCTCCGCACCCGGCCTTGCGCTCTTTGAGCTCGTCTGGCGTCTTCGCACACACCACCTACAATCCTGCCAACGATAAGGAAAAGAAACCCGAGGGACAGAGACCCACGGGCCCCTACGAGGGACCGATTCCGGACTGTATCATGCGTCCCGAGCCCGCCCACGTCCAGAACCAGAGAGTTCGGGACCATCCTCACTTCGGACTTTTCCCTGAGGAACTTCAAGAGACGGAGGAGCAGTGGCTTAAGAAACTGGACAAGGAGTTCCAGTACTACGAGATGCCGCCCCCGCCGCCTCCCGCCGAGCGCAACTTCTCCCAGCGACCTCCTTCCGGACGCAAGGACTAGGAAACCTGCGAGATAACTTTTCTATTATCTACTTCCCTTCATCTGGGCGGTGAACGGAGTCTGTACGAATATTCTTTTACGACACGTTTTTCTTTTTTTTCTCTTTTCGGCATCAACGCCCACAGGTACGAACAAACGTCTTCTCGCCAGACGAAACACGCCAGCCTAATACATCACTACTATCAGCGGCACACGTCTTGGAGGTTTGGGAAGGAATCGTACAGGAAATGGGTCAAGACACTTTGCATTCGGATCGGTTCAGACTTCTGGTTCAGGATTGGAGTTGGGGATAATGCTGTCAAGTGACAGTATTGGAAGGAAGTGTGAATAAAATACCCCACATCGGAGTGCGCTCCGGATGACGAGCAACGCCCGGATCATTACTTCCTTTTCATAGGTCTCAAAAATCGCAGTGGTAAAAATAGTCCTTCGCGCCTTCCTCGCCAGTGAACCGCTCTTTCCCCGGGGAAATTGAACCTCTCAGAAAATAATGTTCCCATCAATGAACGCCCTTCGCCCCTTTCCCCGTCTCAAATAAAACAAAACATGCACGATGACTAAGCTTACCGAGGAAACTCGAACGACTTTTTATCTGCAGCATTTCCATGGTTCCCCGGTGGATCTTGGGTGCTCGTAACAAGGGGGAATCGGTCGTGGCATGATCTGATATCAAGCAGCCGGTGTCCGAGCGGGCAGAGCAAGGGAAATATGTGTTGACGTGAAATCAGGATTTGGAAAAGTAGATGTTTTTTGCGATATTCTATAAATCGGTCTCTTCCTGGCAATTAAAACAAGAAAATCATCAGCAATGTAATTCTTGCTTTTTTTCCATCCTTCCCTGCCTTGCCTCGTTACACTATTGTTACCCCTCACCAAAAGTGGTTAACCACACTGCAACCACCCATTTTCGGCGTACCATCCCGCACCTATCAGCACCATCGAACTCTACCACAAACAAGCCACGAGGGGGCCGCAGATCAAACACAACGAACAAACATGCCAACCAACCTCGAGATACCAGTCTTCTCCCCCGCCTCGGCCCTGCACGCCCAGGCCCTCGGCGCGCAGCGCATCGAGCTCAACGCGCGGGGCAGCTACCCGGCAGGCGGCACGACCCCGACGCCCGCGGACCTCGAGGGCGTCACGAAGTGGCTCACGGTGCCCGTGCGGATCATGATCCGGCCGCGCGGACCCCCCGCCGACGGCGCGCCGGATTTCGTCTACTCCGAGACGGAGCTCGCGCGCATGCTCGTCGACGTCGAGGCCTTTCGCGGGTTACTCAGAAAGGACCGCGGGGACGGGTTCGTGTTCGGCGTCGTGCGGGTCGAGGAGGAGGGCCGGGTGGTCGTGGACGTGGAGAGGAATCGGAGGCTCGTCGAGGCCGCGGGGGGCTTGGCGTGTTCGTTCCACCGGGCTTTTGACGAGGTCGTGCGGGACGGGACGGAGGAGGCGGTCGGGAGGGGGGTGAGGGAGCTCGGGGAGTGCGGGTTTGCCGGGGTGTTGACGTCCGGCGGGCCCGGGAACGCGGTGGGGAATCGGGCGGTGCTGGAGAGGATTGTGAGGGCTGCGGAGCCGAGGGGTCTGGAGGTTATTGTCGGAGGGGGTGTGAGGAGTGGGAATGTGGCCGGGGTTGTGGATGGGCTTGGGGGAGTCTGGGCTCACTCGAGTTGTTTGAAGGGCGAAGGGGAGGTTGATGATGAGGAGGCGATGGGGATTTTGGAGGTTCTTGCTGAGAGGTGAGGGTGGTGTTCATGAGGTGGATGTGATGCTTTAGGTTGAGGCTGAAGTGGATAGAATACATGGTTGAGAATAGAAGGATCGGGGATGAAGCCCGACTCATCCGAGAGAGTACATATCAAGCAATTCGACATCATGAACTTTTATGGACAGCTTGACCACCATACTCCGTGTATCTCACGAATACTCTTGCGGCGATACACGGATTGGACCTGCGCCGTGGCCCGCATGAGGTCAAAAGAATGGCCGCCGAGACGGGGATGGCGGGAGATCGGCGGGACCTCGATGAGATCCCAAGCTCATCAAACCAGACTAAAGATATAAGGTCAAGGGAAGCGGATGATGCACGACATCCTTTTTGACAGCTGCACGTATGATTATCCCAGCCGGGATGTAACCCTGGGAAAACAATCGGTCTGATCAGCTCACCCGTGCCCTAATCTAGCCCACGGAGGATGGTTCTACTGACGCCGGAATCTCGGAAGAACAAACCGAGGTTGGCAGATTTCCTTGAACTAGGTTGAGATTGACGGTTCACGGGGTGGGTTGTGGGCGAACTGACGATCGGTTTGGTGGTGGTACGTTGATCAGTCGATTTGCTGCCGGGGTGGATGAGGACGTGCGCTGCCACTTCATCATTTTGTGATATGCATTTTGCGGAATTGGCTGCGGAAAACTTGGTGATCGCTCTCTTGTGAATAAACAATACCCAGAAGTACGGTTGTGCTTATGTTCTGCACAAGTCTGTATAGATGTCAATATGGGAGGGCGATCATCATCATCGTCGGATGCGCCGATGACGAACATGGAACAGACGCGAAATCTCTCTCGTCAAATCCCGAGAACAGCAACAGGGCATTAATATCACCAACGACGAAATACTCATGAAATTAGAGCAAGCCTTCAAAAGTATCTCTCCAGCATTAACATGTCATGGATCTGCCCGCCGTCTCTGATAAATCCCCCTTCTTCTTCGCTTAGATACAAATACAAGTATCCAAATCTGACAAGTCATCCTCTTCCTTTAAATCATCCTGTCGACGTTAAAACATTCTAAGCTGCGCCATGAAATCTGCGAAGAAGGTCGGACGCGTTTCTCGTCGGAAAGATTATTATGCCCAGACGAAGAATCCGAGAGCAGACTAAATCACACCTTCCCCATGACAAAGTTGTTACTTGGATCATGAACGTAAGAGCCTCTGTAGAAGCATAGACTCGACAAATCACTTGCCCAAACTCGGAAACCATATATTGACCAAAATGACTTGTAAGTATGTTTCCAGGCTATACACTCACGGTTAGACGAAGGTTAACGGAAACAACCTCCACGACGTCCGTTTCTGATCTAGACCATACCCAACGGCGGCACTCCCGCTTCCTTTTGCCCCTTTGAGTACTCAGTGTAACAGTACATTCGTGTAAGGCGATATAAATGCCCCGCAGGGGCGTGATGCAAAGAGCCTGCCCGTACTTCGGGGATGTCACCTCGCCGCGGGCCGGTGCGTATGTGCGTGTTCGTCCCATCTCGTATCCGGACATGATCTGCCACGCACAAAGTCGCTGTGGGCCACGATGAGATCTCTATACCCCTTAAACAGCGAGGACCACTTGCAGAGTGGCGTCACAACTGCGTGATCCGTAATAGCATTTCGATAGTTGTCAATTATGTGTATTCATTATGTTTTAGACCTCAAGAAGTAAAAAGGTATCTATCACCTCTGTAACAACAACCGCCAACCCTTCAACGCCACTCATGCTTTTTCGCTTTTCTAGAATACATCCTCGCTATCAATACCTAGGCAAAGCAGCATCTTAGACGTGAAGAGCGCGCCTGCGACGAGCGGCGCTGCCGCACGGCGTGGTGCCGTTGCGGGGCTGGGCGAGGCCGAGGCAGTTGGCCATCTTGTAGAAGATGTCGATGTTGTTGTAGGTGCCGCCGAAGGTCTCCTGGCAGGGGCCGCGGGCCCAGACGGCGACGTCGGTGAGGGAGTGGACGCCCTGGGACTCGGAGGTGGGGATGGTGCCGTTGACGACGAAGCCGTCGACGGCGTCCTTGGGGTTGACGTAGTAGTCCGAGGTGTTGGCGGCCGGGGTGGCGGGGGTGCGGGCGGACTCGTGGAGGGCGAAGTTCTCGCGGGTGTCGGGGCGGGCGCCGACGCCGGCGGCGATGGCGTAGCGGGGGCTCCAGTTGAGGGGGAAGTTGGGGCCCGTGTTGTAGCTGATGCCGGGCTGCTCGACGGTGTACTGGGAGAGGCCGGACTGGGCGTAGGTTCCGACGGCCTTGCGCTTGGTGCGGTCGTCCTCCTGCTCGGAGAGGTACTTGGTGTCGGCGCTTCCGAAGACGCTGGGTTGTGTTAGTGCGAGTGATGCGGGAGTGGGAGTTGGTGACTTACTCGAAGCCGTGGCCGTGGTCGGAGGAGACGACGACCAAGGTGTCCTCGAGGATGCCGAGCTCCTCGAGCTTCTCGAGGGTAGCCTTGACGGTGTCGTCAAGCTCAAGGAGGTCACCGAGGGCACGGTCATAGTCGAGAGAGTGCATCTGCTTGTCGATGGAGGCGGCCTCGGACATGAGGAAGAAACCGTCGTCACCGCCACGGTTGTGGAGGATCTCAACTGCCTTCAGGGTCATCTCCTTGAGACCGGGGATATCAAGAGCGGCGCTCTTGTTGCCGGTGGGGTCGTTGGTGAGCTTGGCCAGGTTCTCGGTGAGGACGTTGCGGTCGAGCCAGGTGGGGAGGTTAGACTGGGTGAAGATACCAAGGGTCTTCTCGTTGGCGTCGGCAGCCTCAAGGGAAGTCTTGTTGAGAGCGACGGTGTAGCCCTTCTTGGCGAACTCCTCGTAGTAGTCCTTGCCCTGGTAGGTGCCCTTACCGGCGAAGAACTGCTCGGCACCACCGCCGAAGTAGACGTCGGGGCCTTCCATCTTGGTCCAGGTGTAGTTCGTGACACCGTTGAGGGCTTGGTCGATGAGAGGTCCGTACAAGCCGCGAGAGCGAGTGTGAGCAGTCAGGGCGATGGGAGTGGCATCGGCGATGAAGGCAGTAGAGACGGCGCCCCAAGCAGAGCCCTGGATACGTCAGCAAGCAAGTCTCACAGATGAGGTACAGCACACCACTTACCCAGATACGGTGGAGAAGCTCGACAATGGTCTCGACCTTGGGGTCATCAAAAGCATCGGCTGACGAATCAGCGTAAACACCCATGGCGTTGACCGTGGACTTGTGGCCAGAGTACAGAGCAGAAGCAGAGTTGGCGGAGTCGGTGATGTAGCTGTCAATGGAGTGGGTCATCTGGTGACCGATGACGGGGAACTTGTCCAGAGCCATGCTGGTCTGGTACTTTCCGTTGATGCTCTTGTGGCCGAGGAGACGGGCGGCGGTGACCATGTTGGTGGTCATACCATCACCTGCGAGTTCATTGTGAGCGGTAGGTCACACCAATTGCACCCGAGTATCCATACCGATGAAGAAGATGACGTTCTTGGCCTTCTTCTCCGTCGCCAGAGGTCGCACGACCCAGTTGGCGGTGGTGGTCTTTCCGTCGTAGTACTTGAGGACGACCTCGTAGTTTCCGGGCTCGTACAGGGCGATGTGGCGCCAGATCTTGGAGGCGACGTTGACCATGCTCTTCTGGCCGGCGTCTTCGGCGAAGAGGTCCTCGTACCAACCGAACTCCCACTTCTCGAGCTCGGGCTCGTCGAGGCCGAAGAAGTCGGTCAAGCTCTTGGCCGCGGCGCCCTCCTTGGCGATGGTGACGGTGAAGGCCTCATCGGGGACGCCGTTGTTGAAGGCCTCGGAGCCGTTGACGGGCGCATGGACCTCGACACGGAGGTCGAAGAGCTGACCGGGCAGGAAGTCGGACTGGTCGGGCGGGAGAACGCAGCCGAGATCCGGGCAGGTTCCAAGTCTCTGGTAGGTCTGCGCCGACACGAGGGACAGCGAGGCAGCCAGGACTGCGATAGGGCTGAGCTTTGCCATCATTGTTGATCCGACGAGAAATTGTCTGTCAACGGAGTCGGGACAAGGGGACGGTGAAGCGTGAGCAGGAGTGAACCCGAACCTAGGGAAGCTTCCTGCAGCTCGCGAGCTTATATACCCTCCCGCAGCACCACAGAAGAAGAAAAGTCATCCAATGTCGATTGGGTTCGGGGAGGGATCACCCCAGCCGAAGCTGGGGTCCCAGAGCCATGTTTTCACTGCATGACAGCATACTACATAGTACCTACTTCTGTTGGTTCGCGGATCCTCGCATTCGCGGGCCAAGCACCGTCGGTGCCGGGGATGAGGAAGGTGCAGATTGCGCGTTGCAATCCCAGCCTGGAGGAACTTTGGACCATCGCGTTGGGTGTGATTCCGTCGCCCGGGCCCCAGCATCAACGTGCGATTGGCCGCGAGGGAGACGGGTAGGCCGATATCATGACGGCTAGGTTGACGAGCTATTGGGTCGAGGGAAGCAAAATGCAACTTCACGGCTCGTTTTGAGCAAAACAGGCACGTGTTGCGTCTGGCTGAGCAGCCGGCAGCTCGGTCTGTTATTGCCAAGCCTCTTGTCAAGCGCGGCGGGCGGAGATGATGCCAGGGACAGCAAGAGGAAAGCTGTGTCTTCGGTCTGTGAATTGGGGATGAAGCCTGGAAGCGTGGGGTACCGGAGGGCAGAAGAGATGAACGGCGTCATGTGGCGTAGACTTGGCGCTGCAGGTCGAGGACGGGCAGTGTGCCTTTAAAAGCATCGGATCTGCTCTGTGAGCGTCGTGATTCGTCGATACAGTTATTTCTTGTCGGTTCGTGGGGCAAGGCACTAGAATGACAAGAGAAGGCACGGCGTGGGAGTCGTGAGATGTTGCTCCGGGAGAGCTAATCTTGGCCGTCGAGCTCGACCTCGTGGGCGAATTGGCATTCGTGATTGGCTGGTCACCGTGTAAGTCAGGAACAGGGGTCCAAGGCGGGGATCTTTTGGTCGTGGGAGGGAACACACACGCTCGCTCACCACCTTTCATATGAGAGACTTTTTGGCGGAAATCGTAATCGAACGAAATGAAAGTCGAAAGGATCCCAATTGACCCATGAAGAAGGGAAATCCTGGAGGACGCTCGCGAACTTGGAAAAAAAGGCGCAAGTCCGTCGTCGTCCCTTCGCGATCGGATTGCGAACGCCAAGACGCGTCGGGTGAGGTCCGATATGATGCCGGGAAGAAGAACACGCCAAGATTTGGAGAAGCTTTGCTTGGCGTTCGCCCGTTGCTTTTTTGATCTGAAGTCGTTCAAAACTCTGTGGCAGTGTGGCAGTGTGGCGGTAAAGTTCGTGAAAACGTGGGAGAAACGGTGTGGTTGTGCCAGCCTTGAGTCAAGATTTTCTCATTTGGCTCATCGATTCGATGATTCTGTCTTGTCGGTCTCATCTGCCAATGCAGAGTTTCGATTGTCTACGCCCATTGCCTTGGTGAGTCTGAACGTAAAGCTGGAAGCACCGGAGGCCGTTTGTCGAATGATTGACTGGGGCTCGGAAGGCGGCGCAGCAACATCAGTCGGTCCGCGGCTCAATTCGTCGTGCCAAGAGAGTTGAAGGGATGACAGAGGAGTGTATTGGAGAAAAATCCTCGCCCCTTGAAGACTTGACGAAGTCGAAAGAAGGCCAAGGTTAAAAACCCACAGTGGGGAGGTCTGGAAGGTAAGGTAGGTAGGTAGGTCAGGTACCCGAGGGCCCGCGAAAGACCACATACCAAAACAGGTATTATATCGGCCCTAGACACTACTTTGGAAGCACCGAGGTCGCCCGACGTTGCGGCTACCAATTGCATGATCTCAATTCTTCACGGGGCACTCTTTTGCCCACTGTGATATCGGAAGGGGGCTTCTTGGCTTACATCCAAAAAGCCATGCATGACAAATGAGAAAACTTGGCTCGATAATAAGACGGCGTATATTGCATAGATGCTTCAACCACACTTCATCGGTATATACATCAAATCGTCACAAACCAACATAACAAGCCACAAAGAAAACCATAAGAGAGCCCCCTGTAGATGCAGTGCCTCTAGTCAAGATGCTCTTCAAGTCAGGACATGCCACCGAGGATCGACGCTTGTAAAGGAGATCTTTCTAAGACTCTATGTTGCTCGGGCCTCGACGGCTGCTTTGATTGCTAATGGAAGAAGTCAGCATCGCGCGTCAGTGTGATGGGGAAAAGGGGACGCACCGTCGCAAGTAACTTTAGCGTCTCCAAACAACATGCGCGTTCCGGGCATGTAAAACATGGGGTTCGGTACGTCGGCTGCACGTTATTAGCAAAGCTGATTCTCATCACAAGTATCATACCGGGATGCTTACCATATCCACTAGCCATGCCTCTCTTCATCACAATGACCTGCTTACTCTTCCACGCCTGCAGGACGGGCATTCCGGCGATCGGGCTGCCCGGCTCCAACGCGATGGGGTTAACAGTATCATTGGCACCGATGACCAGGGTCACGTCGGTGTCGTTGAAGTCATCGTTGATCTCGTCCATCTCCAAGACGATGTCATAGGGCACGCTCGCCTCCGCCAGGAGCACGTTGCATTGCCCGGGCATACGGCCGGCAACGGGGTGAATGGCGAAGCGGACGTTGATGTTCTTGGCGCGAAGCATACTCGTGATTTCGCTGATGGCATACTGCGCCTTCGCCACGGCCATTCCGTAGCCCACTACTATGATGACGTTCTCTGCGTTGACGAGCGCTTCAGCTGTGTCTTCGACGTTTGTCTGTGTTACTGAGCCCTCTATCTTGTAGTCCGATTGCTGCGGCGCCGATATACCGCCGAAGAGGACGTTCGTCAACGATCGATTCATCGCGACGCACATGATGTATGATAGAATGGAACCGGATACACCAATCAATGCTCCGATGGTAGTCAGTAGCGGATTGTCCAGCATGAAGCCTTCGGCTACCAGAGCGAACCCAGAGTAGGCGTTCAGCACCGTGATGACGACTGGCATATCCGCACCGCCAATCGCTGCTGTTGTAGTGTAGCCCTTGGCGAAGGAGAGAATGGTGTTTGCCGACAACGCTGCGGCGGCAATCAATGGTGAACCAGGTGCCATCGTCACGAAGGCACCCATGGTGGCAACGTTTGCCGTGAGCATACCCGAGTTTAGCAAATGTCTTCCAGGCAACTGAAGCGGCTTGGAGGACATTCTTCCTGCGAGCTTGAGGAAGGCAACGATGGATCCTGTAAACGTGATGCCGCCGATCAGAACTCCCAAGTATCCCGTGACGAGATGTAATGTTGAGACATCTTCAATGTGTGCCATCACGCTTCCGATGGAAGTCAGAACAGCAGCCAGGCCTACAACAGAGTGTAGGGCGGCGACCGTCTGAGGTAGATCGGTAGGAGTAATCCGCTTTCCGATGAGGAGACCAGCAATGCTTCCGAGAGCCGCAAGACCGCCAAACTGGGTAAGCACTTCCGGGGAGAAACCAACAGCCAGGAGAGACGCCAACACGCCGGAGCCGACTCCGAGCATGCCCAGCATGTTGCCCATACGAGCGGTGGATTGCGAGGCTAGGCTGGAAAGAGAGCTGATGCAGAGAACAGAGCTGACGGCGTAGCCCGCCTGAACCAGGCCTGCGGCTCCAGTAGCAGCTGCAGCGACGTATCCGCCGCCGAATACAGCGGCAGGGATGGCGTAGAGCCATGGGTATTCGGGCGGATCGGTTGGTCGCTTGAACATGTCGAGCATACGCTTGGTGATAACGAAGCCGCCAGATACGTTTACAAATGCGAGCAGAACTGATAGTGCGCCGAGGACCTGTGGGAAGGTTTGAGGAAGATAGCCGCCACCCAGGATGAATAGGCCACCGATTCCGACCATTCCTGTACCGTGTTAGTTTACGGAGTGGACGCACTGCAGAACATAACGTACCCGAGATAGCATTGGTCACACTCATGAGTGGCGAGTGCAGAGCGGGAGTGACTCCCCAGACGACTCTGTATCCGATCAGAGAGGCGAGGGCGAAAGTGAACGCATTGCCCATGAACAGGGGGCCTGTCATCTTGCCCAGTGCCAGTGCAGTTCCCATACCGGCTGTGACGGTCGCGACTTCACGGGATGTCTTCTGGAAAGGCGTCAGAGCTACGACTTCAGCCTCCTTGGCCACAGGCGCAGCTTGAGCTGGAGCAGGTGGCGGTGCTGGTCGAGGCGCGGGAGGAAGAACGTCTCCCTTTCGGGTGACGATCGCGCCACGAACGACTTCGTCAGAGAGGTCAATTCCGAATTCCTTCTCCTTGGGAGCCATAGACAGCAAGAACTTGGTGATGTTATTAGAGTACAAAGTCGAAGATTGGGTCGGGAGTCTAGAGGGTAGGTCGGTATAACCTGCGAGACCGTGAGCAAAGACCTTTAGGGTGGAATTCACTTCAGCAGCTTACCAATGATCTTGACGTCCTTGTACACGTACAGCTCACCTGGTCGGGTCTTTTCACAGTTACCACCAGCCTCGGCTGCTAGGTCAACGACAACAGAACCAGGCTTCATGATTTCGAGCATCGCCTTGGTGATCAGCTTGGGCGCGGGCTTTCCGGGGATCAGAGCAGTGGTAATAATGATGTCGACCTCGCGTGCTTGCTCGGTGAAGAGCTTCATCTCGGCCTCGATAAACTCCTTGGACATCTCTTTGGCGTACCCGCCAGCTCCTGAACCGTCTTCCTTGATGTCGACCTCGACGAACTCGGCGCCGAGCGACTGGACCTGCTCGCGAGCTGCAGGCCGTGTGTCAAAGCCTCGGACAATGGCCCCGAGCCTCCTCGCAGTCGCGATCGCGCTGAGACCAGCGACGCCGGCGCCAATGACGAGCACTTTGCACGGAGGTACCTTGCCGGCGGCCGTGACCTGGCCTGTCAGGAAGCGACCAAAATTGTTTGAGGCCTCGAGAACGGCCTTGTAGCCAGCAATGTTAGCCATAGAGCTGAGGGCATCGAAGACCTGGGCGCGCGAAATACGAGGGATTAGATCCATGGCGAAAGACGTCGCTTTCTGCGCCGCAAGCTTCTCAACAATGGGTTTGTTCTGTGCGGGTTGGAGGAAGGAAATGACTGTCTGGTTCTCCTTCATGAGCTCGATTTCTGCGGGAATAGGCCCGCGGACCTTGAGCACGATGTCGGAGCCGGACCAGACCTGGTTTGCGTTGTCGACAATTGTTGCGCCAGCGGTCTCGTAGGCAGCGTCTGGAAAGTCGGCCTCGACTCCAGCGCCGCGCTCCACGAGGACATTGGAGAAGCCCTTCTTGAGCAGCAAAGCTACATTCTGCGGAGTCAACGCGACACGGCGCTCATTCAAGTAGATCTCTTTTGGCACGCCAACAGTAAGTTGTGCGTACGGCACAGTTTGCGGTTCCACGACCGTGGAGTAGGTCGCCGTAGCCACGGGGCCGGGCCCAGAGACGACGGAAGCATGGCGGACGAGCTGCAGAGGCTTCGAGACGGCCGGGACGAGGGCTTTCGTCTGGCGAGCTCGCGCATGGCTGGAATGCCACTTTCTCTGGCCTTCAATGGCGATAAGAGATGGCGCGACGTCTACTGCGGGGTAATTAGCATCAAGCGCGAAGCAATCAAGGTCGCTCGTCGCCTAGTGCCGGGAAGAAGTTGGCTTACCCAGACCGACCGGCCAGGAGCGAGGGACGAGCCGCCCGGAAGCGCGGGTAGTGCAGAGGTTAGTGGCCAGAGCCGGCCGTAGAACGGAGAGGTTCACCATGGTGATGGAGGGGCTTCGAGCATCCAGGCTAACAGAGCCGGGGCGGCGAGGCTGGGCAATGCTTTCTCATCTGTCGTTTGTTACTGCCGAGAAACCGACAGACGGGACAGACGGCGCGAAGCTCGCGTGTTTGGTGTTGGTCGCGTGAGCAAGCTAGAGAGTTGTTGTGGAAGGGGAAAAGAAGACACGAAGAAGGGGGGGGGGAGGAAGAAGGAGAAGGTTAGAGTTGGGATTGACTTTGCGCCCGAGGAAGAGCAAACAACGGCCTTGACCTGTGTCACGTTATTCAACCGCGTCTCGTCATGGCGGCCATCCCCGTCCCCGTCCCCGTCCTTCCGCTACCCTTCACTTCTCTGACCTCCCCTGTCCTATGCTCCTCCGCGCATCCAGATCCTTGATCTCTCCCACCCTTCCATCGTGCCCTTAGTCGGGAGTGCAGGATCGGTCAAGCGTGTCGCAGATGTCGCAGCAGAAGCTCCAAGCTCCTCCAATCATTGCTTGACTTGTAAGCTTGGAGGTACTCGCCAAGGTGGTCACCCCGCGTTGCTCTGCTTCGCCTCGTCATGGGTAAAATAACCGGATAGAAGAAAATGCGGTTACGGAAGTTCCGCGAGGCAACCCTAGACGAACAGCTGGAGAAAGCGCCGGCCGCAATGTGGTGGTGTGGTGTGCTGTGGTGTGCTGTGGTGTGTATCCATACCTATGTGCGACGGCAAGCTTGTGTGGATGGTGTGAGGTGTTGGTGGAAGTGGCCTGGTGCATTGCCTTCGGTGCAGGGAAGAAGTTACCTCGAGAGCGCCCTGGACCCGCTTCTCCAGTGCGGGGTGTGGGGTTGTGGATACTGAGCATCACGATGGCGCTAAAACATGGCAGGCACGGCTTTATTCCCCGCCATCCAAGCACCCGATAAGGCGTCGATAAAGCTCTCCTGGATGGACTTCTTGCCCAATTCCACCAGCCATGCAGAAATCCGTCTCATAGGGAGAGAACGGGTAAAGATTTCATGGGCTATCATGCAGCTCGGGCTGCGAGAGATCATCCCTGACCCCTTCCTGTCCCGTCTTCATTGCCGCGTCCCACCGCGAAATGCGGAGAAGCTGCACCAGTTTGTCCAAGGTATCTGCTGTTTCCGTGGGTATCCGCATCTTCCGTGCTCCCTTCTTGTGACCCGTTTCTCATTGATCCTACTCTGTTCACTTCATGTAGTGAATTGATGGACTCATTGCGTTCTCGAAGATAATCTTCTGCATCTAGATGGCGGCTTGAACTTACCAGGCATCATCTCAAGTTGACTTGACCCAGCCTGATGACGAATTCCGTCACATGCTGAGGGAACGTTTGAATCCACATGCAGGCGTGCACAGGAGAAGGAAACATGCGTCGGCTAGCTCGGGCTAAGAAGGCGGGCGGTTGCAAGATGCGGCAGGAGAAGACGGGAACACTAAGCCAATGGAACTGCGACGTCCGAGGAGGAGAGACATATTCTTCAGCTAGATTAATGCAGCCACAACAACGGTTTTCGACCACTCGAATTGGAGAAACCGTGACCGCCTTGTGCACACATGCGTTTTGTGCGTTGATGGATTTCGTGATGAGCTGAGTGTAATCTTCGTCCACAAAACCGTGGTATTTCCAAGCCATGCCGCAGCAGAACCAAAACCAAAGCCCATGTCGCTACAATATGCCGTCACTTTTCAACGGGCACCTCTACAACTCCGACCTCTATCTCGCTCTCTCTACCCGCGAGAATGCCCCAAGACGACATCAGTACATTTTCCGCCATGTTCTTGAACCGCTCCCATGGCCCCTCTCGAGACCGATGCAACCCCGGCAAAATCAGAGCCTTATTGCAAAAACGACGCGTCGTCCTCCACCAACCCCATCATCTGCTGGTTACTGTAAAACCAATCCTCCAGCTGCGTCGCGTTGCCCATCCACATCATCTGGTTAAGCGGACCGCTGCCGGCCGGGTTCGCCGCCCCGTCCTCGAACGACGACCCCACCATACCCTCCGAGCCCCCCACTTCTCCGCCCGATTGTCGCTCCGCGGCCCCGCCCAGCCCCGCCGGCGGGAACCCGAGCGCCGCGAGGTACTTGTCCATCTCCTGCGTCGTCTGCGCCTGCTCCGACGGCTGCGCGTTGTTGCGCATCTCGACGTACCGGAACGCCACGTTGTAGAGCACCTGGAACAGCCGGTACAGCCGCGCCGACGCCTCGGTGAACTCCTTGGCCGCCTGGATCGACGACACGAAGGCCTGCAGCCGCGCCAGGTCCGCCGCGTCGCTGGTTTCCATCACTTGGCAGAAGATGACGATGAACGGCACAAATGGCGCGAAGAGGATCGTCCTGGAAACAGGAGAAGTCAGTCTCGGCGAGATCGCGGCATCGCGTGCATCACTTACCAGTTCATGTACATGGGGAAGAGGTAGTAGCCGTCCTTGGCCATGATTTCCATGCAGTCCTGATGCCTCTGGAGCGTCGCCCTTGCCGCGTCGATGCATTCAGTGCCAAATGTCGTCGGAGACCCGGGCGGCGACGGCACGGCTCGGTAGATGATGGTTAGCAGCGACAGCCGTAAAACCTCGTCAGAGACGTTGAAAAAGTCCATGGTGTTCTCTCCGACTGCCTCGATCGCCGTCTGCAGGTATTGCGACTGCCCAACAGTCAGTCTCGCGGGCTTCACCATTACCTACTTCCTATCCACTTACATGAGTTTCTTGTGTGCGTTCCGTCACCCGCTGCAGCTCGGCCGCGAGGCCACGAGCCCGGCCTTCGCGGACCGATGTGGGCTGCGCTATTGCCTCGGGGCTATACAGCTGCTCGTAGGTCTTGCCCTGGATGCTGGAGACGATGACCCACAGGCAGAAGTAGCTCATCAATGCGCCGTGGATCTTGCTGGAGCTGGCCGGGTAAGGGACGGTGATGTCGTAGTCTGAGATCGTGGACGGTCGTCCCAAGCGGAGGGACAGACTCTTGTCGACGAAGTAGACGGACCAAAAGAGAAAGATTTTGTAGTCTTCGTCATCGCGGTTGCCGCTCTTGACGGAGAGTATGCGGTGGTAACCCAGGGTCTGACACAGCTGAGCCGCCGCGCAGTTCAGTGTCCATGCCAGAGAGGGCTTGGCTACTTCGACGGCGTGATATGACTGTTGCTTGTGAGTGGAAAGGTTCAAATTCGAGTTCGTGTTGATACTCACTCCAAAGAGCAGGGCCACGATCATGTCCATGGTAGCCGGCAGGTGCAAGGGAAGATTTGCAAGTGCAGTCTCGAGATTATCACGACACAGAGCACCCATTTTAGTGTATTCTTCCTTCTGCTGCTCCGTGACCTTTGCTGACATGATCATGTCCAAATAGAGGGCTTCCAATCCAGCGTTCACGATGATGAACTCGGCTTCATTGAACTCGGTCGGCGCAAAGTATATTTTGAGAGCCAAATCCGTGAAATGGTCCAAGTGAAGGAAGTTCTTGATCCACTCCAGACCGAGAATCCGTTGAGCTTTTCCAAGTCAGACACATGATTGTGGAAGGGCTCCCATGTGGACACATACCTTTTCCATCACGGATGATGCCGACGGCGGATTGTACCGGAGGCATCTCACAGTCGCTGAAAGCAGGCCGCCGCAGGATCCTGGCGTGGGGATACGTGAGCTCGTGCGCCGTGGGTTGTTGCTTGAGCGCCTCGACAAGCGAGTGAAGGGCGTCGAGCGTCTCCCGCATCTCGAGGACCGACGAAGCGTCACCGACCGTTTTCCGGAGGAACTCGTGAGCGAAGATGGACTGGGCCGTCATGGAGGATTCACCCTCGACCATGTAGCCGGTTGCTTGCACGATGTCGGCATGGTTGGCGGGTGTTGAAGTAGGAGCGACGACGGGTTGCGAGGGCAGCGGGGCGGATCCCGTCGCGGCGGAGGCGGACGAGGCCGCGGCCGTAATCGTCGCGGCGGTGGGTAGTTGCAGTTTGAGGTCTTCGAGAAGACGGACGACGCCGTCTAGGCGACGGTCTATGAGGTCGATCTTCTTCTCGCTAAACGGAAGAGTGACGGTTGAGAAACAAGGTTTTTGAAGAATACGACGAGATGATCCACTCACTATTGGGGAGTAATGAGAATGCGAGTCCTCTTCTCCTTGGGCTTGAGCCCTGAAGTGTTTTTGCACTCGATGCCGGCGTGTTGACAATGAGCACAGGGGGTCTCCCTATCGCAGCGAATCTGGGGAGATTTGGGGATCAGCTCCACGTGCCCAATGAGCTGGCTTGAGTGACATAGCGCCGATTACGGCTACACCAGAGGACAAGGGGGGTGAGGTTGGTGGGGGAGGTGTTGATATTGAATTACCTTGCGAGCGCGGCAGGCATCGCACTGCAGAATCTGTTAGCACAGGATTCTCATGAGACGAGACATTGCGAAAGTCTTACGGCGCGTTTGATGGGCAGAGAGGAGCTTGGGGGTCCAGCGGAACCACTCGCCCCGGCGCCAGCGCCCGAGGATTCGGCGTCCATGATGGCCGGCGGGATACGAGAAAGAGCTTAAAGAGGTTGAGCCCTGTCACTTGACTGAGAGGTCAGAAACACTACCAAGGGTCTTCAGGAAGCCGGCGGGGCGGATGAGAGAGAGTTGGAGATGCCGAGCCGGAGGAGAGCGAAAAAGAGCGGAAGGTGGAGACCAAGAAGACTCGGAAGGGGGCACGGTCGGGCTCCGAACAAGGTGGAAGAGTGGGCGTAGCAGCTCGGAACTCAGCAATGAGTTCGGGGGCGAGGTTTGCGGTCTGGAGGCGTTCTTTGAGGTCCTAATTAGAAACGGATGCGGGGCGCGCGGAGCCCGCAAGCGAAGGACTTATGGATCGGTGCCGCCGGGCTGTGGATGGGATGCCGGTGGCTGTACAGAGTCTTTTCTCTTGCACTAGACTCCTCTATTGTAGAGGCTGGGGGCCAAGTTGAGGCTTAGACGTTATATGGTTCGTATATGCAGTGGAAAGGGGACGAGCAACGGTTGAGAGAAGAAGAGGAACCGAGGGAAGTTCATATGGATGGTTTGATGTGAAAGACTCAGTTACAAGTAACAAGAGACGGACGAACAATTTTAGCACTTAAGCTTCAAATTCCCCTGTGACAACGGGCCTTTCATGGAACAAGCATGGCCAATTATCCAGGGCAACCCTTCGGCGCCGTAGCAGAGAATTGTAAGTTGTAACGAGGATACGGGCCTGTTTCCGACATGATGATTGGTCAGTACGCGGTAGATCCCCCGTTCTAGCGGTACTACGATGCATCTTCGGGCTTATCCCACCGGCACCGGCACCGCTCAGGGGTCAACCCCACTGACATTTGGTCCGTTCTAAGTGAGAATGTAAAGACGTCGTCTGTCACCGAATAACTGACATCAACCACGACAAACCTAGTTTGTGCAGCCTTGAGGATTTGTCTAAAACCCCAGGACCTTCCGCAGCTGTCAGCACAGAGTTGGTGGACGAAACTTCTTCCTGTATCTCTCCCTCGAACCGCAAGCTCTTCCGAGGTGGTGGTGATGGTCACTGCGTGCTTCACCAAAAGTCTCTACTAACCACCTCGCCTGGCTAAAACTTCCCCAGATGGCTTAGCTTCTTGGCCGGACCTCAACTACATGTAGTGCATGTAGTAGATAAGAAGGATAAGGGAGACGCTGGGAGAGGGTAGCAGAAACGGTGGAAGTGTTGCCCCGTTCCGCTCACCTCGACGCTTTGGCGAGTTCGAAAGGTCTCACACGTCTTGTTTGAGCGTGTGTCCGCGGACGCGGGGCGCTACTGCGTCTCAAGAAACGCCGAGATGCGCGGCGAAAGAGTCATCGTCATTCATGGACCACGCGTTCGAATCATTCGAACACGACTGAGAGCTGACTACAAGTCAAGTCTGGACGGCGGACGCGGACGCGACGAACCATTTTAACAGCTCCTGATTGTCCGAAAAGTCCGCAGGGATGAGCTTCAGGATGTGCGAATCTCGCGTCCCGAGAAACCCGCCGCCCGACGCTGTGGGATGCCGGACAGAGCGCCCCTCGGCCCCCGCTGCGAGTCCGCCAAGTAATCACGGACCAATCAAGTCGGCCCTCGTCGGCCGGGTAGCTCCTGGGACCCACTCTTCCGGGTCCCTGACGGCGGTCCGCGGACGCGTCTAAGAGCTTCAATGACGGCTTTGCGACTCCCGTAATTCGGTCAACCTGTCGCAAATATCTGGTATTTTCACAAGTCCAAGACAAACATGTTCGGACTCGTTCGTGAGAGCCTCCGAAAACACGTCTCAAATTTCACGAGGCGCCGGGACCTATAACTGCCTTCGTCCGTTGTTTTTTCCAGTCAAACAAGCTGCAGCGAGTCCAGCAAAAAAGACCCTTGCTTTCTCCAACTCCATCTGAAAAGGGAAGGACATCAACATCTCGACGTCACCACAAGTCAAAGTCCGACACCCAATCTTTTTTTACCCAGTCTTCGCGGTTCGCGATAACGAACCAACACCGCGAAAATAATGGGGGCCGACACCGAAAAGAAGCAGCAGATTCCGGCGGAGGACTTCGCCGCTACGGAGTCCTCGCCGGCCGAGGCCGTGAAAGAGGAGGGCGGCGCCTTCAAGGCCTATTTGGTACGAGCCACACACCGACCCCGCCAACGGCCCGAACTGGGGACGCCATGTCATGCTAACGCCATCCTAGAGGATATTCACATATGGAGGTGCCTTCGAGCGTCTCCTCCAAACCATCGCTGTGATTTGCGCCATCGGTTCTGGCGCCGGAATAGCGCTCCAGAACTTGATCTTCGGCAGCTTCGTCACCACCATTCAGGACTTCACCACTGGAAAGTCCTCCCCGTCCTTCTTCCGCGGTGAGGTTTCCAAACTCGCGTAAGTCCAGTCCCATTCTCTTCGGCGCATGCGTTTCAAGCTGACCCCGTTAGTCTCTACTTCGTCTACCTGGGGATTGCGAGGTTCGCCCTCTCTTACGCCTACATTTCCCTGACGACTTTCTCCGCCTACCGCATCACCAGAAACATCCGACACAAGTACCTCCACGCGGCCCTCCGACAAGAGGTCGCCTTCTACGATTTCGGCACCGGCGGCTCCATCGCCACCCAGGCCATCTCAAACGGACGCTTGATCCAGACCGGAATCTCAGAGAAGCTCGCCCTGACCTTCCAGGGCCTGGCCGTCTTCGTCACCGCGTTCATCGTCTCCTTCGTCACACAATGGAAGCTCACCCTCATCGTCGTCGGCATTGCGCCCCTCATCTTGGTCGTCATGGGTGTTGCGTCGACGTATGAGGCCTCTCTGGAGACCAAGATCCTCGATACCTACGCCCAGGCCGGTTCGTTTTCAGAGGGCATTCTGTCCGCCGCTCGCACGGTACACGCTTTTGAGATTCGCTCAAGGCTGGTTCAGAAGTTCGACAAGTTTCTTCAAGATGCGCACAACCTCGGAAGGAAGAAGTCACCCCTCTTCGGCATCTTGTTCTCCACTGAGTACTTCGTCATCTATGCCGGATTCGCCCTGGCTTTCTGGCAGGGTGTTCACATGTTGAACCGGGGCGAGATCACCGAGTCTGGCGACATTTTTACGTAGGTTCACCTCCACCCGGTAAACACGCAAATTTAGCTAACAAGTCTCAGCGTCCTTCTCTCCGTCGTCATCGGTACAACCAGTCTCACCATGTTGACCCCGTACATCATCGAATTCACCCGCGCTGCCTCAGCCGCCGCTCAGCTGTTCAAGCTCATCGACCGGGCCTCCGATATCGACCCCTTCGACAAGTCTGGCGAGCAACCAAAAGAAACCGTGGGAGTTGTTGACCTCGAGAACATCACCTTCGCGTATCCGACTAGACCCGGAGTCACGGTGCTGGACCAGTTCTCTCTGCATATCCCCGCTGGCAAGGTCACCGCCCTCGTTGGTTCATCTGGTTCTGGAAAGAGTACTATCATCGGCCTGATCGAGCGCTGGTACAACCCCAAGAACGGTACAATCAAGCTGGATGGGACACCGATTGATCGTCTGAACCTCAACTGGCTCAGGAAGAATGTCAGGCTTGTTCAGCAGGAGCCCGTCCTGTTCCAAGGCACAGTCTTCGACAATATCGTCAACGGCCTGGTCGGAACGGAATGGGAAAACTCCTCGCGAGAAGAACAAATGCAACGCGTGCAGGAGGCAGCCAAGATCGCTTTCGCCCACGACTTCGTCTCGCAGCTGCCGGAGGGATACGACACCATGATTGGTGAGCGCGGTGGTCTCCTTTCGGGTGGACAAAAGCAGCGTGTTGCCATCGCCCGCAGTATCATCTCGCAGCCCAAGGTACTCCTCCTTGACGAGGCCACGAGTGCCCTCGACCCCCACGCCGAAGGTGTCGTACAGCAAGCTCTCGACGAAGCCTCCAAAGGCCGCACCACGATCACCATCGCCCACAAGCTGGCAACTATTCGAAAGGCAGACAATATCGTCGTGATGAACAAGGGCAAAATCGTCGAGCAGGGCACTCACGAGGGACTACTCAAGCAGGACGGCGCCTACACCCGTCTTGTGAGAGCCCAGAACTTGTCCGTGTCAGAAGAGGGATCCATCACCGAGACCGAGGGAGACGACGACGACTCCGCCCCTCCCAAGGAGAACATCGAAATGACAAAGACCATGAGCCGCTACCGAACCGCAGACCAGACTCGCATGGAGGCGCAAAAGGAGCGCGACAACTACGACCACCACGACCACAAGGGCCTCATCAGTGTCGTCATTCGAATGGTTCGCGAGACTCCCGAGCTGAAGTGGGCCTATCTCTTCACCGTTATTGCCGTCGTCGTCGCAGGTAAGTCTGAGAGCTCCGACTCTGGTCGCCGAAACTAATGTTGCTGCAGCTGGTGCATTCCCTGGCCAGTCGCTCATCATCGCAAACCTCGTCGACGTCTTCACTCTTACCGGTTCAGAGATGATCAAGAAGGGCAACTTTTACTCGCTTATGTTCTTCGTGCTTGCCCTCGGCGTGTTCGTCTGCTACTTCGCAATGGGCTGGTCCACAAACATCATCGCCCAGGTATGATTCCCCCTAAGCCTCCTTCAGTGACTTTTTCTGACCTGAAGCAGGGCCTCAACCACAAGCTCCGCAAGCAAGCACTCAACGACTTCCTGAGGCAAGACCTCCAATTCTTCGATCGTGCCGAGAACAACACGGGTGCTCTTGCCAGCAGACTCGAGTCCAACCCGCAGTCCATCCTGGAGCTGATGGGCTTCAACATCGGCCTCATCCTGATCTCGACCCTCAATGTCGTAGCCTGCAGTATCCTGGCCATCGCTACCACCTGGAAGCTTGGCTTGGTCGTCGTGCTCGCTGGAATGCCGCCTCTCGTGAGCTCGGGCTACATCAAGGTCCGCCTCGATGCCAAGCTCGATAACAGCACTTCGAAGCGCTACTCTGCCAGCGCGGCGATCGCTTCAGAGTCGGTGACGGCTATCCGGACGGTTTCCTCTCTGGCTATTGAGGAGTCGGTTTTGAAGAGGTACACGACCGAACTCGACAACGCAGTCAGGGCCTCGACGGCGCCGTTGTTCATCATGACGATTGCGTTTGGCCTGACCCAGTGCATTGAGTACTTCTTCATGGCTCTCGGTTTCTGGTGAGAATCTTCCTATCTTGTTTCGTCGTGAAACCTTCCGCTAACACCACCCCAGGTATGGCTGCCGGCTCCTCTCCTTCAACGAGATCAGCATGTACCAGTTCTTCGTCGCCTTCATGGGCACCTTCTTCTCCGGCCAAGCCGCCGCCCAGCTCTTCCAGTACTCCAGCAGCATGACCAAGGGCATCAACGCCGCCAACTACCTCTTCTGGCTCCACGACCTGCAGCCCCTGATCCAGGAGACGCCCGAGAACCGCGACAGGGCCCCCAAGGCCGGCCGGTCCCTCGACTTCGAGCACCTCCGCTTCTCCTACCCCATGCGGCCCGACGCCCACGTCCTCCGCGGCGTCGACCTCGAGATCAAGAAGGGCCAGTTCGTCGCCCTCGTCGGCGCCTCCGGCTGCGGCAAGTCCACCATGATCGCCATGCTCGAGCGCTTCTACGACCCCACCACCGGCACCATCCGCATCGACGGCGACGCCGCCCTCGCCGACCTCAACCCCCGCCTCTACCGCCAGCTCGTCGCCCTCGTCCAGCAGGAGCCCACCCTCTTCCAGGGTAGCATCCGCGAGAACATCGCCCTCGGCATCGACTCCGACTCCCTCGATGCCGTCCCCGACGCCCGCATCGAGGAGGCCTGCCGCGCGGCCAACGCCTGGGATTTCGTCTCGTCGCTGCCCGAGGGGCTGGCCACGCCCTGCGGCAGCAGCGGCATGCAGTTGTCTGGCGGCCAGCGGCAGCGCATCGCGATCGCGCGGGCGCTCATCCGCAACCCGCGGATTCTGCTGCTCGACGAGGCGACGAGCGCGCTCGACACCGAGTCGGAGAAGGTGGTGCAGCGGGCGCTCAACGAGGCGGCGAGGGACGGGGAGAGGATCACAATTGCGGTCGCGCACCGGCTGTCGACCGTCAAGGACGCGGATACCATCTGCGTCTTCTACGGTGGCAGGATCGTCGAGAAGGGCACGCACGCGCAGTTGGTCGCCAAGGGCGGCATGTACAAGCAGATGTGCGAGGCGCAGAACCTCGAGTAAGGAGGTCGTCCGCGCGTTGCTTATGGTTCGGGATTGAGAGGGTCGAGCGCGTGGCTCCCCTCCGGGATTTAAATGCAAGGCGTTTGGGTGATTTACTTGTACAAACAGAGGCATCACTGCTCAGCTCAGGTCCCTCATAGAAGTGTAGATTTTAGATTTAATGTTTAACCCACTCAAGACCACATCACTTTGTTGCTGTCACGTAGCCTTTTACTAGTGTTGCTTCTATAGTATGGCAGGGAATTACTAGGTCTTCGTAGCTCAGCTTGTGGCCATCATGAAGGCATACTTGATATCTCGCTGTGCTGTTGCAGCGGCACTTCCTCTGGCCACAGCCTTCCACGAGTGATGTTTTTTCAGAGTAGCCAAATACCCATGTTGATCGCAATCCTCAAATCTATGTTGCGATTCATCCCAAGCCTCCAAGCGTTTTATAATGGTCTCATTACCAAGCCAAATATTTTACTCCCATGCCCCGGCTTCGTTTCTTACAGCGCTTAGCAGACTACCACGTCGAGCAGTCCGACATTTCGAACACAGCTCGATGGCCTGATGAAGAGCCTCTTAAATAGCGGCGCTATGGAGATCAAATCCTCAGCAAATCCCATGCCATGTATTCGTCTCGGATTTGTTCCTGGCGCATGTGTCTGAACAGCCACGCTCAGGACCTACCACGCCTTGTTCTGTGTCCCACGAAGATAAATTCTCGATGACGACTTAACACCTTATTGTCGTCCATCGATGTCGTCTCTCTGTGTCTTTAGTATATACACGTCCCAATATGTAGCCCGTTCACTGAGATGACTACCGACATCGCTTCTCAGAAACCAATCTTTCACATCACCGAAATGCAGCAGACAATTCCAATGAGTGACAAAATAGGGTTTGAGATCGTCCGCAATTATTTGCGCAATGTGCCATCGTGAAGTTTCATTTTGACCGCTTTTATACGCACCTATCAACGAACATCAGGAGATCCCCAGGTACAGACGATGCGTGTGCTTCTCCCAAGGCCTTCAGATCCACAGAAGCAGATCGCGTCGCTCCAGGAGCCGTATATATTTATGCGTCATCCTGCACCGAGACTAGCATCGTCTCCTCAAGCGATCAGCTGCTGAGCCATAAATTTTCGCCTGCGTCTGCAATATGCCCGCCGATCATGTGTGGCTTGCTGAACCAGTCTTTCTCAGAGCGTTCGATCTCGTTGCAGTGACTCTCGTCGAGAAGACACACGCTCATGTTTCTCGGCAATGCTGCCTCTGCTCAACTTCTTGCGGTTATACTTGTTTGATACGTTCGTTCTTCGCGCCTGTCGACTTCGCGGGCTTCAGATGGGGCCAGTAACAACAGCCTTCGACGTTGCTTGTCTGTTGAACACATTCATGCGTCGAGAGGCGAGGAAAAGCGAGAATAGCTTAACAACATCCGTATAGAAGCATGGGCAAGAGAATTGATTGAGTTCGAGTGCAGTGCGTCGACTGACACTTATAGTACTCTTGAAATGTCTGCGACGTCGACTTCTTTCTGAGAACGGACTTGTTCAATCCCCTAGAAACGTCCTTGAGACTTTCGAGCTTCGCTGGGAAAACCAGTATCAACGTTAGGTGGTGCTAGGCATGGAAAAAAAAGTGTGAGAAAGTTGTCGAATCTCCGGAATACATCGACCAACCTCGTCAATGCTATCTAGCAGAACCGAAAGGGCCGCCCACTTTCATCCGCGATATTCTTAATGGCTGAGGGTTGCTGTTTACATAACTGCCAGGACTCAAACCGATCCAATATATATACGAATCGGACGTTATCTCACATATACTTTCGCCACGACAGCACAATAGAAGGCTGTGATTTTTGATCTATGTGTATGAATGATATGGTTAGTAGCTGACAGTGATTTCAGGGGCCTCACACGGCAGGAAACATACACGCATCCTCAGGTCTCACGAGTCTCGAATCACTGCCCTCCATCACTCCCCTCTACCTCGAGCTTATACACACGTTTGACACCATGGCCGATGGTCTATTCCTAATATTGGCAGAGTCTTTACCCCTGAATTCTCGCACCCTCTCTTACCAGCCTTCTCGGACTTTGTTACCGTAAAAAAGCACGCGGGCCTGGCTATACTGTCTCCTCCAACTTAATCCAGATGCCCGTTATTTTATCGTAAGGCACTTTGCGTCGCGATCTAGGGAGCCTCAACTACCTTCGCCAACGGATAGGCATGAGTGCTATAAAGAAACGTGGCTTGTGTCTCAGTTCCCTTTCCACCACAGCAACCCCAGCCGACGATGCTTGCTGAACCTCTTCTGTGCGAGGTATCATCCGTCCTGAGAGTGAGTAGTGCACTCGTACCATTTGCTCCTTCAGACACTGTCACTTGTTCACCTCATCCGCTCCTCGTCCGTCAAAGGTACCATCTTGTATCACTTCTGTTGTCGGATTATACATATGTTATTCCTATCACAAGTCATAATGACAATAGCAAACACGCCGAGAACTACTTGGTAAATCTGTAAGCCGTCCCAGCTTCACGCGCGCAGCTGTTGATCTTTCAACTTTTAGGAACAGCGAAGCTCGACGATCCACTACATGTCTTTGTCAAAGATCGATGCTGCCGTCTGAAGTCTGCCTTTGGAAGGAAATCCACAAATCCCAGTAGGCTATTGATGCATAACGAGAACACTCAGTTGAACACCTAAACAGAAGAGACTGAGTAACATCTATGTCTTCCTTTCGAGGTTCGCAGACCCGTATAAAATGCGTGGTGCTACTTCTTCGAATCTTTTGACTCTTCTAATTCGCCGCCAAATAAACATCTCTTTGCACGTTGGCGTTCTTCGCGTCATATAATTGCCTTCTCGAGCATGCTGCCCGCCCTATCGCCCATCATCGCCTACAATAATCAGATCAGTCATTATGTTCAAGGCGCCTTCCTTCTTCATCTTCATTGGACTATACATAGTCTATTCGCCTGGATGTGTAGGAGGGGTCACCGCGATGACAATGACGAGATTTGCCTGAGCAGTTCCCTCTTTCAAGCGGCCTGCATCTTACATCAAGGCCCGCCGTTTGGAAATTCCCGGCATACCAAGATCCTGCGATGTTTGGCAGGCTCTTCCTTTCTAACCTTCGCAACGGTTTTAACCCGGGTTAAATCCACCTTTTGAGCCAAGTAGGATCTCTCACATATGCAGTCTCCGTCTTGGACACATGTCATCGCATGTTGGCCCATTCTCTACATCAGTAGATTTCATGATGGGGGTTCTTCCTTTACATCAGTGAGGTATATATATTCGGTCACAACTCGTCTTTCTCATGCTTCAGCAATTAGACCCGTTCTTTCTGTAGTTCCTTGATTGGGGCAAGGTCAGTGATAACTTCTACAAGGGCTTGGAACCGCGCAAGACATGCTGGGATCGCAGACGGCTCGGCTGGTCGTAAACTCCGCTGCCTCTCACCTTCGTCCCAGGACTATACGCCTCATAATTACACGTCACTTCAAGAGAATGATCTCAATGTACAACTAGAGGATTGCTTCTCCAAGCCAAAGTAGCTTCGAGCTACCATAAAGATTCAGGCGTCTGATTGCACGCACGGAATAGACAAGAATGATGCGCCCGGAAAACTCGAGGCCAGGCAATTGCCGTACCTGCTTTTATCTTGCTTCTTAAGGGGCTTACTCATCCCAGCTATATGCTGTCTATGATAGATAATCCGCAATTTAATTCAAACCTCACCCGTATGGTGACTTCAAAGGAGGTCCGTTTTGACACGTGAGTCCTAGTGACTTCCGAGCTGAAATAAACGAGACCGTTCATGTCGAACGACCTGATGGCACATAGTCCTACGCGACGAGAATGAGATCTTGCAGATGCGCGTATGTCTATACCGATCTTGCGTAGATGAGTTGAAATTTCCAAGTGCGACGCTCCAGCGAGGAGCCCCGCGGAGCTGACTTGGTTGACTTCGCTTCTGTCCGCGCCCAGCTTTCCGCCAGAGGTTAGTCGCACGTATAACCAACCAGGCCCGGCATCCAACCAACTCACGCGCCCATCCATGTCCATCCACGACACTGCTCATCTCTTCTGTCTTCAGATTATACATCTACTGTTCATCACCACCATGGCCGACGACGAATCTGTCTCGATACCAGCTCTTGGGGCATGACGAAGGATCCTGACCTTCAGGCTTCAGCCCCCGGCGTTAAACACAGCCAGAGGCCCGTTTTAAGTTGTTGCGTTGTGGCGATATTCCACGACTTGTCCGGTGGACCGGCTACTTATAGTCCGCTCCGCAACACAGAACACGAGTGTCGATCTGGGAATACCGCCTCTCCATCCCCGTCGTCTACAAGAAGTACTTACCTCCTAGGTGTGAATCAACCCCGGCCATCATTGAACTGACATGAACGCGGGCCTCGAGGGTGAACGTAATACCTTGACCACTAGCAAGGTGCGTAGACGACAGCGTAGGACTCACACCAAAAGCGTCCGGCCCTCAAACAGCGGGCGCGACAGGTTGCGTTGACGCAAATGATGCCTATTATCGCACCCGGATACGCACCGGAAGACAAGAGCAGAGCATCCACCGCTCCTCCGCTTGCCCGCACCACGACATCACCAGTACCGGCATCCGCGCAACCGACGACTTCACGACGTAACAGCCCAAACGCACAATCCCATCAGCATACCCAACTTCCAGGGCCAAATCCGCGTCTTCAAGCCTCTTCTCAAAACGACGGCTCGCAAAACCTCGCGCAAAGGCAAGAACGCATTCGCGGATCAGACTCGACGCGCCGCGAGAAACAGCCCTCGCCCAAGTCCGCCATCCGAGCCCAGCACTCGAGGACATCTACCATCGTGATCAAACACAAACCAATCCCCGTGCCGTTGAAACATTTCCCCTATTCCGTAGCGGTTCGAACACGCAACCGTAAGTCTCGAACCCCAAATCCCCCAAACCGAAGCTCATGGGTTGATGAAGACATGCATATCCGCAAAGGCGTCGCACAGAACTCCATTAGCGAGCGATACCGTCAGTACATCGGTCTTTTTGAATCGTCGTCATTTGCGGTCCCCAGAAATGGAGCATCGACATGGGAGAACCCGGTCACCGTCCAAATGACGCCCCTCGACCGACTAGCTCCTGTGGGTTAGTTCTCACACGCTCCGGAAATTGACACTACCGGAAACCAATGTCCTGTCTTTCTCTCTCAACGGCCTTGGATTTGTGTCGATCTCAGCTCGCCTCTCGATAGCAAGCCTTACAAAAATATTACATGTTCATCTCTCCTCTGCAACCCCGCTCTCCACAAATGCCGTCTACTCGCCTCGCTCCCCTCGACCAGAAGGGCGGTATTCTCGAGAGGAAAAAAGAAAAAAAAAGCGGAAGAAGTAAAAGACACGCGGGGTGAATTACTTGTTACATGGTGGTCTCTTCTTCCCTATTTGTATCGTCTTTCTCCATCATCATCTTTAGGGAGACCCCGGAAAAACAACAACTGGGTTGGCCCATATCTGGGTGGTGGTTTAGTTGAGGTCCAAAAAAAAAGACAAAAAAAAAAGAAAAATGTGTGACAAAAGCAAGTTTTGCTATCCCAGGTTCTCTCTGGAACAGTTTGCGACGGCCGTTACGCCCAGAAACAAGACGGTCTCTCCCTTCCAACCTCATCGATGCTCCTCGACAAGGCCGAGGAGAATTAAATGAGTGGGGAGAGCCCCGCCAGCCCATGATCCTAAAATGCATCTGATCCCGCCTTCAACCAGCCCCGTTCCCTACCAATCTTTGAGAAGAAGAGTCGAACTGATGTGCAACGCCGATTGCGATCAGGAGAGGAATGTGTGTGTGTGTGTGTGCGTGTGTGATGTGTGTGAATGTGTGCGCGACCTAATTGGTGACGGATGACGCCGCGATAGAGCCCTTCGCGGCCTGGTGTTGTGACAAATGAAAAAAGAGAGTGATTCGGGTCGAATAGTCGGATTATTCCCGGAAAACGAGCTCATGGAGCTTTGTGCAATCTGAAAATCTCAAGCTCGAGGCTTACATGGTGACCGTGTTTCTGACGGTCTGCCTTGTGCCAAACGAGGAGGATCCAGTGACTCGGCTGATGGAGATCAGCAGGATATAGAAGGTCGTAAGTACGTAATGGGTCATGATCCATTAGATGTATGCGACAGCCGAGTTGAACGGAGTTGACGTGAAGCCGGGCGGTGCCGAGGGCATCGCATGAGAGCCAGAACAACTGACTGGCGCAGAGGGTGGAGTTCAGCAAGATTGGTATAGCAGCAGCGGCTCTCCGACGTTTTCGATCTCGGGGATGGTGCACTTCAGGTCGAACGCCTTGGACAGGACAATCTTGAAAATCTGTGGCAAGTCAGTCCCCGTACCGCCGTCAGCGTTCTGTTGTGCCTACCTTCTGCACATTGATACTATGGCTTGTGCTGGAGAAGATCAAAGCTGCGCGCATGGCCTTTGCGAAACGACGGGCCTGCACAATGTCAGTTGAGAATTAGGACCTGGGATGCTGCTGCGACCTACCTGGTTGGAGATCTCTTCTTGGTCTTCCCTCGGGAAGTTGACGAAGTGGTCGTACTTGGTGCCCACCAGAATCGGAATGGCCGTCTTGTTGAAGCCTCTGCCTTGGCGATACCATTCCTTGATGCTGTTGAGGGTGCTCTTCCGCGTCAGGTCGAACATGAAGAGAATTGCGACCGCATCGTTGCAGACGAGCGGGAGCATGTTGACAAACTCGCGCTGTCCTCCCAAATCCCAAATGGAAAAGGTGATCTCGGTGTTCCGGATGGAAATGGTCTTCTCCATAAAGTTGACGCCCAGTGTCTGGATGTAGTCCTCGTCCCAGCTTCCCTCCACGTACTTGACCATCAAACTCGTCTTGCCGATTTGCGCATCTCCAACCATGCCGACCTTGATAACGACGTGGTTGCGGCCGTTGCTTGCTGCAGCCTCGGCGCCGGCGCTGCTTCGTGACGCATGGTCGGCGTAGCCTTGTTGCGCGCCGTTGCCCGACAGGCCTGACGCAGGTCTTGAAATGGGAGGGGCGCCCATGGGAAGCGGTGGTGTGTTGTAACGGTCGGCGTGTTCATCGGCCCGCGGGGATTGTGGTTGTTGACCCTGGTCGAAAGGCTGGACTGGTTGATGGCGCTGTTTCTCTGCATAGTCGTATCCGTTGTTCTGGACGACCTGGGGAGAGTCGTCGAGACCACCGAGGGTATCGTCGGGGTGCGGTTGGGCGGGGATCTGGTCGTGCTCCATGTTGTCGACGGCGTCGTGGAACTGGGCCGGTGACCCCGCGGACAGCGTTGAGGAATCCAGCGTGAGGGATCGCGGGGGGCGGGGACAGAGAGGCTCTGTCTCGATCGAGGGGTGAGGAGAGGAGAGGGCCGTCCGAGGTGTCGAGGACAGGTTGCAGTCGGCGCGAGGCTCTCTCGGGCGGGCGAAGGAGAGACCGGGGGTAAGGCGGCAGGTTTCAGTTTAGGGCCGACGATGGCTTCATGGGCACTGCCAGTAAAGGCGGCGCGGCGATGATGAGTCGGAGGTTGAGGTGAGGGCTGACTCGGACTTCAGCTGGGCAAGCTGGTATCTGTCAATAATTAGGATTGGCGACAAGAAGACGGTGCTTCGAAGTGAATGACGACGCAGGAGGAAGGGAATGAAGGAGTGTCAGGCGAAGACGTCTCACCTAACCTCTCCACACGGAGTAGACGAGGAGGAGAGAGAGGGACAGGAGCGAGGTAGAGGTAGAGCGTGGTGTGGACGGTACGGAGCGGTGGTACCTCGAGCCAGTGTACAGTGTAGCAGCGGAAGCAGAAGCAAGAGACGGGATTGGGCGAGGGAGTCGCGGCAGGGGGTTGCCCACCACAAGCTGGAGTCGAGTCGAGTCGAGCCGAGCAATAGGAAGAGAGGCCTTGTATTGGACCAAAAGGACGTACCTTATTACCGGCGACAGATGCGTGGTAGCAGTTGGCTGAAGTAGTTGGGCTAGACCAGCAAACCTGGACTTGAGAAACCTCGTTTGGGTATCCGTAGATCCAATAGTTGGGTCAGGGCCAAGAGATGAAGAAGGCTGGAAGGGCAACCAAGAAAGGGCAAGCCAAAGCAAGGCCGAGAGAGCAACCGGGAAGATGAGCAACCAGTGTTGTTCAGAGGACGGACGGGACGGGTTGGTGATGAGATGCAGCGGTGCGGTGCGGTGCGTAGCGTTGCGGTAGGCGGATGGGAGAACGAGGTCACGGTCAAGGAATGTACCGAAACGGGGGGAAGGATAAGGTACGATGGAGACCCAAGCAAGTCACCTCAGCAGCAAGGCAAGGCAAGGCAAGGCCAGGAAAGTGAAGCGGAGTTGTGTTGTGCGCGATGCAATGTGAAGTGCCCGCTGTGGATGAAAATGAAAATGGAGATGGGGAGATGCTTGTGCTGCGAATAGTACGGGTCTCGCACTCAGGTTCAGTGTTTGTGCTATTCTGTGCTGTGACTTCCATGGATTTTAGGGCGACCTGGCGGGATTTTTAGCAGACACGCCAACGCAGGGAAAGGCATAAGGCAAGACCCAAGACCGACCCCAGCCCACGGCGCTTATGGCAGATCGAGGGAGGTGCGACAGGGGGAAACGGGAGGAGCAACCAGTCAGAATGCGAGGATGCACGCTGGGGGGGAAGAAGAGGGAGACGCTGAGGGGCGAAGAAGGACGGCGGCACTGATGATGACGCCAAAATTTCACAATTCAGCCAGCCCGTGTGGGGAAAACGCGAGAGACGCGTTCATATTTGTTTTATGTACGAAATATCACCACAAACTTGCTTCCGTCTCTCTCGTGCATACTCCCTACGGATACTGCATACGCTACTCACCGGCCCCACGCACATAAACCACCACCACCTTGACAAGCGCTATCCCGTGGATTATGGAAGATGGAAGATGGATCACGGCCCAGGCGGCATTTGTGATCCTGCCCAGCATGCTGGTTCACGACGAAGACGCCTCAGGCCCTCACCCTCAGCTGGGCTTTCCAATGCCTGTGGGACTCGACAAGGACACCGCACGCAGGAAGCCCGACGGCAACGGGTACGAGCAGTCGACGGTGCAAGGCACTAAGACAAAACGTTCGACGGACCAACCGAAGCCATGCCTTGCTTGCTTTGCCTTGCTCTGCTGACCGAACGAAACAGCCCTCACACCGCCCAGCTAATCACCGACCGCAATGCAGGAACGGAAACAGCATGAATCGATCGATCTCTGGTTGAGGTCTGCCAATTAAGGCTCAGAACAATTCGATTGTTGTTGTTCGCCCGTTTGTTTGAAAAAATGTCGATACCTCCTCTCTTGGGTGACATCGAACCCGTTGTCCGGGAAAACACCACGTTCAATGTCAACAGCCAAAGTCAACAAACCCAGAGCACGCGACATGGGACGATGCACGGGGAGGGGCGTCAGACCGCATTTCTCAAAGTCGTGCATCGAAACCGATTCCGATCGCATCGCCGACTTCATGTTAGGGTTGAGCTAAGGAATTGACGAGGAGGGAAAAAAAAAAAAAAGAGAAAATCTCGGTGGTGCAATCTCCTGCTCCGTAAGATGGGCAATTCATGCGCGAACGGCATGAAGCCGTTTAATAGCACCCGCCAGCCGCTGCTTGTTTGCAGAGATGGAAAGGGACCCGTTGGTGGTGGGTTTCCATTGTTCGCGACGTCTTCCTGGCCCGCTCCGTCCAAGCCATTGGGTTGTGCCTGGCTTTACCGCGGGGCTCCTTGCGCTCCATCTCATTGGTCAGATCCATTATGTCGCATTATCCTTTCTCCCGAGCCGGGACCGCGCTCACGATGACTAAGGACATCGAAGTCGCTCGCTGATTGGCTTACGGGAGCGCCCTCTCTCCCCGCCATCATCGACGGATGAAGACCCGAACGCTCGGTGGGAAGCTCCGAAAGCTCGTTCGATGTGGATTGGATAAGCAAACTTAATTGGTCGGAAAGCCATCCAGAGCGGATACACACCGATAAGAACCTCCCGAACCGGCTCTCTTCCCAAGCTCTAATTACTGCCGTTCGTCCTGGCCCGCGTTCTGACCTCATTATCTCAATTCCTACGACAAGAAGCTTCAAGGTCCTTTTCCTACACCACAAACCACCTCCGCCAAACCGACCTCACAACACACAAAAATGGCTTCAATTGCTCGCAGCATGAGGGCAATCCGCCCCTCCGCCCTCTCCCAGATCACCAAGGCCGCTCCCCGCGCCTACTTCCCGCGCCCGGCCGTCCGCTCCCTCTCCACAACCCCCATTAGTGAGTCGCCCGCCCTATCTCTTCAACCCCCCGCGCGCGCGCGCAACCGCAACACCGCCGACGATTGCTAACCTCGGATCCCCTTCCGCCCGCGCGCAGGCTTAATACGCAAGTACACCAAGGACCACGAGTGGGTCGACCTCAACGCCGACAAGAAGACGGGCGTCGTCGGCATCTCCGAGTACGCGGCCGAGCAGCTGGGCGACGTCGTCTACGTCGAGCTCCCCGAGGAGGGCGCCCAGGTCGCCCGCGGCGACGCCATCGGCGCCGTCGAGTCCGTCAAGAGCGCCGCCGACATCAACGCCCCCATCTCCTGCAAGGTCACCCACGTCAACATCGGCCTCGAGGAGAAGCCCAGCACCATCAACAAGGTCCCCGAGGACGACTCCCACGGCGGCGGCTGGATCGCCAAGATCGAGGTCGACGAGGAGGGCGTCAAGGAGCTCGAGTCCCTCATGGACCCCGAGGAGTACAAGGCCTTCACCGCCGACCACTAGAGAGATGATTCGTCTTCTTCTTCTGGTGCGATCTGAATGGGCGCCGCGATAAGGATTTAAAGGCAAAGGAAGGGGCGGGAAAAAGGTGGTCGGGAACGGAACGGAACGTGACCGGCGGCGTGGCCGGCAGTTCAACCTGGCACACATAGGCAAAGGGAAGGGTTTTCGGGTTGTATCATACACCGATACCAAGCGGTCATTGTTTTATATTTATCAACGGTTACGATTTCAACGAGATAACCGCAGACAGACATAGAGATGTAAAAGATGTCTTCGTCATCATAAAGTTCCCAGACCAGGGAATCAGTCTATTTTTTGGGTGTCATGAACATGGCCGTGAAAGAAAAGAAGAAAACAACTATTTTTAAGAAGCCGGGGGGGCAGCCTCGGCAGATATCGTCTCCGGCTGCGCATCCGGCTTCATCGCGTTGATCTCGTCAAGAATCTTCTGTGCTCCCCCGTTCACCAGGTCCTGCGCCACAAGCTTGCCAAAGTCGTCCGCCTCCTCGGCCGTCTCGATCGTCTCGGTCCGCTCCGCATCAACACCCTGCTGGCCGTCGACGTGCACCACCGTCGCCTTCACCCGCAGCTTCTTGGCCCCGTCAACCTCGACCCAGCTCGTCTCGACGCCGATCGGCACGCTGCAGCCGCCCTCGAGGGTGCGCATGACGCTCCGCTCCGCGACACACGCCAGCATCGTCGTCGTGTCCTCGTACTCCTTCAACAGACGCAGCACGCGGTCGTCGCCCGACCTCGCCTCGACGCCGATGGCGCCCTGCCCGACGGCGTGCAGGATGCCGCCGCTCTCGGACTCGAGGTACTGGGAGATCCTGGCGCCGTAGTCCATGCGCAGCAGGCCGGCGGCGGCGAGGATGATGGCGGAGAAGGGGCCCTCCGGGTCGTCGCACTTGCGGAGGCGGGTCTCGATGTTGCCGCGGACGTCGGCGAACTCGAGGCCCGGGTAGCGGCGCTTGAGCTGGGCGATGCGGCGGATGCTGCTGGTGCCGACGACGCTGCCGGCGGGGAGGTCGGCGATGGACTTCCAGCCGTGCTTCTCGGCGAGGCCGGCCTTGAAGACGACGACGTCGCGGGGGTCCTCGCGCTTGGTGACGCAGCCGAGGACGCAGCCGTCGGGGAGGGTGGTGGGCATGTCCTTGAGGGAGTGGACGATGATGTCGATCTCCTTGGCCATGAGCTTGGCCTCGAGCTCGTTGGTCCACAGGCCCTTGCCGCCAAAGTTGTACAGCGCCGTGATCTGGTCCTTGTCGCCGAGGGTCTGCATGCCGTGGACCTCGAATTTCTGGTCGGGGCGCAGCTTGGAGAGGCCGTCGACGACGATGGAGGTCTGCTTCAGGGCCAGCGCCGACCTGCGCGTGCCGATGTGGATGGGGGCGCCGTTGTCGGCCATGGCTGCTGCTGTTATTCGGGGGAGGTAGGGAGGGGGTGGGAGTGTGAAAAAGTCGGTCTCAACGCATCAGGCGATGCTGTTTGTGTGTTATTTCGAGGTGACTAAGGCCAATTGCGTCGGGTGATCAGGGCGTTGCGAAAATCGTTCGCGGATGTTGGAGTAGATTTTCGAGGTGAGGTGGTAGGTAAGGTACTTCACTTTGGCCGGGAGCACGGAGATGGCGGGGTTGGAGGGGTAAGGTGGTGCAGACGGTGCTGATTTATGTAATTACTGGGGGCCGTTTGGTATTATCGCGGTGCATATGCAGGGTCTAGCTCGGCTTCGGGTTCAGATTCAGGGGGTCCACCTCATCTCACGCCGCTCCTCCGAGCCGACCGCTTCTCACATCCCTCCCTCCAACTCCAGTTCATCCCGACTTTTGACGGCTTTGGTTCAGCTCGACGACCAGGTTTCATGCCGGAGTGCAGCGCACGGCGGAGCACCCGAAGCCGAGAATGACAAACCTCTTCTGACGTGTCGAGGCACGAAACATGGCACGAACACGCCACGATGGCCGGGGAGTTCTTCTATTCTCCTAATCTCCTTGAGACAGGGCCACAAGGCATGACAACACCTGACTTGAGAGGAACACCATGTTAAGGAGAGCGTCTCACCGGTGCCTCCAAGTACGAGATCACTTCGACCGTAAAACGGCGCGTAGAGGCAGTCTTGGTCAAATCACGGCTCGCTCACTCGCAACAAGAGTCCGTTGGTCTGGGTTCGTGACGTGGTTGGCATGTTGTCGAGTCCTGTTGCACCCGAGCCGTGATGGGTTACCTTGTGTACTTTGAGATCGGGCTACGGCAAGAGTCCAAACTGATGACTCGGCGGATGATCCGAGGTGGGATGTCGTGAACGTCTTGGTTGAAGGGCTTGGAGGCATGATGGTCTAGGAAGACCTCTCGGGGATCGAATGACATCAAGTGAACAGTCTCCATACTCATCACCTCTACCGGATATTGTCTGGTCCGGATATCAAAGACCCGAGATCAAGACGTCTTCGTACGTTCCACTCCTCGCCATCGACCCCGTTTAGTACGACTCTTTTCACGGGTGGAACAGACAACGTGTTTGCAATTCCTCGAGGACAGCAAACTCGGATGGGCTATTCCGAAGGCTTTTTCCAAGACGTCTCGAACTCCAGCATGCTTCACAATCCCTATAAATGTCTGACTGTCCTGCCCAGCAATCGATCACGCCATTCGTATCATCACCATCACAGCCATACTCCTAATCCACTCCTTGACACACAGAAGACGAACCCATCCTACTTCCGCAATGAAGGTGACTCTCTTCACATTGGCCACCCTCCTGGCTGGGACTTCCGCAAGGCCTCAAGCCGAGGGCGGAGCTGCGCCTGATCCGGCTCCGGCTCCGGCTCCTGCTCCTGTGGTGGACCCCATCTCCTCCGTCGCGGTCGAGATCATCACCGTGACCGCTGCAGGTCCGGCGCCGACCACCCCGATCTCCAACCAACCCGTACCGGAGCCTGCACCTCCCGCGCCTCCCGTGTCACAGTGGCTTCCTGCACCTCTGCCCAGCATTCCGGTCAACCCAGACGGCCCCGTGCCCACCCCGCCCAGCCCCGTCCCCGACCCGGACCCCACCGCCGGCGGCGCCAACTGCGTCTGCGGCGCGACCTACTGCGGCAAGGTCCTCGTCGGTTTCCAAGGTAAGTCGTCTTACCCCCCTTTCCCAGCACATCCTCTGACACGATGCCACATCCAGGCTACACCACCGAGGCTCTCGGGACAAGCTACTGCGCCACCCCGAACTCCAACTGCGCCTTGCCCCCGTCCCCGGACTCCCTCGAGAACACCCTCTTCGTCTGCATCTGCAACCCGGGCGAGAAGAAGGGCAGCCAGATCGAGCTCCTCTGCCCCTGCCAGGGCCGCTGCAAGAACGACGAGCCCGACTTCATCGGCCGCTGCGAGACCCCCTGCAACCTCGGCTGCGCCCCGGCCGCCTCCGCCGCCCCGGT
Organism: Colletotrichum karsti; assembly: GCF_011947395.1. Lineage (NCBI taxonomy): Eukaryota > Fungi > Ascomycota > Sordariomycetes > Glomerellales > Glomerellaceae > Colletotrichum > Colletotrichum karsti. The sequence goes on from NW_024065924.1 coordinate 122,194, forward strand.
CCCGCTTCCGGAGCCCGTCCCGGTTGCCCCGGCTCCTCCCGCCAAGAAGGGCAGACATCTGTGAGAGACTTCCCCTGGGCAGATCACGTCTGGGTTTGAAGGCGTGTGGCAGTGTATGATGTCGAATTTGTTCCCTTTGTTCATTTTGTTCTGTCGGGTGAGAAGGGTATTATTCTTGATCGGTGACTCCACGAAGGGTTTCGATCCCCACGCTCGTTTGGTTGGGTCATGGTAGTATACTTGATTATTCTGCTTCTGAAAGTCTTCGGAAATAGACCACACTCGTTAGGTTAAGATACCAACATTCCTTCATTTCGAGCCGTGCTTGGATCGATCGCGAAAGTTTCAGTGATTCGATCGACTTGATCTGTGACCTGATCGAGGTTTGCCCAAGCAGCGCCACGTAACGAAGACGCTCCATTCTGGACTGCCGTTACGTTTGGTTCCGCGTTCCATTCCACCAAATCCATATCATCGAGATTGCTTGCAAATCAAAAGACGCATTAGCAACACGTTACGGTGAAGCTACAAGGCAGTAAGTATGTAGTTGAGGTAAGCATCCTAAAGCCTACACCGACTCAGAGACCTGTCAAATAGCTGTCTGTGTACAAGTCAAGTCAGAGTATAGGGGTATTCGGTTTATCCTGTATATCAGCAATCGTTCGTCGCACTATGTTCAAGTGTCGTGGCCGATCCGTATAGCTCGCTACCTAGCCTCAAGAAGCGTACTTGACGTGGAAAAATTCTCCTGCAGCACCCCGGGCATCTCACCTGCGCGTCATCAGAAACAACGCGTTGTAAAACTCTGTTTTTTAAGATATGTGACAGAAACTTCGCGGCAGCTTCTTAATATGTCCAAAGACGAATAAGAATCCTCACTGTTAGTGCCAACACGCTTGCTTATTCCGCTCGCCATTATGCAGTCCAGGGAGCGGTGAGAGCCATGCAGAACCCACAGAATTCGTATGGAGAAAGAAGACGTGCGACATTGCATTGAAAACCACTCCTTCCGCCACGCCCGGTCCATCGTCGAAAATGATAGGTGATGCCCAAAAAGGTCCTCAACGTCGCGGGAAAGCCATCCGTCTCGATCCGACACGCCGGGACCAACTGAGACACGATGTCTTTTCCCCCCCCCCCTGATGAGATCCAACGGGATCCTCATTGTCTTTCCCTTCCTATCGGTCCAGTAGTAGGATGGCATAGGTAGCAGCGAAGCGGGACGGATGCGGCTTCCGGCATTGCGTTGACAGTACGGTCAGACAAGATTGCAGAACCGAACAGCCACCACCACCACCCCGGTAGGTGAGGTACCTAGCTGCCGTCCGTCGTGTTGCCAAAAAGCAAAGAAGAGGCCGACGGACGCGGCCGACAATGGCGGTCAGGGGCGGGAGGGCGCAGCCGGCGACGGGAGGGAGCTTGCGATGGGGCCGATATTGCCCGCGGAAGGGAGGGTTCTGGATGATTCATCCATGCGGCTCTTGATGGCGGTTTTCTAGATAAAAAAGAGTCACAGCCCAGCCGGTGTCCTGTCTAGAATTCGGTAAAGCAAAAACGCAGCTACAGTTTTAGCCTACCACCGCAAAGGAGCTTCGAGGCGTGAGTTAACACATGCAGAGAGCCAGGGAGGATATTGGCTGACTGGAGCGTCGTGAAAGGTCCTTGACGCCTCATCGCGTGGTTCTCACAACACCAACAAGAGACGGCCGCCGATATGTCGAGGAAGGATCCGCCTTCTCCTCGACCGCCGCCAAACCCGCCACCGAGTCCCAGCTAGCAACTAGGTCTACATGTTGCTGGTATTCTTCTCAAAGGTTCGACTATTTCAAGCCAAGGAAGTCCATTTACTGACAAGTTGCCAGTCTCTTGTTTGCATATTGAGAAATGCTGGCTGATGGCAAGGCAGGTTAGACCTGAGTGATTCAGACTAGGCGGCTTCAAGAGGGAATCGGCACAGATGAATGGATCCCTTCCAGAGTGTGTGTTTCAAAGTACAGGAAAAAATACAACATCGTGGTCATCTATACGAACCTCACAGCTTCGACTTCTGTTTGAGCACAAGTCCTCCATTCTGTACCTCAAAATCCCTCCCCTTCTTCCACCCAAACCAATCCGAAAGGACTTTCTCTCCACCATCACCAGGGGCCAATGTAAACCCCTCGTATCCTGCTCCTTCTACCCCGGGCCCTTGCCCCCGTCTCGGATCTTCCCTCTTGTCCTCATTAATAGCCAAACACGGCGTCTCGACCAGCGTGACCACCGGCCTCTGATCGCCTTCCCTCTCAGCCCCCGTCTCGAGCTCCGCGTAATCCAGCACGGGCGTGGTGCACGCATCAGTCCCGTCAAACACCTTCTCCCACTCCGCTCGCGTCCTGCTCTTGAACGTCCTCGTCAAAAGCTCCCTGAACTCCGGCCAGTTGTCCCGATCATGCCTCCTCTCCTCCCAGCCCTTCCCTTCCAACCCAAGACCCTTGAGCAGAGCCCTGAAAAACTGCGGCTCCAGCGCTCCGACCGCCATGTACTTGCCGTCTTTCGTCTCGTAGGTATCGTAGTACGGACACCCGCCGTCCAGGATATTCTTCCCCCTCCCCGCATCTCCCAGCGGCGTCTTGAGCGCGAACCGCGGGAACGTCGCGAGATACGCCGTCCCGTCGACCATGTTCGCCTCCACGACCTGCCCCTTCCCACCGTTCCTCCCCCTCGCCAGCAACGCCATCAACACGCCCTGAAAAAGCACCGCCCCTCCCCCCGCGAAGTCCGCCAGGATGTTCCACGGCGGCTGGATCTTCTCGCCCTCGCGCCCGAGCAGCCCCAAAAGCCCCGAGACGGCGAGGTAATTGATGTCGTGCCCCGCCATGTCCTTATACCGCCCGTCCCTCCGGAACCCCGTCATCCGGCCGTACACCAGCCCCGGGTTGAGGCCGCACAGCACCTCCGGGCCGAGCCCCAGCTTCTCGAGGACGCCCGGGCGGAAGGGGTCGATGATGACGTCGGCCCTGGAGGCGAGGGCCTTCACGAACTCGACGCCGTCGGGGGATTTGAGGTCGACGGCGACGGAGGACTTGTGCCGCGCCAGCATGTCCTCCGTCGGGAGGGGCGTGCCGCTGCCGCCGGTCCTGCGGTCAATGCGGAGGACCGAGGCGCCGGCGTCGGCGAGGAGCATGCCTGCGAAGGGGCCCGGCGCGAGGCCTGCGAATTCGAGGACTTTGATGCCGTCGAGGGGCGGGGGGCCGACCATTTTCTTGTCTAGGGGGGATGTTCTATTTGAATGACTGCTTGTGAGAATCCGGGACGGGTACAGTAAGGAGGGACGTCTTTCTGGTGATTTGAGAATCGGATTGTCTGGTTCGAGTGAAAATGGGTGAGAAGGTGCCCTTTTGAGAGGAGCTTGGGATAAGAATAACCGGCAAGGATTGAGTTGGAGAAGCTCCAAAAAGCCGAGGCACATGGCGCCTGTGGACGGCCCCGGTCGAGTCGAGCCGGGGGTGGCCCGCACTGACAGGCCCCGTATCGCGGGGGAGGGCCGCCTGTGGGGGCGGGAAATCGCCTGCGCACATGGGGGGAGAGTGTGGGGTTGCGGCCGATGAAGTGGTTGCTGATTTCGGATTGCTGGTCGTGCATGATGAGCCTGGGAGAATGAGATCAGAATATGTTGTTTTCATTGAATCAACATGCCACTCGATCTGAAGGGTACATTGGTTTAAAAATTGGGAACACGGTCGATACAAACGAGCCTACGTGTAGTGCTGAACAGCGAACGATTTATACCTTACACTATATAGAGGAGTAAAATGGATTAATGCTCTCCCGAAAATAATGAACATTTGGCAGTGTTAAAGGCGCCAGCTACTTGACTTATGCCTATCTTATAATGGCAACATTACTGCACCACACGTAACCAACTGAAACTATCCATCAGGAATATCAACCGAGAAAAAGGTATCACATCACAATTTTTCACCTCACCCCAACATCCACTCAACCCTCGACAAACTCACAGATTCCTCGCAAGCCCAGAATCAACACCCTCCAACAACTCCATAGTCTGCTCCCAAACCCGCCCCTGCATCGTCTCCCCCTCCTCGCCCTGCATCAGCTTGGGGAACTTGACGACGACGCAGTCGCTCATGTACCGCCCGTGGGCCTCCTCCCCGGCGAACGCCCCGGCCATGATGGTCCTCGACCCGACCTCGGCCGACCGCGCGACGAGCTTGAGCGCGACCTTGACGACGACCGTCAGCGGGAACGGCACGTTGCGGAACAGCGCCGTCGAGCAGAAGCCCGGGTTCAGCGTCGTGATCTGCACCCGGCCCTTGCCGCTCGCGTCCGCCGCGATGGCCATCTGCCGCGCGATCACGATCTGCATCAGCTTCGTCGTGTTGTACCGGTCCGAGAGGCTCTTGTTCACGTTGAGCGCCTTGTAAATGTCCTCCTCGTTCCGCTCGTGGAACTTGGCCTGCCCCCGCCCGAAGATCAGTATCCAGCTCGACGCCAGCACCGACAAGCCCGACACCAGCGAGGACGAGGGGTTGGGACTCACCATCTGGCTCGCGTCCGAGGCGGTTATGACCATCTTGGGCGTCACGTTGTGCTGCGCGCCGGTGCGCCGGAGGACCGGCAGCAGCTTCAGCCCCAGCAGGAACGTGCTGAGCACGTTGACGGTGACCTGGGACTCCCAGCCCTCGGCGTCGGCGCGCTTGCTGGTGGCGATGCTGGCGTTGAGGACGACGCAGTCGAGGCGGGGGAGGCGGTCGGCGCGGGCGGCGAACTCCTTGACGCTGTCGAAGGAGGCCTGGTCGAGGGGCCAGACCTCGATGACGTTGCGCTTGCCGGTCGTCAGCTCGATGTCCGTCTTGGCGGCCTCGCCCTTGTCGGTGGACCGGACGCCGAGGATGACCTTGGCGGCGTTGAGCCGGACGAAGTGCCGCGCCGCCTCGAGGCCGAGGCCGACGTTGGAACCTGTCACGATCACGGTGCGGCCCGCGCAGTCTTCCGTGGGGTAGGGGAGGGATTTGAACTGGGAGCGAATGAAGTCTACGGCCTTCATCTTGGGCAACGGCGGATTCGCTGGCGAATTGCTTTGTTAGCGGGATTGGGAGCGTTCAGCTATCGTTACTACCTAGAGAGTCAGATGTCAGAATGTCGCGGGTTGATGGTGATGGCTTCTGTTCTCTGATAGTCAGCTATACGCAGGGATGGAACCGAACGGCGGGGATGCAGAGGCGATGAGAGGAGGGGAGATGCTATGGGTTTATGTCTATAGAACTGCCACACCATTCCTCCTCTCGCCCCCTTCCGAAATGTCCGCTACACACTACCCCCTCATCTTTTGATGTCCATCTTCCAAAGCTCAAGCTTTCTCGCTTCGAGAAGGAGAAAGCGGGGAGAGCGCACGATGGCACGGGAACTACCCTGATGCTTCCCGCTCTTCGCGGATGTTTCATCAGACCAGCAGGGCATTGACTTGCGCGGAACACAGTTGCACTAGCGCACGCGACGTAGAGGTACGGTCGTTTCGATACCCAAATGCTTCGTCGGGGTGGTGTTGGGCCGTATTCGTACTTGCGTGTGCTTGGGGGATGTACTGTTGCGCGTCGCTTTGACTCGTCTCCAAACGGTAAAGTTTGGTCTAGATTAACCAGCTCCTCTCAAAGACGGGATGGAAGCATGCCAGACTGTTGTTCTAGGGCGGCTGAGTATACAGAAAAGCAAAGAGGCGCATGAAGTGTTCCGACTCGACTGTTTGTAATCCATATATGCGTATGTTGGCCGTTGAGAATTTTTCCATGTCGATGAGGGACGAACGTGCGCCAGGGGAATCATCTGAACACTGAAGCATCTCCAACACGTTGCGTGCGTCTCACGATCGGGACACCGACAGGCTCAGTATAGCCAGTGTGAAGAAGTGCTGACTGTCGAGAAATAGGGCCGAGTTGTTCACGTTGGAACGGGTGAGCGAGTGCATAATTTTCATTGCTGCCTTCTCCACGCTAGAATGTCTTGCCGTCTCTTGCCGTCTCGATCCAGTCTTGTCTTCTCAAGAAACAGATGTATGCCACTCTCATTAAAGGACTATCACCGGAACTGCCGCTCCACAGCCGTCTACTGTCTTCCACGCCTCCAGGGACCCCGCTGACGATTTATGGGAATAATCCACTGCCTTTAACGCCGCGCTCCTTCTTTTTAGTGTGCCCCTGGAAGCGTGGGGCGGCCAGCACTTCAGCAGGCAAAGCTCTGATATTCTCAGGAGCCGTCGTGTACGTCGTATCGTGTCGTTTACTGAACCTGGCTGACGATCTCGCTGGCCTTACCGAGAGACTCAACCATTTGCTGGCACTCCTTTCTCCTGCGGATAGTGAAGTCGCTCTCCTTGAGGAGGTCGTCCAGGGTGTCGCTGCGGTACATGTTCTCCAGAAGCTCCTTCTGCATCTCGTCCTTTGTGAATCTGGGCCGCGTTAGTTTTGTTCTTCTCAAATGGCAAATACTACTCACTGGACAAGGGTCAGCATGATAGCCTTGGGGACCATGTCGATCATGGTTCTCCTGACGATGTTGTAGTAAGAAGAGATAAGCAGCTCTGTCGAACGTTGTCAGCACACTATCGCCTCCACCCTGCAAAGACTACTTACTGATGACCTCGACCTCAATGTTCTCACGCTCGGAGAGGGTTCCGGAGGCCTTGAGCGTCGGCGGGGGCGCGTCCATTGCGGCGGCCTTCTTCTTGTTCTTCGCAGCGAAGAAGCTGCCGAAGAATCCAGAGTTTGAAGCATCCTCCGGCACGACCGGGCTTGATGCTCTAGGTGTGCCACCCGGGAGGGGCTTGCCGGTCTTGGGGTCGACCTGAACAGGCTTGGAGGGGTTGTATCGCTCGTTGACGATTGCCATCGCACGGTGGCCGTTCAAGAAATCAGGGTGACCCGTGTTGATGTAGCATGCCTCCATTGCCACAAGATCCTTGACCAGCTTGTTGGTGGGCTCCATGGCCTTCTTAAAGAAATTGATAACAACAGCATGGACCTTCTCCTTGAGCGAGGGATATCTGCGGTAGAGCTGCTTGCCGAGAAGCTGGGACAGAATGCGCACCAACTCGTCGTACACCAAGGAGACGCACTTCAAGCTAGGGTCTTCCAGGCGCTTGATTTGCTGCTTCACGATCAGCTCGAAGGCGGTAGTGCCGACGAACAGAGCCGGGGAGGAACCGGATGAGTTGTAGAGAATAGTGCGAATGTCGACGTCCTTGACCACATCGAAGGGGTCCACAGCCTTGACACCGTTGGAGTACAGCTCGTGGAAAACGAAGCTGATTCTGGCACCACCTGACAGTTCTGTGCTTGAAAGCTCAGTATTGTTACCGTCCAGCACTGTGCGCCACTCGTTGGTAAACTCGGTGATGATGTTCAGCACAATGTTCCCGCTGTTGCCAAGCATGCTAGGTCCCAGACTTTCGAGCTCTGCCGAGTACTTGGATAAAGAGCTAGAGATACGGGCCTTGATGTCGGGAAGGGTTTGCTTAATGTGCATCATCAGGATGAGGTTGAGCTTCCTGGCGAGATAGGGGGTACCGCAGTAGGAGCTCTTGTTCCGGTAGGCCTTGTGGTTTTCAAAGAAGTTCTTCTCGTTTTCCAAAGCCGCAGTAATCGGCTTCTTGTTGTCGATGTCGCGCTGGCCACGGTTGACCACGGGGACGTAGCCGAGTCGCAGGGGAATGATGCGACCAGCCAGAATGTCCACAACATCGGTACCCTCGTCCATGAGATCCACCTTGGTAAGAACACCGATCGTCCTCTGACCTTCAGGGTCAACCTCGCGGGCAAGCTTCAGACCGTCCGAGTTGGCCAAGTCGATGTTGGCAGCGGTCACGGCGAGGATGATGGCGTTGGACTTGGTGATGTACTTGAGAATCATGTCGCGGATCTGGCGCTCGATATCGCGGGGCTGGTCTCCCACGGGCACGCGTGTCAGACCGGGCAAATCGACCAGGGTCAGGGTGAGGACGTTCGGGGAGTAGATTCGGAGGTTGATGGGGGCGGGGGAGATGCCGGCGTTGCGGCCGACCTTGGCCTCGGTTTCTCTGCTAATCTCATCGCGGATCTTGTTGAAATCGAAGAACTTCTGGCCGGGGATGTGAAGGAACTCTCCCCATTCGTCGGGGTTCGCTTGCTTGTCGGTAGTAGTGTTGGCCAACTCCTCGACGCCATTGGATTCAGAGGTCGCGGGACGGTTGATGAGCTGAAGGACGAGGGGTCGACGGGTGACGATGCCGCTACCTCGGGGCAAGCTGCGAAGGCCAGATTGTCAGGTTCTGTCGGAATGGCGGGGGAGCATGTGACGGCGGGGCAGAGTGGTTGGGCAAACTCACAAGTCTCTTCCGACGATGTTTTCCAAGACTGAACTCTTTCCGCTGGACTGACTACCAACGACGACTATTTGGGGCAGATCGATGGGGTTGGTGACACCGACGGTTGTGAAGACATCTTGGAGCTTGTTCACGAGGCTGTCGGGGGGCGCACAGTTAGCTTCCGGGTTGTGTCAAGTTCAAGTTCAGGTTGGGCATCACGAACGTGATCAAGGCGGGATCAGAAATGCCGCCTGGGGTGGCAAGAGACTGAGGAGAGCTCATGGTTGCGTTGCGACCGGCGCTCTTGCAGAGTTGCTAACGGGGAGCAAAGTTGAAGCCAGAAAGAGTCGGGTCGAGGACAGGCGTCTTTGTGGTCAACTGTCCTTGTCGCAGATGGCTCCTGAATCGCAATATGTGGAGGCTGCGGGAAAGGGGGGGTCGGTATCGGTGAGGACGACGACGAGTGCGGGTAGGGATCAGAGTCGCAGTTCGCTCGTGATACGGGTGGTTTTCGCCCAAGGGGTATTTGTAGGAGACGGAAAGATTGTGTACAAAGAGTGATCTTGCAGAACAGGTAGGATGTTTTGGTTGGGGTGGGATGGCGGGAAAGACGTCGCAAGCATTCAGGTGCTGTCAAGAAACCTGAGGTACGCAATACTTCCAGACGTCCGTTGCTGCCCTGAGCTGCCCTGGAGGGACGGGATCCCTGACGCACCAGCCACACGACCCGAGCCCCACCGCGTCGGAGCCCCGTCGTTCTGCCGGCGACGACAGCACATGGCGGGGGCGCGGGACGGTGAGAAGTCTCACGTGATGTTATTTGCACATGAATTATGCCGACATTTCAGCCACAGCTACGTATTTGCTGCATTGCGTATCCATGGATTCGTACGAATACAACACATCGTTAATCGGGTGCCTTGCGGCATTCGACAGCAATATCGATCAAGAATACGGGTGCCTATGTATGCGTACGTCACTCGAGCCGCGTATACTCATTTCGTATTCTGCACTGGCTCACAAGGTGAAGCTGAAATGATAGATCGCTTATGCTTCTGAGAAGAGAGTACCTTATTAGAACGCAGCGTCATTGTGTCTTGCTTCCAGTGGCTGGCCAAGGTTGGACAGCCATCTTCGACCACTGACTTGAAGGAGGCCTCCTTTTGTGGCGTATTGCTTTCAGGGCGACAGAAAAAATGACCTGCTCAGTTCTGTCTGCTTCAAACGCTGTCGAATATGATAACATGTTGATGTTTTCTCTCATTTATCTAAGCGGTCTGTGAAGCAGTCGGAGGTGCATGAAGATGAAGTGGGCTTCAATCCGGACAAGGGTCCGCTGCTCAATCGTCCGGACCGAAACGGCGAATGAATGACGGCAAGGGACAGGACCTGACGGAGGAGAGGGTGCAGTAGCTCTGATGTTACACCAAAAGACTTGTCCTGACGCTGTCGATGCCGCGAACTCTCGAGCTGCCCAACAACACCATCCAACAAGACTGATAAATAAGGTACCTAAACTGCATGTTCATCCACACTTTGACGGGGAAGATAGCCGATACACTTTGGGCCGCAGGGCAATCAGCTTACCGTTGGCTTCAGGACTGCCTTATCGACGAGGATACGGTCAGATACCTTTAGGTGACTTATTCGAAGCACCTAAATGTTTGCTGCCACGCTGCCATCTGAGGTACCCACCGAGATCCACGGGTAGTCTGACAGATAAGCCCGACTGAGGTAGGTACTCGACGTCGGTAAGAACACAACTGAGGTAATGGAAGAAGTGCACGTGCTCCAAGTGAAGGGGTGTTAAGCCTACATCAATCTAACTCATCCAACTTACCTTGATCCATACGGAAGAAATCCTTCTCAACAGCGCCGTTGGCGTCTTAAATCCTTGGTCGAGATGTTGGGGGTGTATTAGTGAGCTTCCATGTCTTAGTCCGCTGAATCGGCCATCCAACCACCCTGGTAAGCAGGTCATTCGCCTCCACTTCATCGTGCGGAGTGCCTGACGGAAGGTGCCAGCTAGGCCCAATCAACCGGCAAGGGTACCGTCATCTGCCCGCTCGTAGGTACGGATAGGCACTCCCTGCAGCCCACCTCAGTCAGTGTGCTTGTGCTGCTGCAGTGCTCGGCTGTCGTCCACGAGTCCCTGGAACCTCTGCCATCCATCCTTACCACCCGACTGCATCTCTCTGCCGCCCCGAAACCTGCACCAACGAACTCCAAACTTCAAAGCTTCACCTTCCATTCCACACCTGCTTCTGCTTCCGCCTACCAGCTGTCTCTGTCTCGCCTTCCGCCCGCCTTACGTTAGACCTCACGCCCAGGCCCGATTCCCAAACTTCACCCACCTCCAACTGCCTCCTTCTCGTCCCGTTGAGCCTCGCTCTACCGTGCCGTGCCGTACCTCCTACCACACACACGATTACGTCCGTCCGTTCGCACTCTTCCCCCGTGCTCGTAATTAAACCACCCGGCATAACAAAGCGACTCGCCACTACCTTACATTCCTCGTTCACAGGGCGACACCGTTCATCCTTCCCAAGATATCGACCGACGAGAGCAACCGCGGGTCCTTCCCGCGGTAACAGAGCCCGACCTGGACCCCAACTACGATCCAGATCCAAACTCCCATCACATTATCGCCTCAAACAACCAGCCAACCCCCCCAAACGCCCAGATATCCTTCGACACAGACCTCTCGACATCGGCCGCGGCCTCCCGCCCGTCCTCGTCTCCCCCTGACGACATCGACAACCCGACTATCCCCCCGACGTCCATCGCCCAACATTCCTCGACTGCCCCCGGAACGATAGCATCCCCTTCGGCGCCCCGTCAGGTCTTGGGCCGTAGACAACGAGCCTTTTCCGACTCGGATCGGGGAAGCCCTCCTGCGACGTCTGCGGGCGCCAGTCAACGATCCTCCCATCGTGCTAAACGCAGAAGAGGAGGCTCCAACATGATATCCGACGGCGATGGCGTGGCCTCCAACGGAACCTCGAGGGCCTATTCCAACGGCGCAAGAGCCGATCCGCCCTTGACTGCATCTTCTACCAACGGCACTCGCAAGGCCGCTGCCATGAACGGCTCTTCCCGAACCGACAAGGAAGCCCTGCAAACCATGTCATCAACGTATCATGGGCACAATCGTGAGGAGGTCACGCGCATTCTCATCCAGGCCTTGTCCGACATGGGATATCACGGCGCTGCGGAAAGCGTCAGCAGGGACAGTGGTTATGAGCTGGAAAGTCCGACAGTCGCGGCCTTCCGCAATGCAGTCGTCAACGGCGACTGGGGCCAAGCCGAGGAGCTCCTCTATGGAGCCGTAATGTCTGACGACCAGAGCCAGCAAGGGAACGGGTTAGTGTTGGCACCCGGGTCCGACAGAAACGTGATGCGCTTCTGGCTGCGGCAGCAAAAGTTTTTGGAGCTTCTGGAGCAACGCGATACGAGTCGGGCTCTGATGGTACTGCGCACCGAGCTCACGCCGCTATACCAAGATACTCAGAAGCTTCATTTTTTGTCAAGTTTACTCATGTGCCAATCCACAGAGGATTTGAAGGCCAAGGCCGAATGGGACGGTGCTCACGGCCAGTCGAGAAAGGTTTTGTTGTCAGAACTATCTAGTGCGTCTTGTCCTCCCCTTGATGGCTCGTGAGTATGTGCTTACACGATTCAGAATGTATATCACCATCGGTCATGCTGCCGGAGAACCGACTCGCTGTTCTACTGCAACAAGTGAAGCAAAGTCAAATTGACAGCTGCCTTTGGCACACCACCGCATCATCACCATCATTATACTCAGATCACGACTGCGAGAGGCGTTATTTCCCCACAGAAGTCGCATTGGAGTTAACAGACCTGACCGGCGAGGTCTGGCAAGTACAGTTCTCTCACGACGGCAAGCGCTTGGCGGCGTGCGGAAGCGAGGACGCTGTCGTCATCTGGGATCTTCCTGATTTCTCAGTTTCACAAGTTTTGCGATCACATAACCACGGTGTTGGGAACTTTTCGTGGAGTCCCGACGATACCATGCTTGTGACGTGCTCGCAGGACAAGTACGCGCGGCTATGGGATACGACGGTATGCTACTCTTGAAGTTGTCGAGACGCCTCAGCTAACATTCACAGACCGGGGAATTGATTGTCAAGCTTGAACGCTTCGAAGAGCCCGCCAGCGGTTGCGTCTGGTCGGCTGACAGCAAGAGCTTTGTCACCGGGTCTCTAGATAAGCTACACGGATTGCGTACTTGGAGCACTTCGGGAGAAATGCTGTGCGAATGGGGCAAGAAGCACCGGGTGCAAGACATCTGTGGTTCACCCGATGACCACTGGCTGGTTGCGGTCGACGATGTGCAGAAAATCCACGTCTACAACAGAACTACCCGCGAACTGGAGTACGAAATGGAGCTCAAGGCGCGGCCGACTTGCGTGAGCATCAGCCAAGACTCTCGTCATCTACTTGTGAACAAGAAAGACGGCGAGGTGCAGCTGATAGACCTGGCAACCAGGACATCAGTACAGAAATTTCTGGGCCATACCGGAGGGGAATTTATCATCCGGAGCGCATTCGGGGGTGCTAATGAAAGCTTTGTGATTAGCGGCAGCGAAGGTATGTGTACAACGCCTTTCGAGGGACGAAGTTGATGCTAACTCGGATTTAGATGGACACATTCTCATCTGGCACAAGAACAGCGGTGCTGCAGTTGAAAGACTTGAAGGCCATCAACCTCGGACCAATGCTGTGAGCTGGAACCCAAAGGACCCATGTATGCTGGCGTCGTGCGGCGACGATGGGAAAGTCAAAGTGTAAGTTTTCATCACGTACATGAGTCGCGGGTTCTAACCTGGTGTAGGTGGTCAAACAAGAACAACAACTCAGCTCTCAGATTACGTCATAACGGAGCATCGTCAAGAGGCTCCAATGGTTGGAGAGAAGAACGAACTGACGAATAGGTACTTGTAAGTCGGCTTCGACTATAGACCAGATCAGGAATAAACTCCCTTCATGCAACATCACGACGGTGTTTTGGCGCAGTTCGGATTGCGAATCAGGCGGCCTTGGTTTGGCGGTGAAATGGCTCAACAGATTTATGCATGGGCTTAGAGTCGTCGGGGCTGCTCTTCTCACTAAGGTAGAATGGTAGAAATACCTTATCAGCGAAATGCAGGAGCTTATCCAATGTGGCGAGTACCACCCTCTACCTGCAGCAACTATCGTGATGTTACTTTCCTTATTAGCTCAGCTCACGACAGCAACACTCTTGCCGCCTTCGACCTCGGTTTGGCCCTTTCCCATGGCTTCACACCAACTCGCTCTTGCACGTTGTCACGACCAGCTGAGGCTTGGTCTTTCTCAAAGGAGATTCAGATCACCGCGGCAGTCGCGTCATGCAAGAGCGCCCTGAATTCAACCGTGGGCATCGTTGTGTACTTGACCTCTAGCCTCTCGACAAAGTCTCCCGCAACATGCTTCTTCTCCCATCAACTTACTAGACTGTCATTGCCATTCACTTGTTATACTTCATCACCGGCACGAGCCCCCGTTCATTGCTACAGTATCTTCATAGGCGTACACTCCTCGCCACCCAAAATGGGTCGTAACTCGGGACCGCCTCTTCCCGCCGTCCCTCAGCGAGAGAAGACGGGCGAGACAATCGCAACCGTGAAAGCCAGATACGGGATCGTCTCAAAGGTGCTTTCCGCACAATGGCTTGCCGAACGCGAAATGTACACGGACGATTGTCACTGCTGCCCTTGCATGACGTACGCCCATACCGCGGAAAGATTAGAACGGATTGCCTACTACGAAGATCCTCTCGATCCACCGTCGGCAGACTGCAGCGGCCCCTGTTGGTCCTGCTTTTTCAAATCCTTGGGTATGTTGACCATATTGGAGAAAAGCCGCGTTGATGAACTGACACGTGTAGTCTGCAACTAGAAGGGTCCGATCAGAGACCAACGATCCGACATCCGAGAGCGATATGACATTGTGGGCACCGTAAACGAGGATAACGACGAAGCGTGTCTCCATCCGTGCTCGACCATCAGGCTGAACCACGACGAGGTTTTCGTCCGTGAGAAACTTTGCCGCGACCTCCGAGTGCAACCATTTGAGGTTCACCCGCCTATGGAAACTCGTCGGTTCAAGCCTGGCGTAAGCAAGCCGTACAAATCGCCTCCGCGGATGCAGATGCGCGGATCTGAACCGTATCTGCCAACGATTAAGGAAGCGTCAGCGGAAAACCCACGGAACCCGCCTCCCAGTCCAACACTTACCATACAAAGCGAGGAGACAGCTACTCAGCAGCCGTTCAGCGAAGTGCCAGTTTCCACCGCGTCCACTTCGCCCAGGCGCAAAGATACACCTGCGAGGTCGCCGGACGTGTTGCGAAGTCCCACGTCAGGGCCGAAAGATCCACAGGTGGTGGTCGGCGACTTCGCAGCACCTCATCGACTCAGTAACGACTCCATGGTCCCGGTTGGCTCAAATCCTTCTTATCACAGCGTTCACGACGATCCGCGGTTTGGAATCGCGAGAGAAGTCCATTTGCACCCTGTCCACAAAGACCCAACCACACAGGTAGCACGCCAGCCCACTCCTCATCAGATTCAGCAAGATCCAACGACAACGGTTGCAGATCCAGCCATCTCTCACAGTGTTCATGACGATCCGACTGCCAAAGTGGCAGACACGCCACTACCGCATACCGTTCACGAGGATCCTCGAGTACAGGTGGTTGATCATGCCTATGACCATCGGCTGAGCCACGACCCTATGGTTCCAATCAACACTGCTCCGGCGACGCACAGTGTCCATGACGACGACGCAGCGGCCATACCCGGGGCGTTCCAGCCACCTCCTCACAGACTCAGTGAAGATCCTCGAACTATCGAGGAAGGGTCAGCTTTACCTCACAGTGTCCACGATGATCCTACGGTCAACGTGTCTGGAGATGACCCGAAGAATCACACAATGCGTAATGACTCGGCGTCGAATACGGGGGATGAAAAGTCGACTGCACAGTGATTGGACAGAATTGGCTGTTTCGAGCTTATCCTACCTTAGCATGAATCGATTACAACTACTGCGGGTTCAGGTGTTGGGGGGGATAATGAAGGCTTCGACGGTGTTGTTGAAATGGGGTGCAGAGGAAGCACCTCACGAGCAAACAGACTTTGTAATTATACGTATTCTGCCCCTAGGGATGCTTCGTTTAAAAGTATCAACTAATCCAATCATTCTCTTCAATATTTTGGGCTCACCATCGAAGCGGGTGTTCTGTTCTTCACCAAAAAAAAATCGGATTTGGCGTGATGAGAGTCTACTACCCACGACTGTATGGCCTCAACTTGACACGCATTGGAATCACCATGCTCTTGAGACAGTCAAACCCTTTACCAACCACTCTTGAGGCACTCAGCAAAGAATTTCATCAAAGGAAACATCTCCTCCCGATCTCGGGGCATCGCAACGTCCTTCCTCTTCCACCTCACCATCCTGACGTCGAGAAACTCCTCCTTGACAGCATCAAACGCGTCATCGTCGAGCTGAACAAGACACGCTTTCGTCTTTGACTTTCCGCGCGTGCTGACCGTTGGAACCATGGAATGAGGTAGCGGCCCGCCGATAGACAAGACACCCTTCAACGTCCCCTCATCCGCCTTCTGACCCTTCCCGCCGTCGGTGACATCTACCACCTTGGGTCCCAGCCGAAGCTGCGATGCCAGGCCCAGCGCCAGAGACCCGCCCTGCCCGAAACCGAAGAGGATGATGTCGCTCAGCTCCCAGCCGCACCTGTCCAGGAGCGTTTCCCTGATCAGCCTCTCGGTGACGAGGTTCGCGGCCCTGCTGAAGCCCGGGTCCGGGGAGAGGTCGTCCGTCTCGGAGTCCATGGTGAGGTCGTCGCCCCAGTGGAAGTGTCCCGTCGTCGTCGAGGATGCGTCGTCCGGGAGCATGGACGGGGGCAGCGGGGAGGGTCCGCGGACGGAGATTGCGAGGACGCCCGGGAGGGACATGGCGCGGGCGAAGGAGGCGAAGGGGGCCTCGGAGTCGCCCAGGCCGTGGAAGAGGATGAGGATGGCGGTTGTGGATTCCGGCGGGTCTGGGAAGGCGAGGGTCAGGGGGAGGGCTTGTTGGATCGGGGTGAAGTCTTCTGGGGTCGGGATCCGGGGCGGCATGGTGGGTGGTGGGTTGTCTGGGGATTCTTCTTTTTCTCGTGTTTTTCTTTTCGTTTGAGGTGATAGTATTTTGTGTTATCGAGCGTCTTATACAGAAGAATTTTTTATTCTTTCTACTGTTGTCAAGTGCTGGTTCTTCGGTGTGAGATGTTCACCTCGCCGAAAACAATCAATGAATCGAGGTGAAGTTATCTCCAAGTGGGGCAGAATGACGAGAGCGAGACGCTTCCACTGCAGTGGAAGCACCGTGGGCGGACTTCCATCTCCACTTTTCTCCAACGCACGGAAAAGTCAAGCTTCAGACGTCCGTCCATGGATGTCGAAGATAGATTACGCAGTATCTCCCTCAATCACCGCAGGGCTGATCATACCCAAGCCAGAGAGCCCACTGTACGTTTTAGTCCCACGAAGCATGTAATATGGGTAGATCATAAGCTTACAATCTATTACAAGGTCAAGTTGCGGGGGAGGGGATTGTAGTCTTGGTATGTCAGTCAATCCAACACTTCTGTCCCTCTGTCTTCTTGGTTGTTTTGCCAACCTCGTCGTTCGTCGAACGAACCATCCGGCAACTGAGCCGAGACCGACGGCCCCAGGTAGGTTCGAGTTGTTGACAACAGAGGCCTACGCGTCCCGATTACGCAGGTTCGTCGGTACCTGACTCTCTCAACAATCTCATCTCTGCCTAAAGTTCGGGCTGTCAAAAACATCAGTAAAACTCGTCTCAAAATTGACTTTTTCTTCTCTCTCGTGCGCCCTTTCCCCTTCTCAATGCTCTCCCTCTCCCTCTTCGCAAGACGGGTTCGTTGCTTGACTCGAGTGAGCGAGGCCCGACTTCGTCCTCGTCGCATCATGAGACGGCAGCCAAGACCTGCTCTGCGAGGACAGCATGAGGCTCAGCCCCGGCGGCGCCAGGGACGTCCCCGGGAGGTCGACCGGCGTCTTTAACCGTCTGGCTGGGACCCCACGCACGATTAGTAAATCTCTACGCTCTTTTGTCGTAGTAAAGGTGTTGTTACTATGTTTGTACTACGGGATTAGGTGAAGAGATGACCTGACCCTGAAACCATCCCGGGCGCGCGCCGCGGAGGAGGGAGATTCGCCCTGAGGTTATCTCCCCGGCTCTTTCTTCTGGTTCTAGACATGGCGAAAGGGGACGGAGGTGAACGGCTCCGGACGGCGGCGCCGAAGGTTCGTCCTGTCAATGCTCTCTCGCCATGGATGCTTCGAGTCGATCCTGTTTTTGGGCCGTGGTATACCACTCGCCGGTGATCTGCTATAAGATCGGCCAAGCCCTCCCGTCTCTACGTTTCCCGTTCTCTTCCCATCTCATCTTCAGTCTTAGTCTTCGGTTCTATTCTATCCATTCACTTTCCCACACAGCTGTGCTGTCGTTTCTATTCTTCACAACCATCGTCTCTCGCTCAAGAAACAACTCTTTTAACTTTTACTCTTACTTTTATTACATTCTTTCCACATCTTTGAAAAATAGCCAAGATGAAGTTCTCCGCCGTCCTCGCCGCCCTCGTCGCCGTCGCCTCGGCCGCTCCCGCCCAGGACAGCGCCAGCAAGCTCTCGAAGCGCGCCCCGGTCTTCACGGCCAAGACGTTCGACGAGATCACCATCAGCGGCGGCGTCGCCGGCACCGCCAAGGAGGACGCCCTGAAGAAGCTGAGCGGCCTGCCCACCGACCTGACCAAGGTCGACAAGGCGGACCTCACGTTCCTCAACAGCGTCAACAAGATCTGCAACCAGGCCGAGATCGGCGCGTACAACGCGAAGATCGCCGCCACGACCCCGGGCGAAGACGCGCTCGCTCTCCAGGTTGGTTTTCCTCTCATGTCCTTCATAGGAGGAGGGTCCGTGACGAAGTCGACTTGACTAACACCCGACTCCGCAGCGCGCCAAGATCCAGAACAAGGTCCTCAAGCTCACCGCGACCGTCATGGGCCTGCAGGCGCAGCAGGCGCAGGGCCAGAACGTGACGGCCAAGCTCGAGGAGGAGACCAAGAAGCTCAACAAGAACATCGCCGACGACCAGGCCAACAAGGGCAAGACGGCCACCGCGCTCAAGTTCAACGCCTCCACCGACAACCCGACCGCGTCCAACGTCGCCAAGGACGACGTGCTGGCCAAGAAGGCCGGTGATGTCGTCGACGCCTCGCTCAAGGCCACCGGCGCTGGAGGTGGTGCTGCCGCCGCCGGCAAGGGCAAGAAGACTACGAAGCCTGCGAACAAGGCCGTTGCGGATGTCGCGGCTCAGGAGGCTGAGGTTGAGGATGAGGAGTAGATTTGAGGACTGATGATCTGGGAGGGGAAAGGCCGGGGGCTTGAATGCTTCGGGTCGTGAGGTGTTGTAGTTGCTAGGTAGCGGAAAATGTTAATTGAACGGTTCTGTTCCCTAACACTTACTCAGTTTTGTTTGCCCTATCGTGATGGAGTCAAGAACAAAAACGTTCCCCTGGCACCAACGACGACGGTAGAATAACGACAGTCCGTCCGTGTTGATTGAATGGCATCTTCATCTTCAAAGTGAAAGCGCACGATACCAATTATCAACGTATTTCCGTGATCGTGTGAACCAGCTTCAAAAAGTAGTCCAGCAACACTCGGTTTTTCTGTACTGATTAACAACCAACATATGAACTAGAACCCTCGGTGACCCACTCCGCTAACACGACGAACCTCGAGGCCATCTAGTCACTGTCTCTCCGTGACAGCTCAGAAGCAGCATCCAGACCAGAAACGCAGACAGCTACGTGCCAAGAAGAGCCGAGAGAAACGCTCACGTCTGCTCAAGACCGAGCGATCAACAATAAACAGTGGGATCAGACGGGAAGATCATATCGACCGAGCCGCTGTGATCGCCATATCTGACAAGCACGACCACAGCCCCCAGTCGCGTCGTGTTGCAATCCGCAAAGACTCCAACGCTGTCAGCAGAAACCCTCGGCAGATCTTTCCGGGGAAGAAGGGGGGTCTGGAAGATTCCAAGAGGTAGTCTTCAAGAAACACATCCGTCTGCTGTGTCCTCGGTTTTGCTTGCAACGCCACACCAGTTCCGATGGTGCCGAGACTCTCGCAACCACATCCCCCCATCCCTCTCCTCGACCTGCTCACAACCCTTTTTCCATAAGTAATGACCACCAACCCAAATCCAAAAAGACGCCAGGTCTCCCCCCTCCCCGGTCGCCCAGCTTCGGGTTCGCTCCGAATAGTGGCTGCAACGCCGCATGAACGGACAACGATACCCCTGCCCGCCGTTTCATCTCTCCAGACGAATCCCCACCACCAGATCGTTGCATCGCGACTTTTCAAGGCCAACGGAGCCTGGCATTTCTGCCGCAGAGCCTCTCCTGCCCCTATACCCATGTTCGTCTCATCCGGCTTTAGTCTTTTTTCCCTTTTCTGTCTTGCTTTCACTGACGGGGGGCCCTTTAGGCTTTTTTAGGGTCCACGAGGTGAACCTCAGACGGTGATGCTTCAGATTGTCAGAACCACCCCTCATAAGCCCCCTCGTGTCAGAGCTTCCCAGCCGTCCCCCCGAAACTCCCTCACTTCTCAGGTTCGACCGTTCAGATCGTTAGGGGGGCCATCGTGTTGTCCGCCTCGGCTGCTCGTCTCGAGTTGCCGGTAGCCTGTCCGTGTGAGTGAAGAGTGTGGTTCAGGAGTGATACTTTGACACATCGTGAACTGCCAGGGGGCTGGATGCTTATATATAACCTTAGCATCTCTCTCTCCAATACGAACCTCATCAGCTTCTTCAACTTATCTGCCATCCAGTCTCTTCTGCTTCTTTCCCCGCCGGTCGGACATTCTTTTTCTACTCTCTACTATTGACAAGCCGGCCACGCACGCTCTCTTCCGCAAACTACAAAGATACCCCCGAGCCAACCTCAGCTACGAAAAATGAAGTTCTCCATCCAGACGATCGTCCTGGCCTTCGCGGCCGCCACCGTGAGCGCCGCGGCCGTCGAGGACCCGTCCATGGCCGCCGTCCGCCGCGACACCCTCCTCATGGAGCGCCAGGGCGCCAACGACAACCGCCCCGTGCCCAACGGCGCCTGCTGCGTCGCCAACACGAGCCTGAAGCAGGACGTCTGCAACGTCAACGGCCAGACCGGCCGCTGCGTGCCCGACAACATCAACAACTGTAAGACTTTTGCCTGCCTGCCCGCCTTCCTTCCTTTCCCCGATTCCGTCGGTCTTTACACGCACGATGCTAATATGTTGTCGCGAACACAGGTGGCGCCCAGTTGACATGCATCGAGGACAGCAGGTTGACCTGCGACGCCAACACCCTCGAGCGCGGCCGCCCCCTTTGCCGCCGCACCCCTGGCGCGTAGACTTTTGATGAAGTGACGAGGGAGCGAGATCTGTGAAGCGTACTTTCTGTTTTCATTTTCGTCCGCAAAAAGATACCATATTGATGAATGAAAACTTCTCGCTTGCAGAAATGGTCATGTGTATGTATGATTGAAGCTTTTTATATCCAGGGCCATCATCAAACCCTCCATTCGATCTTCGAAACAGCCGCTTCTTATGTGTATCGTGCTATTCATGCCAACTCAAACGGTCTTATCCGCAATATCTATCTAGCGTAAGCAACATCACATTATGATTATCGCGGGACACTCTCTTCGTCTTCTACCAGGCCCCGTGGCGCCAGGCTCCGACCCCTCACCATGGAGGGACCCTCCTTCATGTCAATCCATTTACCCTCAGCGTTCCAGATTCCGGCTTTGGTGAAGTCGTAGCTTTCGCTGCCTTCCATGTATCCGAAGCGGAAGTACTCATTCATTCCGAGACTACTGTCGCGAGTCCACTGGAAACTATTCTGGGTGGGCGTGTCGTCGAAGTAGTTGCGGAAGCGCTCGACGTCGTTTACGAGAACACTGATGCCATCGAACCGCGCTCCGGAAGGAACGTTCCAAGTGAAGTTGATGCTCCACAGGGACTGGCCCAGATCGATGACTGGCGGAAGGATGTTGGGTAACGCTGAGCCATGCTGAGCGTCTCCTTGCAGAGCGGCTGGCGTTTGCAGTACGGCATCGAATCCCCATCGAGCAATACCGTTAATGAAAAGACCGACCAACAGACCTTGGTATAAAAGTGACGGACGAGTCTGCATACTCGTGCCAGGGAGCAGAAGCAAGGCTAGAATGTAGTGGTGGATGCGCAGGCTCAGGTCTGGTAGGACGAGGCAAACGATGATTCCACCCAAGAAAAGCAGATATAGCTTTAGGTATTTGATGAGCCGACCTTCTTGTCTAAAATACCACACTTGTTTAACGATGATGACGAAAAGGACGATGACGATCACAGCCAGTGCGGCCTTCGCGCCTGGCTGTTGTTGCAGGTCGTGTGCATTCAATCTCTGGATCGGGATCCAAGTGAACGTGTAATTGGTGAGGGCGCCGACCCAGCATCCGCCGAGCCAGAGAACCGTCTTCTCAATCTGGGCGGTGAGGCCTTGCAGAGTCCGTCGAATGCCCATCTTGTCGTACATGACCCAGGCGCAAAACATCGCAGGGAGGAATTTGCCAATGATGTTCGATACGAGGTCAGCCACGGAATAATGATTAGGCGGGTCGGAGGCCAGTCCGACGTGCCAGAAGATGCCCGTGAAGACCGAGAAGAAGAATAGTGCTGGCGAAGCCGTGAATAGGGATAGCACCGTCGTGAAAACGACCGATACTGCCAGCAAGTTCCATCGCAGGTCTCGAGCGCTGCATTGGATGTTCGGTTCGAACGTGAATGACAGTGGAAAGTAGGAGTCGAAGCTGATGCTCTCAATGTCGTTGCGCTCGGAGCTAATGTAATTTTGTTGTCTTCCAACGAGGCGAACAACGCCGCAGCCTCCGTTTTCGTTATTAACCACGCCGGCATGGATCGCAGCACTAC
This sequence comes from Colletotrichum karsti, assembly GCF_011947395.1. NCBI lineage: Eukaryota > Fungi > Ascomycota > Sordariomycetes > Glomerellales > Glomerellaceae > Colletotrichum > Colletotrichum karsti. Next base: position 144,619 of record NW_024065924.1, read on the forward strand.
ACAAGAACGAGTCGCCGCGGTAGATTGGCTGGCTTGTTTCGTTGGAAGGGCCGCCGATAACGAGTGATTGATATACGATCTCCTGATCACCGACCGCACGGGGATTCAGGACCATGTAGCCTTTGCAATTGGCTGAGCATCTGAAGGGAAACCCGCTCCCGTTGAAGGGTCGACAATCAGCGCCATTGAGGCCGCACTTGTTCCCTCGACCCCAGTAGGTCGCACCGCATCCGATTTCCTGGGGCGCTCCCCAACCCTCAATCTCGGTGGCGAAAGTCTCGCTCCTCTTGACCAGAGCGAACGTGATGATCCAGATGGCAACGTAGAGGAAGACAATGCCGACGCGATGCTTGAAGTTGCGCAAGAACTTGTCAACCAGCACAAGAGGGAACTCTTGGACTTGAGGAAGAATCGGCTTGATTTTGTAGTCCCGGGGGTTCGGTGGGCCCTTGGACCACTTGACGGTGGCCTTGAAGGTGCGGCGGACGGGGTATGGCACCCACTTCCAGCGCTTCCATTCTCCCTCGTCCTGCATGAACCTGGGCGTCGATGGGCCGGAGTGGTCTTCGACTTCGAGTTCGCGGCGCGGGGCGTTGTCCTCGAGAGGCGCATCAGGATGCTCGGTCGGATTCGTCCGGTTGGCAGGCTCGTCGGCCTGTTGTCGCTCCATATTACTCAAGAGCGGCTCGTTCTCAGAGTTCCTTCCATCAACCATTATGGAAGAAGTTTGGTGGCGTGGGGAAGGTGAGATGATATGTAGTCGTAACGAGTCCGGACGGGACGGGGGTGCGAAGGAGCTAAGAGGGTAGAAATCCGAGGACGGCTACGCCATGACGATCAGTCAGCGACAAAAAGGCTCGGCATTACCATTGCGGTTGGTAAGGTAAGGTAGAGAGGGGGTGAGGGCGAGGCCATACCAACGATGCCAAGTAAGAGCAACAGAGGGTAGTATCAATGCGATGCAGAGGGATGCAGAAAAGTGACGAGTTCTCTCGAGCGTGAAACAATGGTTTCGCTGGCCTTACGTCCAGCTAAAGACGTCGGACGCATTGGTTGCGAAACATCAGACGAAAGGACGGAACCCTTCAACCATCAACCCGTCAGTGTTGGACCGGATGCTGGATGGCACAGCACGTGTGGCTAAGAGGAACGATCACTCAGCTCAGGGACCGCATGAGCCAGGTGATCCTGCTTTGCCTGAAGCAGTCGATCCCGCGGTGCCGAAGCAGCTCAGTTCCCTGTCTGCTTGCAGGTGGAGAATCGATTGGCCCTTGCGTCGCGCTCCGATGGCACCGGGGGTGCAGACGATAAATCGTCGGGAGGAAGTGACGTATCTTTCGCGTCCGACTGCTTTGAGATTAGCGCGAGAGCGGCACCGACAGCCGGCCGACGAGCTGATGCACGGACCACATATCGTCAGCCACTTTGATGAGGCGTCAGATTTGTCCTTAGCCACATATCGGCCCGATGTACTTTCCGATAGCACGCAACCGGGGCACCTCAACAACCAGCGAGTCATTTCGCATCAAAGCTCGATTTCGTGCTTGACTTTTCGTTAAATTGTCAAATTGCAACTCTCTTTAAATTATACATGCTGAAAAGACCCCAAAAGACCACGCTGGCCCCCACGCGTTAACTTTTTTCGTCACCGACATCGCCTCTGCGACTTTGACATGTGCTTCAGCCTCCAACCCGGCACCCCGGATTGCCCTGATACCGCTCTACTAGAGACGAACCGGCCAATCGATGCATCCTACGCCGTCTAGTTGCTTAGGGTACACCTCGGAGTAGCCCAAGCCAACTTAACCCGTTTAGCTGTGTTTCGAGCGGCGACAACCGCCCTGCCGCTGCCGCTGCCGTTGCCGTCTTTTGGACTGCAAGTAACCTAAGGTAGGTTGGACGGGACACGGTATCGTCGCCGACTCCCCGGGTTCTTTCGCCTTCCATCCGTCTTGACCCAGTTAACCCAACCGGTCTCCTTTCCCCAGCTTAGCTTCTGATTCGCTGCTACCCCTCTGGACGTGGATGTTATGGGCCGCTCTCGCCTCCCCAGACCGACAATGATCGTTTCGTGACGACCATCGTATTTGCATGTGCTACGCTGGTTGGTCCCTGACTTGTTGAGGGACTTCTTAGCGGTAGGGGACTTGCGAGAGCCAAGCAAGGTACCTCCTCGCCTTGCCGTTTCTTTTGTTGACTTGCCTTTTTCCCGGCATCTTCCTTTTAAGACAAGTACTTCCATTGCCAATTGCCATCTCTCAAGGTAACTCGAGTTGAAAAAAGCTCTGATAACCTGGTCGTGTGACCAATTTCCTTCCCCAACCTGAAGGCTGCATCACTTCGGCATTTTGTTAATCTTCCAACAAGAGCTTATCCTTACTCCTCCTACCTCATCCTACTTCACTACACCGTACTTGGTCTCACCATCCTCAGCTTGCTCAGCTGTCATTCTTCTTATCGCATATCTACGGAGTGAACGCGTCTTTTCTTATCCTATCCTACTGGCACTGCCTTATCTTGCCAGGTAATATAATGGCCATCCTCGACGTCAACAAGGATCTTGCTGCTCTCTTTGAGCTGCAGGCAAAAGCCACGCCAGATGCAGTGGCTCTTGAGGACGAGACTCGCACTCTCACCTACGCTGAGCTGGACCAAGAGACGCAGAGCCTCGCTGACCGTCTGCGTCGTGAATATGGAGTCGGCAGAGACCACCTCGTTGGCATTCTCATGAACCGGAGCGCCGATTATGTCGTGGCTTCCTTGGCTGCACTTCGTGCGGGTGGTGCTTTCTTGGTGCTGGAGCTTGCGTATCCTTCTGGGCTTCTGCGCGATGTCATTGAGGATGCGAAGCCAACAGTAGTCATCACGCAAACAGAGCACGTCAACCACATCAAAGCCGATGTGCCCATCATCGCCTACGACGATGCCACCAAGCCAACGGCCAATGGTCACGCTGACTCGGAGCTCCCTCCGCTGCCCGCCAGCGATGATCTGGAGCGCCTCGCCTTCGTGTCATATTCCTCTGGTACGACCGGCCAGCCCAAGGGTATTGCCAACCCTCACAGAGCTGCAGTGCGCTCTTACGACCTGAGATTCGGCCTCAGCGACCTTCAACCGGGTGACCGGGTTGCCTGCAACGTCTTCTTCGTTTGGGAGATGCTTCGCCCTCTTCTGCGCGGTGCGACTGTCTTCGCTATCCCAGACTGTGCCAGTTACGATCCCACGGCTCTTGTTAGTCTGCTTGAGTCGCGGCGCATCACAGACACGCTCATGACACCCACATTATTGGCAACTGTTCTGTCCCGTTACCCACATCTGGGCGAGCGATGTACCGAATTGCGATCTCTCTGGCTCAACGGTGAGGTTGTCACGACCGACCTTTGTCGTAGAGCCATGAAGGCCTTGCCCAAGACCAAACTACTCAACGTCTACAGCGCCAGCGAAACCCACGAGGTTGCTGCTGGCGATATCAGCACCTTCATCGACTTTGAGGCCCGCGTCTGCCCAGTGGGCCCGCCGATGGATCCCGAGCACATCTACATCATGGATGAGGATGGCAACAGAGTCGGCAACAACGTTAGTGGTGAACTCTACGTCGGTGGCGATCTCCTTGCTCGCGGATATCTCAACCTCCCAGAGACAACACTTAAGGCATTCCACCCGGATCCTTTTGACAAGAAGAAGGGTGCCCGCATGTACCGGACAGGAGACCTTGCCCGCGTGCTTCCCAATGGTCTCCTTGAGATCACTGGCAGAGCAGGTGGTATGATCAAGACTCGTGGGTACACCGTTCAGCCCGGTGCTGTTGAGAATGCTGTGGTCAAGCACCTGGCCGTACGCGACTGCGCAGTATCGTCTCACGGCGATGGCCTTGAGAGACAGTTGGTTGCCTACGTTGTGCGCGACAATGAGGACAAGAGAGGTCGCGCCGATGTTGTCATCGATGAGTCTGGTTACAGCCCGGCTTCGAGACGTGTACTCTCTGAGCACCTTGCTCTCTACATGATCCCCACCTTTTGGGTTGAACTAGACCAGCTTCCTACCCACGGAGTCTCTGGCAAGGTCGATCTCAAGGCTCTTCCCCCACCCCCTTCCCCGAAGGTTGCCGTCAACGGCGAGAAGGAGCAGAACACCAAAGTCAAGCTTGAGACTGTTAAGAAGCTCTGGGCCGCCTCCCTCAATATGCCCGCCACTGCCATCACAGAGGAGCACAACTTCTTTGACATCGGTGGCCACTCCCTTGTCCTCGCCGATCTTGCCAATCGATTCACCAAAGAGTTTGGCTTCCCCGTTCCTCTGGCTCCTCTTGCCGGTTATCCAACTCTGGAGGGTCACTTGAAAGCCATTCGTGATGCTCGCGATGGACACACCGCAGCAGTGCAGGCTGATTTGCCTGCTGTCCTCCGGGCAGACTGCGTTCTCCCTGACGACATCAAGTCCAACGGTACACCTATGCGCAAGCTGAATGACGCTGACACTGTGCTCCTCACTGGTGCAACTGGATACCTTGGAGCTTTCCTGCTCAAGCAGCTCATTGAGACTACCACGGCACACATCATCTGTCTGGTTCGTTTCACAGACCCAACAGAGGAGTCTGCACCTGCTGGTATGGCCAGAGTGCGAAAGAACCTGATCGATCTTGGCATCTGGGACGACTCCATGCTTGACAGAATGGAAATTCTGCCCGGAAACTTGTCTCGAGAACATCTCGGTCTCTCCCCTGAGATTCACGATGAGCTGGTGTCACGAATTGAAGTCATCATTCACGCGGCCGCAACTGTCAACCTGGTTTATCCTTACGCAGCCCTGAGAAGCCCCAACGTCGGAGGCACCAGGGAAATCTTGCGCCTGGCGTCGAAGAGCGGCGCCACTCTACACCACGTGTCTACCAATGGCGTCCTGACACCATCTTATGCGGGTTGGGGCGAAGACGCGATGGTCGACATCGACGACGTTCCTGAGAAGCTTATTGACGGATACGGACAGACCAAGTGGGTTGCCGAGAAACTGGTCTACGAAGCTGCTCGCCGCGGTATGCCTTGTAAGGTCTATCGTCCGGGCACAATCAGTGGTCACAGCAAGACAGGCTCCACCAATGCCTGGGATCTGCTGAACGCCCTGATTGTTGAGTCTCTGCACCTCAAGACCGCACCAGGCATCGACAACTGGTTCGCAGAGATGACGCCCGTCGACTTTGTGAGTGCGGCTATCACCACGCTCGCGAACCACAGCGATTCCGACCAGCTTGTGTACCACCTCGGTGACCCGAATCCGGTCTCTGCCAGCTACATCTTCGATACTCTCAAGGAGCTTGGATACTCTACAACTAAGATTCCTTGGGATGACTGGGTTGAGCTCTGGACCAAGAAGAGAGGTTTCGGTACGGCTGGTGACGTGCCGTTCACTGTCGACATTCTTCGAGGCGGTATGCCTACTGCCGAAACTTTGCAGGCCGTTACTGTCCTCAAGGACGATGCTACTGCGCCTGTACTGACCAAGTACGGGCTGGATCGCCCCAAGATTGACAGCCACTTGCTGGAGACGTACACTCGTCACTTCTGCGCCAGAGGCTGGCTTTCAAGGCCTCCGCGCCGGGCTGGTGTCAATGGTGTCACATCCCGCGTCAACAAGGGTCGTCTTGCTGGCAAGGTTGCAGTTGTCACCGGAGCCTCGTCTGGTATTGGTGCCGCCGTCGCGGCTGGCCTGGCTAGGGAAGGTGCCCATGTCGCCATCGCAGCGAGACGTACTGAAGCTTTGGAGGGTGTCAAGTCTAGGCTAGCCGGCACTGGAGGCAAGGTCCTCATCCACAAGACGGATGTTACCAAGAAGGAGGACGTCGAATCGCTCATGCGAACGGCGACGGAGAAGCTCGGCCCGATCGACATCCTCGTCAGCTGTGCTGGTGTGATGTACTTCACCATGATGGCCAACAACCACACGGAAGAGTGGGAGCGCACGGTCGACGTCAACTGCAAGGGTCTCTTGCACTGCCTGTCATCCACGGTGCCCGGCATGCTTGGCCGTGGAAAGGGTCACATTGTTGCCATCTCGTCGGATGCCGGCCGTAAGGTTTTCCCCGGTCTCGGCGTCTACTCGGCCAGCAAGTTCTTCGTGGAGGCTACCTTACAGAGCCTGCGTCTCGAGACCGCCGGAAGTGGTCTTCGCGTGACGGCTATTCAGCCCGGAAACGTCGCGACCGATCTCCTCGGCATGTCGACGGATGCCGAGGCCCTGAAGAAGTACGGCGAGCCTTCTGGGGCCAAGGTCCTGGATGCAGATGATGTGGCCTCTTCGATTGTTTACGCTGTTTGTCAGCCGGAGCACGTCGCTGTCAACGAGGTTCTCATTGAGCCTCGGGATGAGCCTATTTAGGGATCCAAATAGTAAGCGATGCCAGTTACTACTGGAATAAAAGACACTGTGTGGGTGCTCTTTGTAATTTGATGGGTTTTATTTGGCCATATGAGGCTAGCTAGATAATGAATCAAGGGCTTAGGAGCCCGGAATGTATTTTTGTTTGGACGTTCATATTTTGGACGCATTTTATCTGAATGTCAAATGAGCCTTTCACTCTATCAATCTGAGCCGTTCTTATGAAGAAAGATGAGAGTAGGAACCTAGACTTAGTCCATCTCAAAACCTAACAAAGCCCGTGAGCAGATCGGCAATACAAGATAGAAGAGTCATGATTGGTTAAGATCGGGAGCTCTGTGTTGCGCAGATTCCTTTGCCTCTGCAGAAGCCCTTCGCCCGGATCCGCCCGGATCCGCCCCGAGCTCCCCCCAACGGGACCCCGCTGCCGAACCCCACTCACCCGACCGGGCCCCGTCAGGAACAGCTTAGCTTAAGCCACAGCATTCAAGCCTCATCCTTGAAAGCAAATGTGGCTTAAACTTTACATATCCATGGATGGACAGGCCTTTGGTTTTCTGAAGTTGGCGCTAACATCACAACTTGGCGAAACAACGTATGTTGACGAAAAATTCACAAGAGTTGGCCTTAGGGGAGTTTATCTTTCAGGCGACACATCGGAAACTGCCAGAAATTTCTGCGCGGGCTGCCTGAAGTCCACGGAACCAGGTGTCTTCAGTACCGGGCGGGGGCTTAACTCAGGTCACAGACTCAAGAGAGCAGGGGATATGTTAAGATGCCTGATGTGGTAATGACGAATGGGGAGAGCAACCACGACGGCATGATATTCGAGATTCTCAAAAAGTCCGTCGAGGGCGCGGCGGCTGCTCGTTTGGGTAGACTGGCCCTCCCTAAGAGGAAACCCATCGAGACGCCGAATTACATCGCTACCGCCTCACGTGGTGTCATTCCTCACATCACTCCAGACAACCTCGCCAAGCATGCTTCTTTCGGCGCAGCCTACATGGCACTCGAGGACTGTATGTTCCCTCTCCTTGCCTTCTTCTCATGTTACACAAGACTAACCGAAACGCAGTCATCGAAAAGAAGAAGCCCGCGGCGCTGTCACTACCGTCTCCGGACAAGAGGCCGCTCCACAGCTTCACCTGCCTGCCAGATAGCATCGCCACGGTCCTCGCCGCGAGGCGGAACCCCGCCATCAAGACCCCCGTCGGCAACGGCGCGAAGTTCATCGCCATCTTCACCTCCACCGGCTTCCGGAACCTCACCATCGACGAGTACTTCTCCGCCGTCGAGACCCTCCGGCCCGACATCGCCGTCGGCCCCGCCGACCTCTTCCACACGAGCTCCATGCCGCCGTCTAAGAAACTCGTGCGCATGGCCGAGCGCACCGAGGAGTGGACCGACGTCTTCCTGAACCCCAAGAGGCTCCAGGCCCTCCGCGCGGCCGGGGTCTCCGTCTTCGCGCCGGTCCTGGGAATCCCGTATCAGATCCAGTGGGAGCACCTCAGCCACCTCGCTAATGATGTCGTCGATTCGCTGTCGGGACTGGCCGTCTACGACGTCGATTTGTTGCCCGATATCGAGGAGAACTACAAGCCTCTGGTGCCGCTGCCGCGGCTGTCCCTGCACATACCCGAAACGCCGCAGGCTATCCTCCGCCAGATATCCCTCGGAGTCGATATCTGCACCATCCCTTTCCTCAACGCCATATCCGACGCCGGCGTGGCGCTGACATTCACCTTCCCTCCGAAAGAGGGCGGAGTTCAGCCCCTGGGCGTAGACATGTGGCTGCCGGAGCACGAGACTGCCCTCACGCCCCTGTCAGAAGGCTGCGGGTGTTACGCCTGCACGACGCACCACAGAGCCTTCGTCCACCACCTCCTCAACGCCAAGGAGATGCTCGGCTGGACGCTGCTCCAGATTCACAACCAGCAGGTCATGTCTGACTTCTTTGCGGGTATTCGGGCTGCTATTCGGACGGGCCACGACGAGTTCGAGAGGGAATCGGAGAGGTTCGCGGCGACGTACGAGGCGGAGCTGCCAAAGGGCACCGGGACGAGGCCGAGGGCGCGGGGATACCACTTCAAGGGCGAGGCGAATCCTAGCAAGATTAACCCGTCCACGTGGCAGAACTTCAGCGAGGCCGGGTCTGATGCCGGCGGTGACGCGGTTATGCTCGAGGGTACAGCTGCGACAGGTGAGGGTATCGAGACGCCCCTCGTGCCGGAGGAGGGCTCGTCTGAGCTTCAGGGGAAAGGCTTTGCTGAGATCGCCGACGAGAAGTCAAGGCCTTAGCAAACATGACGACGTCTGATTTAAGTTGTTCCTGGCTCCAGCACCAATGTATACACTCACCGGCCTAGAAGGTACAAAAGCTTAGAATATAGACTGTGTCTGAACAAAATCAACAGCTGTAGAAACCCGCCCAGTCTCTTACTTCTCCTTTGGGTCTGGCACTGACATTCCCCCATCTCTCTATTCATCATCCGCACGCTTCGTATACCAAACAACCCACATCGTAACAACAAGACACTTAGCCACCCAATTCTCATACGTCCTCCCATAGTAAAGTCTTAACGCCAGGGACTTCAACATCCCATACCCCGACCGCGTAGTCGACTCCGGTTGAAGCACACTTCTCACATGCTCATATACCCCCCTCAAGAACACCTCCTCTCGTGTAGGCTCCATCTCTGTCCCGCACATCTCCTTCTCCCACTCTTTTCAAAACATGTAGAAGAACTCATTCAGCCTCCATCGGTGCTCGAAGAGCCTGCACCACTCGCATGGCGAGAGCAGAACGTAGACAATCCTGGCGACGACGGCGGCCCAGCTGGGCCCTTTCGGCTGGAAGTTTGGCGTGCCCCAGGGGCTGCTGGGGTCGAGTTCGGCGATGGGTCTGGAATCGGCGGTGGTTGTGTTGTCGGAGTTCGAGGCGGCGTCTCGCGCGTGGTTGTAGGCTTCTATGGCGGTGTATTCGATGAAGGTTTCGAGGGAAGGGATCTCGTCCGTGTCGGTGTTGGTTTGGTCCGAGTCGGTATCTATGCCGCTGTCGGTGCTCTTCCCATTGCTGTCACCTTCTCTCTGTTTCTCGGAGACTGGCTTTTGATTTCCATGCCATGGCGATGCCTCAACTTCAGTCATGATGCGTGAAAGTGCTGTCGTACATGCTCTTGTTTCTAGGGTTGTCTCTTAATATTGGACTCTTTCGAATGAGTTGGTGGCCTTGGCATGGTGGTTTTGTGATTGAATATGTCAATCGATTACAAGACATCTGTAGGACAGCCACTTTGAACATTCTCCAACTCAACATCAACCTTGCTGACCTTTAGGGGCCAGCACGTCTACGAGTAATTCCCCTCCAATGCTTCTTATTAAATACGTCTGATGGTAGTGGCGTGGCGTCTGTTGACCTTCGATTGCTCTTGCTCACGACATCCCGTTGAAAACGCTTCTGCGACTTGCAGACTATGCTTTCGGACTGGGTGCCAAATAACGGACTGCCATACTCGTCACTTTCCGCACCAACAACATCCGCATCACACGACCAGGGTCGTATGCCCGCGTCGAAGGATCTCATGCAGCAATTTCCCCAACGATGTCTGTATGCACCCCCAAGGGACGGATCGCCTCGGCTAAACTCATCTGGGCTGCACGAGGAGCCAATGGCGCCGCCCGCCAAGGGCGGTCTTCCTCGGACCAGGGCCCGTTTACGTCCGCGTACACGCCGGACGTGGTGTTCTTCTTTGGAAGTTGCGACGAATCGACGCATGCTTTTGCCGCAGACCACGTCTTTGCCGCTGGTCTGCATACTCGATGTGTATGCCCCAGGAGAGGGGTAGTCGCGTTGTTGTTGGTCAGGTAGAGTGATAAAAAGGGCGCATTCATTGCGGTTTCGCGATGGGTGTTTTGGATTTCTCGATGAATATTGAGATCGAGAGTAGAGAATATAATTGAAGTTTTCATAGTTGAAATGTCTGCGGCCAACGACACCACGGCCACTGCGCCGAATGAGACTTCTGAAGTCCGGAATATCGACGAAACCCATCTCGCGGCCGACGATGCAGAGGCGCGTACCGCTCATTCTTCAGTGAATGAATATGAAAAATGAAAGCTTGTCTGACTGAGATTTTAGGTCACTGACGATTCATCGTCAGATCTAGGTAGTGTAAGTACAAGAATCCATTAGCTCTTTTGATTGTGTTTGGTCGGAACATTATAATGACACTTTATCCGTAGAGCATCGCTTCTTCCAAAACCAGCATAGCCAGCTCACTCTACCACTATCGTCTCGAAAATGGACGAACATACCATCGGTACAAGGAGGGCAGTAAGTTCACCTGTATTTCTCAGAAGCCGGGCTACTGATGATGACGGAGATCAGGATACCAATACCCCAACGACGAGAAGGAGAGTGATAGGTTGGGTACGTTAAAACCAGCAGCACTTTTGTAGCGACATCCAGCTTGTCCGGCCTGACACCGTGGATAGACCTTCAACATGAGCTGTGTCTACTGACCCTGGACGGCAAACTCGGCTTGGCGCCGCCCAACGACGACGACTCCAAGGTCAAGCGCGTTCTTGACTTGGGCACGGGAACCGGCCTTTGGGCGATTGACTTTGGCGACACACATCCCGAAGCAGAGGTTTGTCGAGGCAACCCTCATTCTCGAGAAGGAATTTATTGACACTGGGATGAAGGTCATCGGAGTTGATCTCTCCCCTCCCACTGCGGAGTGAGCCCCATTCTATCGACGGCCCACGTTCTACGCTGATGGCTGAACGCATCCAGGGTTCCCCCGAACGTCATCCTCGAGGTCGATGACATCGAAGAGCCGTGGACGTACACTCGGCCCTTCGACTACATTCACAGCCGAATGATGACGTCGAGCATTTCGAAATGGAAGGAATACTTCCAGAAAAGTTTCGAGTAAGTTGCCCTCCCTCTCCTTTCTCCTCTCTCCGGTATGCCCGCATCCATCGTGACTGAAACGACTGCAGCAACCTGGTGCCCGGTGGGTATTTCGAGATGCTCGAGGTCGGCAGCCAGCTCCAGTCGGACGACGGCTCGATGTCTGAAGACTCGGCGCTCGTCAGGAGCGGTGAGCTGCTGCGTGAGGCGTGCGAGATCTTCGGGCGGCCGTTCCAGAGCATCCCGGCGCTGGTCGACGTCATGAAAGAGGTCGGTTTCGTCGACATCGTCATGACGAAGTTCAAGTGGCCAACAAACTCGTGGCCCAAGGACCAGAAGCACAAGCTCATCGGCACGTGGTCGCTTGAGAACAACCTCGAGGGCATCGAGGGCTGGACCATGGCTGCGTACACTCGGGCTCTCAATTGGAAGAAGGAGGAGGTGCAGGTCTTTCTCATCGACGTCCGAAAGGAGCTCAAGGATAGGAATATCCATGCGTACATGCCCATGTAAGTACCGGTGCTCTCACTTGGAGCATTGCGCTTCTGGAACATTGACTGACAATGTGAAGTTACGCTATATACGGAAAAAAGCCGAAGAAGGGGCTCCAAGTGGGATCTACACCGAAATCCGTATAGTCAATTTGGAGTCATGGCGAGTAGGCATACGGAGACTTACTTGTGCTCTGGCTATACCCGTTGAATCTTCAAGCTGTGGGTAATGTGGCATGCCGTTTTGCGAATGCCCTTGACGGAGCCCCTTTTCTACGTAGCATTCATTGTGAGAATAAGAGTCTTCCTAGTTGGCTCCGTGTTACATGTGAACCTGTCGCATGTATAAGAAAGATAGGCAGGAGCCGGCCATATCATGGTTGATCAGATCGACATTGTCCCTACAGCCTCTGAGATTGCAGATGTAGAAATGATCCCGGATTGACATCGATGTTCGTTTATGCCAGCAGAAATTCCAGGTAGAGTTTAGCTAGCATAATCGGCACGCTGGCTCGCAGCCATTAGCTTCAGAACTTGGGCTAAGCAGCCATGTTATTGAACTCGGAAAAGCAAGTGATCACAAAGCAAAAGCTAGAAATTGCGTCGAGCGATGTTGGCATATGTACATTATCCCACCCTCTCAACGCTCATTGCCTCTCAATGGCCTTGGGTTCCCAAGAGTAGATTTTCGGCTTCGTTCTGCAGAAATCCTATTAGCATTATTCGGCAGAAATCTCGCCAGGTATATCACTTACGTGTTATACGTCTTGAACGCTCCCCTGGTGGCAGTCAAGTTGGGAATCGGTTCCGGGCGCTCCCACTTGCGCACCTTGGTCTGGAGGAGGGGGTCCTCGGTGGGGGGCTTGTCGACCATGAAGCCCTGCCACGCATGCCAGCCGGGCTCGACCTGGGCCGAGTCGTAGTCGTGCTTCTTAAAGTCCACCCATCGCGTACGGACTGTTCGTTTCTCTCTCGTCAGCTATTGTCCTTCGATCCATGCAGCGCAAAAGCCAGGGGTGGTGGTTCCGTACGGGGGAGTTCGTCGTTGTTCTCGTAGAACTTGTTGCCGGCCTTGTCCTCGCCGACGAAGCGACCGTACTTGGTGTCACCGATGTACTATTTCTCGTGCGTTAGAGAGGTGTCCAGGCAATTCGCGATCGATGTTCGAGGGGCGGGCGGAAGTACCAGGAGCTGACGGAAGTATTGCTGCGGGAGAAAGTTAGCATCGGTGTCGGCGGCGGCGGTTCGGGAGAGGGGTTCTTCATGCCTTGATACCAATCTTGCGCAGATTGCTGATCGTTCTCGGGAGGGTCGACATGGTGGCGGCTGGTCAATTGACCTCGAGAAGCTGTGCTATCGGCGACGACGATGGTTGAAGTCTTGACGTTCGGGAAGGTTGAACGACGCCAGGTGCCGCTGTGGAGTTTCGAGATTACATAACCTGGACCGCCATTGGGCGAGGGCTCCCTTGCTGTTCCCGGCAAAACCCGCCGCCAATGACGGAGCTTCATGCACGCAACCCTTGTCCCGCCAGAATCTCGAAGCTGCGACTTCTTTGGACGAACCTTCCGCTAGAAGGGACTTTTTTGGACCGAAAGAGGAGGAGTTTTACCTGGTCAATTCTACGCGCTATGATTGTCCGCGGGGTCTCGCGGTGCTCTTCGAAGCTCAAGGTCCCCTTCGCCAAAACGAACATAACACAGGCCCGACCGCAATGCCGACGATTCGCGATGCCCGCCTCCGGTACCCCAGCGACGGCCTCGAGCTCCGGTAGCGCAGCCGGCATGCTGGCGCCGTTCGCGAACGAGCTCGACAAGATCGCGCCGTCTTTCAGCATAAACGGATCCCAGATTCGAATCATCAGGACACCGACCGATTTCTACGAGACTTTGAAGGATCGGATACGCAATGCGAAGAGGAGGATATTCTTGTCGACTCTGTACATCGGAAAGACCGAAAAGGAACTGGTTCGTAGCCTACATGCGACTTTGCGCCGGACGGCCAACTAAGAGCTCTTAGATTTCGACCCTGCATGAAGCTCTTCGTAACAACCCCGAGCTCAAGTTGAGTATTCTCACGGATGCGCTCCGCGGCACTCGAGAAGAGCCAAACCCGTCCTGCGCTTCTTTGCTTGCGCCTCTGGTGTCGGAATTCGGTCCAGACAGGGTTGAGATTCGGATGTATCACACACCCAACCTGACCGGAGTGAGGAAGAAATACATTCCTAAGCGCATTAACGAGGGATGGGGACTGCAGCATATGAAGCTGTATGGCATCGACGACGAGATCATCCTCTCTGGGTAGGCTTGTTGCGCCTCTGACATGGACGCCTCTAACAGATGTACAGAGCGAATCTCTCAAACGACTACTTCACGAATCGTCAAGACCGCTATCATCTGTTCGCCTCTAAAGAAGTCACCGACTACTTCTGGAACATTTACCAAGGTGTGGCCGGCTTCAGTTTCCTCGTCGAGCCCTCCAAGGAACCCGCCGGCTTCGCCTTGACCTGGCCCAAGTCCAACCCTGCGCCCTCTCCTCTAGAAGAGCCGAAGCAGTTTATCAAAACAACAACGCCCGCCCTCGACGCCCTCATCTCACCCAAACAGCCCGCAACACAAGACGCGGGCAAAAACACCAAAGTCTACATGCTAACCCAGCTGTCGCAACTCATGAAGCCAAACACATCCACCGAGCTGCCCGCCGTCACCCACGTCCTGTCCACCCTCGCCCTTCCGGAATACGCCGGCTCATCGTGGACTTTCACCGCGGGTTACTTCAACCCCGCGCCGTCATTGACCAAGCTCCTCCTCTCCACGGCGTCCCAAAACAACGTGGTCATCACTGCCTCTCAGCAGGCGAACGGTTTCTACGGTTCTCCCGGCGTGTCCGGGCTGCTGCCGGGCGCCTACACGCTTCTAGCTCGTCGCTTCGTCCGTGCCGTCCACGAACGCAAACTCGACGACTCTATTGTCCTGAAGGAATGGCGCAAGGGTACGGTCGGCGAGCCAGAGGGCTGGACGTACCACGCCAAGGGTTTGTGGGTGACATTGCCGGGAGAGAAGGACCCCTCGATCAGCATTGTGGGAAGCTCCAACTACACCAAGCGCAGCTACTCCCACGACCTCGAGGCCGGTGCCATGATCCTCACCAAAGACGAAGACCTCAAGAAGCGCCTAGGCGAGGAGCAGAAGTGGCTTCAGGACCACGCCGAGCGCGTCACCCGAGAGGACTTCTCCAAGCCTGAGCGCCGCGTTGGAATTAACGTCAGGATAGCCATGTGGATTGCGCAGGCTGTTGGCGGTGCCTTATAGAATATGGCTAGACTTGTACTTGTGGGCGATACGGCCTCGCAACCGGCGTTGCTGTGTATGAATACTAATGATACCCGGAGCGTCGTAATCTTATTGATCCTCACGTAATATTCGTTCAAGTAAATAGGGGGAAAAAAGGCCTTTTCGTGAGGAAATCTGACCTGATCTGAGTTGCGATCTGAGTTGCCCGATGAAGAACACCGGCGAATGAATCAAAAAGAAGACCACTCACACCAAATGCAAAACAAAATGTTCCGAAACCGAGAATCGAACTCGGGGCTATGCCTAACCTCTCGGGTTCATGAGAGGGCATCATGTTGGCCACTACACCATATCGGATGTTGTTAAAGAGACAAGTCGAAAATCTGTACAAGAAGGTCAGGTGTGTGGGCGGGCCATCCCCGGCGTCGGGTCTGGCCCTGGCGCTGCAGGCCCCGGCGCCGAAACCTGGAACCCAACGATCGAATCGGAAAAACTCGATTTCCAATTATTCCGCCCTCCCGGCAGCACCCGGGTATGCGGACCACACACCTCAGTCTAGCTCCCATCACCACTACAGTCAATCGACGACGACGACCCCGACGCTCCACCAAACGACACAACCCCCTTTCCCCCCGATCGGCGGACACGGCTCCTTCACAAATCGCCGTCAATCGAACACGAAACCTCTCTCCCCACCGAACATCCCGAACAACACCACGCACAATGGTCGGCAGGATCCTCTTCTGGAGCGGCTTCGGTGCGTGAAACCTGCCATTCCCCCATGACGGAGCATAAGCCATTGGAGCCATTGGAGCTCCCGGACGTCATGTCATGGTGTATGAGAACACTTTGGTCGGAGAACAGCTGCTGACGATGGGAGGGCAACAACAGGCTTCGCCGTCCGCTTCTGGCAGATGGGCATCGAGATGCGCCCCTTCTTCAACAAGGAGTCCCTCTGGGCCTACCCGATCTACATGGCCGGCGGCGGCAGCTTCGGCTACTGGCTCCAGGGCGTCGACGACCGGCAGACGGCGTTCTTGAACGAGCGCAAGTCGATTCTGCTCGAGAAGCGCGCGAGGGCGGCGTCGCGCAAGGCGGACGAGGCCCAGCAATAGACGAGACGTTTCTTTGTTGATGGGAAAGCGTTAGAACGAAAACAAGCGGGAGAAGGACGGCGTCTTGAATCCTTCTCGCGAATGACACAGAAATCCGCGCTGGGGGAAGGACGACCACAAGACGACATACGATGAGCCCAGGTATTCATGCAGAGACGGGTCGGGATTGATGGGGCCCTGATATCGACTCGAAAAAGGCTCGGCGCTGCGCAACGCTCGCGAGGAGCGGTTGGGATGCCATATGGAACACTGTTCGCGGGAGAGCATATTCCATTTGTACATGTCACGTTGAGAGACAGAGATAGGCTCAATTGACGCCGTGAAAGTCAAGTCACTTGCCAGCGTGTTGTGAAGGTCATAGGTTTATGATATTGCAATGAGCATTTCGCAAGCCTAGCGTGTCTATGATGCACCTCTTTCTGAGTCTGCATGGATTTGGTATCTATTTACGGGAAGAAACCACGGACCTCAAGCGCCCAAAACCCGTCTTGCTTCTCTGGAGCAATCTCACCGCCCCTTCTAGTCTCATCACATCTTCGTACACCTTTTTGTTTTTGTTCTCCTTACTTACAACTCCTCCAGCTTTCTCAGAATAGCCGGCACAGACACGGGCGATGTAATGCCCAGCTCCGTGACGACGACGGAGATGTGGCGGTCCCGGGTCGTGTCGAACAGCAGGCGGAAGCTCTCGGCCGTCATCTGCTCCGGGTCGATCTCGTTGAAGGTGAGCGAGTCCATGGCGACCCTCTCGGTGAAGTTGATCGTCTCGGACAGGGCGACGACCCGGATGGACTGATCGGCGGCCGCGATGGCGATGTCGCTGGTGCCGGCGCGGGCGTACATGGCGCCGTTACTGAACATGGCCTCGGCGCCGACAAGAACGCGGGCAGTACCCTGGAGGTGGGCGCGAATGGCGCTCAGGTCCGGGCAGTAGGCAACGTCGACACCGCCGCCGGACAGGGCACGCAGACTCTTTGCGAGCTCGCGGCCGGTGCTCTCGAAGGGGTCGTCGACGATGGTGACGGAGAAGCGCTTGCCGTCGGCGTGGGCCTGGCGCAGGGTGCGCTCGACAAGGGGGTGGTGGGCGTATGTGAGGACGACCTCGCCGTCCTCGATGCTGTCGGCGGCGGTCTTGACGATGACGAAGTCGGCGAGGGTGATGCGCTCGCGGATGAAGTTGTCGACGGACTCGCAGAGGAGCTTCTTGGCCTCGAAGTCGGGGAGGTCGATGTCGATCTTACTGACCTGGAGCTTGAGCCAGCGGACGGCGTTACCCATGGAGAAGCACATGGGTCTGCATGCCGAGAGGTACTCGATCTGCGGGTTCAGGACGTGTGATGTGAAGTGGCGGGAGAAAGTGTTGCCCGGAGGCGTCGTGTATGAGTCGATAACCTGCACAGCGTTAGAATCCAACGGTACATGAGGGGTCGACAGGACCGACCTTCTTGAACGCCAGCAAAGTCGCCTCCAACCTCGTGGTACTATCACTGATCGCGAACGCGGCCATCTGCTGACCCAGAGCCAACACAGCCGGGTGAACGTCCTTGTCGGCTTCCGTCATGTGTATCCTCTTAGCCATAGACAGGTGACTGAAGCACTCAGGGACTTTGGGCTTGTTCTCTTTCGGGGGCGCGGGAACGGACTTGCCCGCCAGACCGCCCTTCGCACCGGGTCCGCCGACGCCCTGCGGACCATCCTGTCGCTGTTTCGACTTTCCTCCCTTCGCGTCACCGCCGCCGCTCTGTTGGGCTCCCTGGCCCGCTGGTGGTGCGGGTTGCGCCTCTTTGGCCTTTGCTCTCCGCGCTGCCTTCTCCGCCTTAGCCTTGGCCTTCAGTTCGGCACCGCTGAGCTTCTTCTCTCCTCCCTCGGCAGGTGCGTCCTTCTTCGCATCGTCCTTCTTTTGAGGTTGTTGGGGCTTCTTGTCCTGGGCGGGGGCGGCCGGCGGGGTCGCGGCGGTGTTTGGTGTTTCCGTCGCCATTGTGCCTTGCTGTCACCGGTTCTTGTCGAGCCGAAAAGTCCCTGTTGCGCACTCGGGGATGGGGTTTTTCGGTATTAATAGTCCTACAAGGAGAACGAACGACTTTCAGCAGGATAGGAGACCGTTTTCGGAAGGAGCGTTGTCGCCGGAGGTAATCTGATCGCGGAGACTTGAGAAGTTTTGGAGGTTTGAGTCACAGGGGTTTGCGAGGCGGGATGCGACTTGGGTGCCCCGCGCTAAAAGCTCGCTAAAGCTTAACTGCAGTGTGCGGGGAATGACGTCCCAGCTTTGGCGCCAATCACTGTCCAGCCGGCGGTCTGCCCAAGAAACCTTTAACCATCTTTTCGGTCGTCAAGATGAAAAGTAGGGGTGTATTTTCAGATGACAAGGTCGCTCGCAGTACTGTGACTCACTCATACATCCGACGTACTGCTAATGCATGAGCACACTCGTGGAATCATCTTAAAATGGGGCTGGCAAAGCCATATGTAGAGTGTCTATAATGAGTTGCAGTTTATACGTCAACACGATCGTACAATATCCTTCCACCTTTTGTGTATGTTATACATGTCCATCCGTGCGACCGATCCAAGCCAGCCGCGCAGCGCCCAGCGCAAACCAGCATTCTCGACAGATTAGGAGGCTTCAGCAGCTGTCGAGCCATTCTTCAAAGCCTCCTGCTCAGCAAGAGCAGCCTCAGCAGCAGCCTTTTCGGCAGCAAGCCTATCAAAGGCAGCCTTCGCCTCGATCCAGGCGGTCGAGCCCTTCACAGGCGCCGTCAAGTACATCCTCATAACCTTGAGCGGAGTCCCCTCCGGCGCCTTCGTCTCCCTGGCGCCAGGGGTGTCCGCCAGAAGATCTCGAATGGTCTGGATGAGCGTTTCCGCCTCGTCCCTCGTGGCGGTGCGGCTGCCCTTCTTCTTGGCCAGGAGCACCTCGACCTTGAACCCCTTCTCCAGGAAGGTCCTGAGCTGCTTCAGTTTGTGGCCCAGGTCGTGCGGCGCGATCGCCCAGTTGAGCTCGAGGTCCTTCGACTTCTGCTTAGTCTTGGCGTTCTCCTTCCTCGCTTGCTCTTGTTCGCGTTCCCTCTCCCTCAGAGCCTCGATGTTGATGATCTTGCAAATGGCGTGGCGCGGCCCGCGGGCCTCGGACACCATCCTCAGCACCTCCCTGTCCAGGTCCAGGGACCTGACGACCTTGAACGTGTCGAAGGGCCCTTCCAGCTTGTTCTCTTCGTTGACAATCATGACTTGACGGTCTGTGATCTCGTCGTTCTCCAGGGGCCCTTTCTTTGCTCCGCTGGAAGTCGGATCTGGCGCTCCGCCGCCCTTCTTCTTGAATCGGTGGACCATTGAGGCGTGGCGCGCGAGGCTCGGTATCGGTGCTGAGATGGGCTGGAGGACTCTTGTTGAAGGGATCAAGAGGGCGCTTTGTCGCGAGAGCGCCTCAACCTTCTCAAAGGGCGAGACGAAGACCCTATGTAGGGCCGTCCTGCTGTTGAACAGGCATCGTGTGACCCTCATGTTTGCTCTACTTCCGGTCGAGACGTTTCGGCTGCTTCAGAATGTTGATTATGCCAGGACAACCTGTCCCGCTTGTTGTTTGTCGGTCGTTCAGATGGGCGCTGTCAGAAGCGCAGATGAAGATTGAAGATGCACAGTAAATGCTAGAAGGCAATATGGGGCATTGGTGAAGCTGCCCCGCCAATCAAATTACGCGATGCGCCGAGCTTTTGCTGGGGTCCAAGCTCCGACTTTCACACGCCGGCTCCGCCGTGATCTCGTCACCTTCCGTCTCCCGTCCTCAGGCCTGAGACGAGTATCGCCCAAACACATCGGCATCTCCTCTTAACGCAAATAAATGACCTGTCCACAATGACGTCCGGAATGGCGTCCAGATGGACCTCTAGGCTGTCGTCTGCCATGGGTTCCTTGTACGGCAAACCGATGCGTCTCTGTCTCCTCGTAGCGAAATCAGCAGCCGCCGCGCACGTTGTCATGACTTACGGGTTCCATGCTGGCCCGGCCGCAGGCGCTTCGATGCTGCCCACCTTCGACATCGCCGGAGACTGGATCCTCATCGACAAACGCTTTCGATTAGGGCGCAACATCGTCGTCGGCGACCTTGTCAACTATCGCATTCCCATCTTCAGGCACAGCGAGGGCGTCAAGCGCGTGATAGGCATGCCGGGAGATTATGTCCTCATGCAAAGCCCGGATAGTGACTCACAGAGAATGATCCAGGTACGAAGGCCTCAAGTTGCTGGACATCGGGAATGAAGCTGAACGTTTATTAGGTGCCCCAAGGCCATTGTTGGCTGGCCGGTGACAATCTAGAAGCGTCCAGAGACTCGCGGCAATTCGGCCCTGTGCCCTTGGCTCTCATCCACGGCAAGGTAATAGCCAGGCTGTTGCCATGGTCCAACCGGCAAATATTTGAGAACGGACTTGTCGAGCCTGAAGTGATCCCGCAAAGTGAAAGACGACGATAGACGACACACAACGCGATTTTGTAGGATCCCTACAGAAAACTTGTATTTTAAGGGATGGAATCCACGATGCAATGATTAATTACCAAGGTGAGTTGCTTTTTGGGTCTTCTAAAGGTCTGATCCTAATTACAACGGGGTAGGAAGGCCAGCGGCATCAGGGAAAGGTCATCAAGCCTGGCGACAGGCCGAGTAACGTGGGAAATGTGATGACCCAACAGACGGGACATAATGCTTAATACAAAGTAAAAGGGTCGGGTCGTCCTTGTTTGAGAAATGCCGCACCTGGGGACGGTGCAAAGAGTCGTCCGCCATGGATTAGCTCGACAAATAAACGCTCCTTCAAAATGCTTCCACGCCAAAAAGAAAAAATAACAAAACACACTCAACGTGCCAACCGGAAGTCATTCTGCATAATCATCAACACCAAACGCCTTCAACCCAAGCCCCAGACCCATTTGATCCTGCTGAAGTGCCCCAAAGGGAAGCAGAGGAACGGAACGATGAAAATGAGACCCATTAGTAGTAACAAGATTTCAGCCTTCGATATGAGACTTTGAGCCACTTTGGCCGAGCAGCTCCAGACACCGCTGCGCCAGGTTGACGACTTCGCCCTCGTCGTCGTCTTCGAACTCGTTGTCCGGCTCGATTTGACGATTGGCGATCTCCTTGATTTGGTCGACAATGTCTTGGGCCTGCCCAATCAGTTGAATGAGGTTCTTGTCCTCCGACTCGAGCAGTTGGAGCAGGGTCCAGATTGCTATGTGCTGAAACGTCGCGTCGCCACTCTGGAGGAATCTCGTGAGGTATCCGTGGATGCCACCGTTGGGTTCTTTCCAGTCCTGAACAAATACGGCATAATCGCCTACTATTGCCAAATCAGCACAAGATCATAAAACGGGCAGCATGCATCCTACCTTTCGAGGAGAGGTTGCCGAGGGCCGCGGCACTGTTGCCCTGAACCTCGATGCTTGGGGAGTGCGTGAGAGGAATGAGGACCTCGAAGACACCCAAGTTCAAGAGGTGCGACTTCAGCTCGTCGCTAAGAGCTAGAACGGCAATCGCAGCCGTCATCTCGGATTGGACCGTCACAGGAACGTCGAGAACCAGTTGCTTGCACTTCTGAACCGCACCAGCGTCAAGGACCAGCGCCTTGTTGCGATCAGAGCTGGCGGCAAGGTTTCTCAAGGTCGAGATGGCGTGGCACTGAATCTCTTCGTTTTCGGTGGAACCGAGGAGGTCGACCAGCGGTTTCAGGAAGCCAGCTTCGATAATGGGCGACTCGTTCAGCGGGTGAATGGATATGTTTCGTATGCATGCGACGGCGGAAAGAATTAGAGGGAGGTAGGAGGACGACAAGAGTCTGAGCAGTGGCGCGAGTCCGTTCGATCGTACTATGTCGAGCTGGTACTTCTCGTCCGAAGCGAGGTTGCGGAGTGCGAGTGCTGCCTGGCACTGCACCTTGGGAGACGAAGAGTCCATGAGAGTGACGAGGGAAGAGACAAGCTTCGATTCGGTCTGTGCAAGCTTGCGTCTGTTGTTAGCGTCGACGGCAATGTTGCTGAGAGCGGTTGTGCAATAGTACTGCACGTCGACGTCCGACGAGGACAGCAACTGGACAAGGACCGGTATGGCACCGGCATTAACGAGCTGCTGGCGGTTTTCGTCTGGTCATGGGTCAGCTTCAGCTTTCTCTTTCGGTGGCTGACATTGATATACCTGAGTGCGTCATGTTGAGCAAAGCCCCAGTTGCGTTTCTCTGAACGCGCATGTCCCTGGACTTTGCCAACCTTGTCAGGGGGCCTAATGCTCCAGACCGGGCAATCTTGGCCTTGTTCTCCTCGTGGGTGGCTAGGTTGGTGATGCAACCGACGGCGTTGCACTGTACTTCGACATTTGGTGACAGCATCTGTCTGATGAGAGGGGTAAGTCCGCCGAGCTGGACAATCAGGACCTTGTTTTCGGCTGATGGCTCAGGTCAGTATTCGTCATCCAGCCTGATCCACAAGGCCAAACTTACTGTTGACCGCCAAATTGCCAAGGGCAGCGCTTGCGGCGCGCTGGACTTCGATATCCGGGCTCTGCAAGAGAAAGAGGATGGGCTCGAGAGTATCGCGGTCAACTTCACGAACATCTACAGCATGGGCGTTAGCATAGGCAGGTGACGTCGACGGATGTCCTTGCAGCTGCTGGACGGCAGGACCCGTCGGACCTATCCAGAGCTTTGTCCGGGCCCTTCAGTTGATGAACATACCTCGCTCTGTGATTTCAGCGAACGTAAGGCTAGCACTCCGTTGGAGGTCGATGTTTTCGGAGAAGACGAGTGTGCTTAGAGCTCGAAGGGGTTCACCCGAGAAGAAGTCCGTTTCACCCCGCTGAAACATGGTCAATACGGTAGGTCAACGATGACAAGAATGCACGGAACAGCATACGTTTTCCAGATACTGGAGAAGGTCAGCGACAGCCTCGCGTTCGCTGTCGGCGAGAACTGGCTCGTAGAGTCCATCGCGGGACCTCCCTGTGTAGTCATTCTTAGCTTAACCGGTCGGCAGGATGTAGCGGTGGGAAAATCCGTACCTCCGCAGCACGATTGACACACACCCATGGCCGACGTGGGCAACAAAGGCCAGCGACGATGGTTTCAAGACTCGATCTCGAGGTATGGTGTCTGGGGGGCAGCTGGAGCTGTTTTGTTTGGATGGCGCCTCTTTCGCAAACACGAATGTTTTGGAAGGCGATCAGAGGGATGCGAAGGCCGCGTTGGTTTCGAAAGATGGATAGGCAGACGGAATTTGTCGATGAAGCTGATCGAATTATTAGAATCGGTAGCGGTCGATGGCCGTCGAATTACAGGAGCCGTTGCTGCCCAGCGAAGGAGGCCCGACAGTCGGTCGGTGATGGAAGAAATGGTCGGTCAAATGAGGTTCTGGGAAGAAAGCGACGGGAGGCTGCTCCAGTTGTCTCTCGAAGCACGGGCACAGGCCCAGGTCGCGGCAACGGCAGCTGTAGCAGCAGCAGTAGCACTGGACCTGTGAGGCTAAGGCGGTAAGGTGGGGCCTAGAGGTACGCGGGTACTCACCAAGCAACCAGCAGGAGCAAAGCATGGGTCAGCAGTAAGGTAGGTAGTTGGGTAGCACCTCACAAAACAGCACACATCACACAGCAATGGACCTCACCTCAGAGACAGCGAAGCAGAGGGCCGGAGCAATGTGGAACTGATGGAGCTCTCGGAGTCGGTCTTGGTCCTGCTAAACCCGGTCGGGCTTAGAAGGGTCCTGGAGAGTCAAAGTCGTCGGTACGTACCGAGCGTACCTGCAGCGTGGCCAGCTTTTACTCGTGATGTGACTGGGCGGCTCCTTCTTCTCAAATCCAAGCAGAAACAACCACCCGCACCCGCACCGCACCCGCACCCGCCTCACTCTGCAACAGGTCCACCGATGTTCTCCAATGCTCCATCTTCTCCTCTCTCGGGCGGTCCTGCGGCTGCGGTACGGATACACTTCCACACTTCTCCAAATCTCGAGCTTGAGACACACGGACCACTCAGCTTTATTCACATGCGGAACAAGCGCGCTGCGAACTGATGAAGGGTTCCCGTCATGTCTTGCGTGATTCAAGCTTGGGCCTGTGTAATCGTTCCTGCGAAGAATTACGAGAGCTACAGTAAGGCAGGTGTGTACCTTACTACCTCCAAGCAGTGGCTTCAAGGAAAGATACGCATCGTATCATTACTTCCACTCAAGAAGCATGTTAGCTCTTGAACCGGGCAGAGCCAACGATTCCCGGAGGCCATCATGGAAGCCACAGCTTCTGTCTGAGGAATGTTTCCTCAGGCGGCACCTGACTGCGTGCATGCCTTATCGTGTATAATAAATGCCTCCGAAGAGACGCCTGCTGCTTCGATGACGCCTGCCTCGATGGAAGTACCTTACCTCATAAATGTCATCGCCAGGCAGAAGCTTCAGACGAAAATGGCATCTCCTGAGCTATGGACACAGCAGGACCACACCATCTCCCGCTCGCGACGTTGCTTCCAATTTGACCTGATGACTCGTGCTACTACCTGATGCAATACCTCTACAGAATATTCAAGGGTCCAACGTCACGCGAGCCCATCTGCTCAGGGCCGACTCGAAGGAGCACGGCTCGTCCCGCAAGCAACACCCAGAAGATATTTGGACGACGACGACGACGAGACTGAATTAATCTTGTCTTTGGTTGTAGCGGTGTGCTAAGTCGGCCAACCAAGCTGGTTATCTCCACCACGGAAATCGCATGAATCGGCCGGCGGAAGACTTCGCCAACATGTCTTGAATTGCCTTTATTCCTCGTGAGAGGTCAGTCCGAGCAAGACATGTTTTCTCGAAAAGCAATTGAATTGTCGGACAGCAACGCTTCAGCGTTCGACGACCACACGCCAAAGTGCCTGGTACTCTTGGGTACGTTCCTGTGATCGGCGAAAGTCATCACTTTGAGATGGTCAAGTGGGAAGCACACAGGCAGAGAGACCTGCCAGAAGAAGCCCGCTCTATGGTCGACCCTTATCTCGCTCAAGGGTTTTCGCGTTCGATAGGCTGGCTTTATGAAGGCATCACCAATGACGAAACTTTCTGCCGCCATCTTCGCCATGTCTGTTTTGCCTCATGAAGCGGACGCTATTACATCCGTCAAGTTGCAACGCTAACTGCAACCGAGGCAGATCTCTTAGGTAGACAAAGTACCTAAGTACCGTAGGTTAGGATAAGGTAATATTGAGCACCAGGTCTTCTTGCTGGACTGCCATCGTCACTGCAGCGGCGGCAGTGGCAGCGCGAACGCCAACACCAACGCCAAAAAGTGATGGGAACCAGAAAACAAGAATCAGACGGTCGACGCCCCCCTTCAACCTTGCCCGTCGTCTGGGTCTCGTCCCCTCCACTGACAGTGCTTGTCCTCAAAGGTCCTTATCGTTATCTCCCGTCTACTACAACTTTGGTGAGACAAGGAGGCACCCCGACGCAATCAACCCCAAGTAAATGTTATCTGCCGCCAGGGCTCAGGTACATTCTGTTGCTGCTGTCGTCAATACATGCCACTGTGGCTGCCGCTGTCACTACTAGCTACCTCTGCTAGGTATCTGCCACCCGACCGCTCATGCTTCCAGTCCCGTCTTGCTGAGGTAGAAGCGGAACAGAAAAAAAGAAACGGCGCAAGGGAAAAATCACCAGTGCGTCAGGATCCAGCCCAACCCATCCGATTCTTCGACCGCAAATTCCAATCTTTGTCTCTAAACTCCCGCCTCCGTCTTCCGTCGCCTGTCTCCCGTCTCTCCCGCTCTTCTCCTCCCACACCTCCCGCGTACCCCGTCCCGTCAACGTCCAGAGGGGCCACGCGCGCCATTAGGTAGCCAGCCCTCCTCGCACCCGACGGCACGACGACACAATGGACGACCCCTCCTCCGCCTCCTCGGCGTCGAAGGACAATGCCGGTCCTGGCTCCATGCCCACGTCGCATTCGCACCAGCAACAGCATCAGCATCAGCATCAGCCTAGTGATGGTGGCAGCGCTCCACTACAACCGCCAGTAGTCGCTACCGCTGCGTCCATCGCGAGACCACATGGTCACGAGCTTCCCTTCGTCACGCCCTCATCCTACCTTCGACCAAGACCGCCCTCTGTGCTTCGCAAAATGCCTGAAAAGCCCCCGAGCCCCCTCGATAAGGACCAGATGCAGGGTCTGGTAAGCTGCTGACCCTCTGACCCCTCGTTTTCCCGTCTTGCGCCCCTTCCATTGCCCTGCTTGGGCTTTGATTTTATCCTGAGCTGCCTGCGCGCATGCGGGGTCGTTCTCTGCCATCCGTCCGGCGCCATCGCGAGGGGCACATTTAGCGAGCCGTTGCTAACTTTGTTTCTCTACCTAGAGAGCGATCCGCGACTTCCTCAAGGTTCGAACCAGCTACGACGTCCTGCCGCTCTCCTTCCGCCTCATCGTCCTCGACAATGACCTCTTGATCAAGAAGAGTCTCAACATCCTCATTCAAAATGGTACGAGTCATGCCATCTCGATGCGCCGAACAGTCCATTCTGACCTCTGCCGCAGCAATCGTTTCCGCGCCGCTATGGGACTCGCATAATTCCACCTTCGCTGGCTTGTTAACAGCTACCGACTTTATAAACGTGATCCAGTACTACTGCCAGTTCCCTGACGAGATGAGCAAGCTGGAGCAGTTTCGCCTGAGCAGCCTGAGAGGTGTGTATACAGAACTTCACTCTGCTTCCCGAGACCCCTTTCCAACAGCTTTCCAGATATCGAAAAGGCAATCGGTGTCTCTCCGCTCGAAACAGTATCCGTCAACCCCATGAGACCACTTTACGAGGCCTGCCGTCGCATGCTCAAAACCCGCGCGCGCCGAATCCCTCTGATCGACGTGGATGACGAAACAGGCCGCGAACTGGTAGTCAGCGTCATCACTCAGTATAGAATTCTCAAGTTCATCGCCGTCAACAACGAACACAACACCGTGCTTATGAAGAAGTCACTCAAGGAGATTGGTCTCGGCACGTACAAGAACCTGGCAACGGCCAAAATGGACGATTCCGTTCTCGACGTTGTTGACTTGATGGTAAAGCATAACATCTCGTGTGTTCCCATCGTCGACAAGCACAAGCGCGTCCTTAACGTTTTCGAGGCCGTCGACATTATTCCATGTATCAAGGGCGGCGCATATGAGGAGCTTCGGTCCAGTGTCGGCGAGGCACTGTGCATGAGGCCGGACGATTCTCCTGGAATCTACACGTGCGGCCCCGACGACAGGCTAGACTCCATCTTTGACACGGTTCGCAAGTCGAGGGTGCACCGTCTGATCGTAGTAGACGACGAGAATCGGCTTGTGGGTGTCATTTCACTGTCTGATATCCTCAAGTACGTTCTCCTTTTCGGAGAGGAGGACGATACCAACTGAGCTGGAGGCTGGGAAACGGGATTTACATAGAACCGAGAGCGACGGATCCTCGCTGGAATGACTTGGGACACGGTAGACATGGTAATGAGCATGTGCCAGGCGTATGACGGCGTAACTGGAGGAATACCAGATGGTGCGCATCTTGACATTTTCTTTCGCTTCATCATAGAGGGTTGGAAGGCCAGTCGGCTACCTGGATGCATTATGAAATGAGAACATGTCAATATTTTCTCCTTCGGTCCTGCCCTTTTTCTGTTCCCTAAGTTGGATTTTCGTTTGCACGGGAAGGTACGTAGAATCCAGACAAACGGCGATAGAACGTGTTCCCGGTTTGACGGAGCTTCCGTCCAGGTAATCGCGAGGTAGGTATGTGCAACTCCCTTCGGTTTTCAAAGCGTTCATCCAGAACCTAATACGAGGCAGGAGTACATCAGCACGCTGATTTCCTATCACACGGAAGAACTGCGCTCTGAGCGACCCAAATCTACCTAGGTACTCCAGGCACCACAAACAGCACGAGCCTCAGCGATCTCTACTGTCACACCTCAACATCACTCTGAAGGACGCAGCGGCTTGACTTACTATACCAGACCGCAAGTTGTCTGCGGGCATTGAAATTTCATCTTCCAACCTCCAAACTCCCTCTCAATTGTCATCCAATGCAGAATTACCGCCATGATCCATCGATATCCACGGCCCGGTCTCGCGATGCAGACACTGGGACCCAGGCAAGCCAAAAGCCCAGCACTGTGCCCACAAGCATCTTACCTCCTCAGCTACCCGTAACGTCCTTCGGAGGACCTTCGCAGCGTGTCCAGCCATCGCTTGCCGGCTCTACCACCCTACCTGTTCTGTCTCACGAGGATGGCCGCCGAGGCAGAACGCTGCGCAGCAGCGCGACGTGGACCTCGTCCACCGCCGACTTGGCCCTGATTCCGGACAAAGACGAGATTCAAGATCGCCGAAAGTTCGTTCAAGAATACAATCGCCTGGCCAAGAAGGTTAGTGACCTTTCATCTGCGCATTACGGACACCAAGTCGAATCCAAACAAACAGGCAAAGCTAACAGAGCCATGTAGCACGGAATTCGAATTCTCGTTGTTGAAGATTTCGATGGAGTACGTACAGTCCGTTTCGGTGAAAGATGCGTGGCTAATGATCCCAGCGCCCTTCAACGCCAGCAACAATGTCGGAGAAGCGACGGTGGTGGTCGCGAATGTTTCGTTCGCCCTCATCCGGTCAACCGTCTAGCCCCCGGCGATCATCGGGGACGATGAGACACAAGAGAAGTGTCAGCGATATTGCGCTCCATATCGTTGCAGCTCGCAGGCCAGAGCCCAAGACTTTTGACTTACAGACAATGGTTCGCCTTAGTGGCAAGAGCTTCCTCTACCTACCGGAAGATTTCGCTCCTGGCTCGTTAATGTTGCCAACTTGTTTTCGAGCCACCGCTCAATTTTTGGTTCAATACGGCAAGTTAAAGCTGTTGTTTCCTTTCTGACCGCAGACGTCTGACTGTCTGTAGGTCCGGACACTCGCGGA
Source organism: Colletotrichum karsti (assembly GCF_011947395.1). Lineage (NCBI taxonomy): Eukaryota > Fungi > Ascomycota > Sordariomycetes > Glomerellales > Glomerellaceae > Colletotrichum > Colletotrichum karsti. The sequence continues at coordinate 173,753 of NW_024065924.1, forward strand.
GTCTTTCGAATACCCGGGTCGCAACGCCTGGTCAGCGCACTATTCGACTATTACTGCTACGAAAAGGCAGGGGAAGAAGTCACTACCACAATTCGATGCCCATCTCTTCCAGCTCACATTAACGTTGGGGCGCACGATGTGGCTTCCGCCTTCAAGAAGTTCTTGTCTGTTCTTCCCGGCGGCATACTTGGGTCTCTCTCGCTTTTCGACGCACTCGTCGCCATACACAGCCAGCTCCAAGGGGAACCCGAATTGAACAGGACGATGCAAACCAAACTACGAGCGCGGCTCATTGCACTTGCGATTGGCACCGTCAAGTCACAATTCCAGCGAGAGCTGATTTGTGCTGTGTTTGGCCTGCTCTCTGTCATTGGCCGCGCTGCTGAAATGGCAGCTCGCGAAGATGACCGAGGCCATCCGCTACCTACCTCGGATCTGATGGGTTACACTGCACTGGGTATAGTCTTCGGGCCACTGCTTGTTGGAGAACTCCTCGACTCGTACACAATGAAGTTGGCGAACCCTACAGGTGGACTTCTGCTTTTCCCTCTCACACCGCCGAAGTTGAAAAGAGAACGACATCACAAAGCGCAGACGCAGAAAGATGCAACACCTCTGGCGATGGACAAAATTCACATCGCGAACGATATCGCGGAGATGATGATCACTAATTGGAGAGAGGTTGTCAGGAATATGAAAAGCCTAAACATATTGACGAGAGCCAATCAAGGGACGGAGACAATCAACCGCCGGAAGTTCCTCCGGTCTTCTAGTTCAGACCCGTTCACTATCGGATTGCCCCAAGGTTGGAAAATCAAACAGTCTTCGTCGGGTCCCTCTGTCAACCGAGAGTTTTCGCCAACCCCTGAGACACCCACGCCAGCGTCACGTAGGTTTGTTTGCACCTGACAAGAGCAATAGCTAACCAAGTCTTAGGGCCGGGGCAGTTGATAAACTCGAAGACATCCGGGAACCTCGGTGACAGTCTTGACGTGAAGAGAAAAAGGCCTAAAGTATCACGATCCGCATCTTCAAACCGTTTACCCGCCGGGCAACTGCTCAACCCACTATCGCCAACTGCTGAGGAAGACCTTGTAGATGCTGGAACTACCAGTGCCAGAAGGCATGGCAATGAACAGAATGTCGGACAAGCAGGAGTAACAAAGGCGGTCTCGAACAGACTTAAAGGCAACGACGCCGAGTCTATATCGCAGGAAGCATCTTCAGCAGTGGACATAATCTCACCAGCCCGTAACGATCGGCCACAGGAACCGCTTCGCAGAAGCTACAACCCTGCGTCGCCTCGAAGTCCGAAAAGGCGAAGACCAATGGACAACGTGCGTGGAATAGATGTTTCGGCGCACGGTTCACACTCGAACGAGTCGACTCGCGTCTCCGATGAGCTGGTTCCGGAGAGAACGTCATCGCTTTCCACACCAAACCAAGCGCGAAGTCCTACAACTCGGCCAACGGCCGATGATCATCAATGGGAGCAGCCTCTTGCTCGGTCTGAAAGACTCTCGGCAGAATCGTCGGACGGAAATTCGAACACGAATACAAACTTGGTCTCTGCAACTCTGCGCCAACTTATTGGAACGGATAGAAGGGGAACGTTGTCGTCTAGTAGTCCAACACCGAGGACGCCGAATCAGAGAAATTCGTCATCGGACCATGCAAGCCCTCGAACCACCGTCAGATTATCCCCGCAAGTGCGGAGTCCGAGGGCGGATGTCTCGTTGAGCCCCAGGGGATACACGACGAAGAGCATTTCCCCTGGTTCACAAGCGTACCCGAACGACGGGACAAAGTCAGACTGGAAGAGGGACTCGCCGGATTTGTCCAAAAATCTGCGCATTAGAACTTCGGGCGTCGATGTTTTACGGTCATCTTCTAACCAGACCCCAAACCGAAGCAGAGATGCCGGCGAAGAGTCTGATCACAACTCTATCCAGATCACTCCTAAGGAGTACCGTTCTGGAAAGGATTTGACGAGAAACTCGCACCCTGTCGACCCATATACATCCAAGGCGCAATAGGGGAAGCTGCCTTCAGGAGGTTCTGGCTCAGACTATGGCTCTCGGATCATCTCGAACGAGACACCCAACTCTGATTCCCAGATTGGCCCAGTAGACGGAGGCCTAGTAGACGGAATGCCTTCTATTTTGGGTACTTTGCCGATCGGAATGAAAGAACATGGGACTTTCTCCGCAAGAAGGTCATCTCCCCAGAGTATGGCATCTAAAGCCGAGCAGGTTGCACAAAGATCTCGCGACTCATCGCTACGGCACGTTACCCCGGTCCGTACATCCGGAGGAACACTCAATAGCTTAACAGCATCGCGGAAGTCAACCTCGAAGCCGAATGGTGTGAGAGCCATGGCTGCAATGTTCGAGGTTGCTGCCAAAGACTCCCCATTCGTCCCCTCGCCTATGGGCAATCGTCCGTCGCGAGCATGCGAGACTCCTAGACTTGATACACCTTCGCCTAAAACTTTGAATCCCGCAAGGTCGTCCTGGAGTATCGGAAAGGCCAGTATTGAGCACGAGTCCCAGACTTCTTCTAATAGCATTGAAACGAGGCGGAATCAAAAGGTCGTCCGCCGTGCGGCTGGTGCCGATACCATTGCCCCTCAGACCGACAAATCCTTGGTCATACCATTGCGGCAAACCTCGGAGATTCAGATGTATCGGAAGACACCTACGACAGCCCCGACTTTCAATGAAGAAGGAGCCGTGCCCAATTTAGGCACCATGATTAGCCAACCTGAGCAACCTCCCGTCGCGCAGCATGTCAGCTTTCCTCGGCCACCATCCTCGACATCACTGAGCCAAGCCGGAGAAGACTACGCTCATAGACGACCTGCAACTCCGGGTGGGAATTCGGTTTTGCACGCGCAAATACGTACTTTGCAAAGACAGCTTGAGACCAAAGTCGAGGAGGCTGCGTCGCTTCGGCGTCAGTTAGAGACACGAGACGACATGGACATCGGTCTCCTCAGCGAACAATTGAGGTCAGCAAAACGCGAGTGCGCCATGTGGAAGGGGCGAGCAGAGACGGCGGAGAAACGGGTAGCTGCTTTGGAGCGGTTTACTCGCAGGTTGCGAGGTATCAAAGCGGGAGACGCCCAAGATGACTACGACGATGCCTCATCTGGAGAGAAGGGGAGCTTTGAGACGATGGTAACCGAAGACGACGGGGCGGTGGCATCAAGAATCAAAATGGCACTGATGGGCATGGACGGAGCGAGAAGCAACGACGGCGGGGCGTCTGCGTGGTGGAGTGGAGGGAGAACCAGTATTGATCAAAGGCTTGATGGCAGGCCCCAACATCATTACCAGACTAATTTGACACAGGAGGACTTGCACGACGTCGTGGAGGCGGTTCGGGAGCTTTTGGCGGACACGGCTTGAATACCGACGCAAGGGGGCTTTTAGGCCGACGATGCCAGGATATCGGCGACGTGTTTTTTTTGGTGCTTACTGCTGCTCATTGGCGTTGAAGGGGCTGTTGTACGAATTACTTACTCATGGACATTGGAGGGCGCGAAGAGGATATTCAGCCCAGAATATTAGCTTGAAAAGTTGTTCATTAACATCAAGAAGAGCCCATGTTCGTGACATGAAGAAGTGGTTGATAGATGATCAGCCTGACACGAGATGAGAAAACTACGCTACAGGTGTTCAGCTCCGTCACTTTCCGAATCACGACGGATCCTCCAGCGCCCAGCGTCGTCCATACGCATGGCGACAGTGCCGACGGCCATTCGCCCGATGCCGTCCAGGATGGCGCCCAGTAGCTCCGAGTCATCGACGGCCCCCTCGTTCGCGTCCGCTTCGGATTCCTTTTGCTTCGGATTCTGCCGCTGGTGTCTGCGCTCCCTCCCGTCCTTCCTTTCTTTAGGGGTCCTGGGCTTAATGTCACTCGTCGTCCTCTGCTTGGGGATTTCGGGCGATGGCGGGGTAGGTGGTAACACAGCCGACGGGCGTGGGTTGCGATTGGTAATTGCGGATCTCGGGTCGTTGATTTGGTGATGGCGCTGACGTTGAGATGGTTCAGGCGTCGACGGGTGGTGGTGGTGGTGGTGGTGTCTCTGGGTTTGGGGAGAGGGTGGGTGAGGACTATTTTGCGGTTGCGTTGTGGGATATCGATTTTGTTGCTGTTGTTGTTGCTGTCTGGTAAATTCAGGCGAAGGAGGGGTGGGCGTCGGGGGCTCGTAGTATCGTGTGTGCTTCTGCCGCTGGGTGGCGGGTGTGTTGTTTGACGTCGCCGCCGGCCGGGGCGCGGGATCTCGGGGCGGTGTCGGCGGCGGTGGGCGGGCCGGGATCGTGACCTGGTTGTTCCCGTACACGCGCCCGGACGGCTTGGGCGGTCAATTCTCGCAGATGAAGAGGGACTTGTGGTGGTGGGTTGCGTCGACTACGGCGCGGGCGAGCTGGTAGTCTGGGAAGAGATGTTAGGAGAGAGTTTGAGGTTGGCGGAACGGGTGAGAGGGCTTTTTGACGTACCGACGTTAGGTCCTAGGTCTCTGGACGTGAGGACTTTGATGGACAGGTCGGGGTTGACCTTGCCGATGATTTGAGCACCGTTGCCGTTAGTGAGGTGGACGTCCTACGCAAGTCGATAGGTTAGCAATCATCTACACCACGCAGAGCCGTGTATGTGCTCTTGGTCGGACTCACGCGGTTCAGGATGGCGGTGACGTTGCCATCGGCGTCGAGAACGGCAGAGTCTCCGCGGAGCTGGGTGACCTTGCCGACGAGCATGACGTTGCTGCCGACGTAGTTGTCGAGGTACTGCGCGTTGATGCGCGGGGTAGAGGTAGCTTCGGCCATTCTCGAGAGAAGGGTTTGTTCTGGGTTGGTCGTTCGTTGTGCGGTTGTGGGTTTTGGATGCGACGCAAGGGTCTTGTAAGACGATGCGGATCTTTGTGTGATTGGATCTCGGGATGTTTTGTGCCTGACGCGGGATGATGCAGGGCTCTCAATGACTGGTCGTGTCGTGTCGATAGAGACGTCGCGGTTTTGGGATGCCCACCTCCCGCGCAGCACTTATCGCGCTGTCAGGTGAAAAGCGGGTCTTGAATCTGTCGTTTACATAAGCGTGGACCCTTCGGGTTCAGGGTCCCACCCAAGAATTTTTGGACCCTCGGGACCGTCTAAGTGATCTACAGAAACGTTATATTAACGGTTGTTTTGTTTGTCAAGACCGTCTTCGATCCCGCCGAGGAGGAACCACACCTCCTGGAGTTACGTGGCCCTGGCCGAAACTCAATTGACCGCTTTATTTTTGTTCGGCCACTCCAGCCAACCAATTGGCCCTTTCGTTGGTGTCACAGGTATCGATTCGAATGGTTCCATATCGATGGCTTCCTCAGAACGTGGGAGTTCAGCCGAGTGGGCCTTGGCGACCGCAACCAATGTTCGTTACTCCCAAGAATTTTCTTCCTTTTCGTTTCGTCAACATGACGTCATTTGAGCCCTACAGCCTGTTTTCAAGGAACGAACGTGCAGGCCACGGTCGATCACCACCTTGGGGACTCCGGGCTGGAACAATGACTCCCTCACGTTGATGCTGACGGTTCTCCTGACAGCAGAGACCGATGTTTGTCAGAACATGAGACGCGCAGATAACCAAACCTGACTGTGATCACTGGTGCCCAAGGATCCAAAAGTGCAAATGCCGAAGATGAAATATGAGTGGTGTAGTCGACTCCGGAGGAAGTCCCGTGCGGATCTTCTGGGCGTTATCAAGTTTTCAATGCCGGCCTCTGACGCCATTCATTGACGAGGCCGGTGCTGCGGTGGTATGGATGCATGAAGGGTCCTCTCAAATTGTTGGAAAAAAGAAGAAAATGGCGGCGCGTTCCCAGCAAAGCCCACACACGTGTCGGGGAGCGGTCGAAGGATGGGACGTAAATCTCTTCCCCGATCAGGGACCAGAGGGTCTCGGCGGTGCACGGCGGGCTGGGAAGAAACCTGGAATCTTGGACACGGCAGGCAATGGAATTGCGACGGTTGGTCCGGGGCCGATCCAAGGCCGGACATGAGTCGGAGATGGCGGCCGCACCACTTCACCCCTGGTTATCTCAGTAATGCCCGTTCCGTGCCATGTACCATTCTGCGACCCAGGCCTGGCAGGCTGCGCAACGCAGCCACAAGAAATACTAACGGCCACTGGTCGAGTCGTGTTTCTCGCTTGTTTTGGTGTTGGTATTCTCATCGATACTCCGTGCCGGGCAGGATGCTGGGCTGACAAAGAATGAGACGACCGGGTGACGATCTCAGGGTCCATTATTGGTATCATAAGTTGCAGGGACTGGCCAGTACAAGCCTGGTACCTGGCTAGGGTTTAGAAAGAAAATCGGAATAAAAAAAGGGTACTTCTGGAAACTTCGAACTGCAAACTGCATGTACGGCGGTCGTTCTGTTTGTCTGCGTTTAACCCAGTTGGGTCATTATCTCGTAGGGCGATTGATAGGGCGAACTAGCTTCAGCTGGAGGTTTTTCTTTTCTTTTCAAAGCAGCTGAAGGAAGATTCTCAAACAGCCGGCAAGATATTCCCGTTTGGGGCACTGAGGTTGGAGTTGCTTCGTTCTTGACGGGCCGCGATATGGGTCGAATTAGCAAGATGGGGCTTGGTGCTAGTCATGGCCCTGGCCAGCGAACGAATCGAGCGCATGTCATCGACGAATCGACGATCTGCCATCGTGTTTGCATGAGGAAGATCCAGAACATCGGTCGATGTCGACTGGCGATGTTGAAGCGGTTGACAATCTTGGGCGTCCTCTCGAAAGATTCGGACTTGGCGGCCGTTGTAGTTGCTAACCGGAGCTACCGGGTAGATGTCTGCGGATGTGCTCGTAACGGGGCATTCGCAACAGCTTCCCGTCTGTTCTGTGTTGGTAGTAAAGGTACGTAAGCAAATAGCGAGAGTTGTCAAAGTAGGTAGGTATCCGTGAGCAATACCAGCACTGAGACCGAAGTAAGGACAGCCAAACTTCGAGAGACGAACCAATGATGTGTAGCGGCAGGGCCAAGGTCGAGCTGCAGCTGTTTGGGGGTTATCGACGTTTTTGGCCAAGGTGCCCCTCATTTCCCCACCTGTCGCTCCCGAGCTACCCCCCTGTTTGGCATCCCTGCGGCTGCCAGCCATGCCACGCAGCTCAGCCAAAGGGAACAAGACCCGGGCATCCAGCTCCATGCGTTGGTTCCCGGCCAGTGTCAGTGTCACCTCCCAGACTCTGGCTCTTCCCGGGCAGTCTCAGCGCCCTGTGCTCACCGAGCCGGTACGGGTACTCAACTGATGAGGTACAACAATACCGGGTAGGGCAGTCCACGGATGTCTTTCGGAGAAGAGAGGCTCCCGTCAATGAGTTGAGCAGGGAAAGGAACAGGTTACAGGACGCCCTGGCCTCAGTCCGTCCTCTGGCGTCCGTCTCATGATTCTCGCGGGGAGAGCGGATGTACGGAAGGGATCTCTGCTGCTAGGTATCCGATGGCTCTAGCGTCCAAACCTTAGCACTTGGTGGTAATAGTGAATGTTGTGGCGGCCGTGGATGTGTGTAGCCCGCCTCGTGTGGTGGTGTAGCTCTCACAGTACCTACATCCCGTCAGCCATTGCCGAGAAGGCCGCCGCACTGGGGCCGCGAGCGAAGCTGTCGTGGAGGTTGCGGAACGGATACTTCAGCTTCCAGCTTCCAGCTCGCAATCCGCACGTGTATCGTGTGTCGTGTGTGTGCGTGCTGCAGCAGAAGAAGAAGAGTTGTACTGCGTACAGCGGCCAGAGCGTCTGGGCAGTTTCGGAGACTTTCATCCGAAGGAACAGGGGCCCGGTGGTAGCGTTCCTGTCCAAAGTAACAAGCCCCTCCAAACAATCCTGGAAGACCGGGGCAGGGTAGCTTGGACAGCTTCCGAAGCAGGCTCTGGTATGCAGTAATAACCCGCCCCCAAGAAATACCAAGTTTGGACTTGATGCAGACGGACAGCTCCTTGAGTGGCAGGTCGTTGCGTAGGCAGTAAAATGGAAGGATAAGAAGAGGACAGAAACAGAGGTCAGGAAGCTATCGTGATGTATGAGGGCAGGTACCTATGTGGGTAGGCTCACAGCTGCAGCTGCGCTTGCATCAGACAACCTCAGTGTTTGCGGATGCTAAGGAACGAGCGGGAGCTGCAAGGAAAAAACATCAGACTAGGTAATAACGCACAAGTACCTGCCTACCTTATGTTTAGAGCGAACTTTGCTTCTGACCTACCTGAGCTGAGGTGGTCGGTAGCCCCAAAAGAACAGAAGAAAATGTAGGTACTCTGTAGAAAGCGCGTACTTCAAGTTATGCAATTGTGGAAGCTCCCCTCAGTTTCCCACCTGAGCTTCGAAGGTAGCTTCCTCACACTACCTACTAGCATTCATTCTTAGCTCACCCGAATCCCAACTTCACCTCACCTTATTCTCGAGCACAAGCACATCAGGCAGGCAGGCGTTCGTTCGGTCCCGGCCCCAACACCCGCTTGATACCCTCCCTTGCAGCCTCACCCACCTGCCCATTCATCGGTGCTTCGAAAGCTCACGACGAGACCTCCATCAAACCGATCGATCGATACCCTTACCCTTCTCTTTCGTCACACTTGGCTACCTTTGCAGGCCACAGCCACCTGCTTGACTCGACTTCGACCTCATTCCACCCGGAGTAGACTCCGACTAGGAGTCCAACGCAACTCCTCCAGCCTTCGTCGCTTCCATCGTCGTCCGTAGTGCCACGCGCCATCACCCACCGCCTGGACACTGCTTTTCCTACCTTATCAAGCTGGCTTCTTCATCTTCAACCTCCAACCGCCTTGCTTTCCGTCGCCTACCGCTTGGCGCTTCTCCGGCTCATCCCTGCCTTCGACATTCTTCGTGTGCGACCTGGTTTGCTCCATCACCAGCGAGCACTAGCAGTGTCCACCCACACCACTACCTGAGCATCCTTGCCGGCTTAGCAAGTTGCCGCGCCCTCATCGCAACGCATCCGGCAACACGGCGATAACGTGCCTTGTCACCTACCGGCGCTCATTGCGAATCAAGATCACGTTCTGCTCGAGACAATCTCTAGTCGGACATTCAATTGACTCGCCCCATTCATCGGCTCCTCTCGGTCTCAAGCAACACCAAGGAGTGAGTGATCAGCATCAAGACGCTGACGAACGGCATCGCGACGTGGACCCCATAAGGCCCCGCCACCGTTTCCCTACCGTCAAGCTTCAACAGAGCTACCATTCTATCTCGCTCTTTCGACCGACCCGACTATTGATCTTGTCAACAACGCTCTCGGCGAGGAGCTTGACCACTGTTCAAGGTAAGTCGAGTCGACAGCTTCATCAGAGAACCCCGTAAAGCCTTCACATTTCTCGGCAACACTTCACCTGCTTGTCCCGACTCTGCCGTCTGCGACTAGCGAGCACCTTTTCCTTAGTAAGGTATCTTGGCCAGCGCATTCGCGGCCGGGTAGTGTTACCACTCTCCAGTCTCCTCTTGCCCCTGCACGATACCCACGTTGCGTTGCCCCAATATGACAGCAGCCCCTCCGTTCCTGGGCAATTATCAAGGTATTCTCAGGTGCTCTTGGTAATGTCTGTCACGTCAACCCCACTGGATCAATCGTTCTTGACCCGCATCATCAACCCGTCACCCATCAGCCCGTTACCCGTTGTTTTGACTCTCTGTTTCTTGCGTCTCCAATTCTTCTGCTTCTGTCTTGTCACCCGTCGTCCTCTCTGATTCTGTAACGATATTCTATTGAGTAATCTTCGTCGGCGGACACTGACTAACGACGACTGTAGCTCGATCTTCTAGCTTCTCAGTGGGGGGGGATACTTTCGACATCGAGACACGACTAGATCGGGGTTCTGGCAACGCAATCTTTGCAGAATCATTCATCGCCAAGTACACGCAGGCGTTGAGATTCTACACAGCGACTTTTCTGCCTTAATCTTTGATCCGGAAGCCCGCGTCTTTCTGCCAACTATAGCTTGGTCGCCATCTCGTTGACGCCGGTTGACAGTCTTGTCTCCTTCATTGGTACACATTGACACTTCACTTGACAGCATTTGGTAGGTGAGGGCACGAAACCAAATTCCATCGGATCACCTTGGACCAGGCGACTTTGCGCCCCCGCGACAGGATCGAACCAGCGGTACCAGACTTTCCGAGAACAATGAATACCCCTCCAAGCTTCTTCAATGACGCGGTTGACCTTGCGACACCGACTAACGACACTTTCGACAGCGATCAGCCACGCACCTTGCCAACAGAAACTGTTCAACTTGAGCCGCCACTGGACATGAACCCATCGCCAACAATGTCGCAGAATCCTTCGATCTACATGCCCATGGCGACTGCATGGGACCCGATTGTACCGAACATGGCGTCCGTCTACAGCAACCAATACCAGGCGCAATACACCACCAAGCAGGAGCCTCTTGACGATCGGCCGGCGCTGATGCATGTGCCATCCACCTCGACATCCAAATCGAGCTCGCGAACCGACTCAAACATGTCGATGCAAACACATGCGTCCAACTCTAGCAGGACGACGGACCCATCCGACGCCAGTCCACCGAGAAAGAAAGGGAAGAAGGGCAAGGCGCCTATGCAGGACGAAGATGACGCGAAGCGCAATAAGTTTTTGGAACGAAACCGAGTAGCAGCAAGCAAGTGCCGACAAAAGAAGAAAGTGTGGATGTCCGACTTGCAAGAGACGAAACAGGGGTTGGAGACCCAGCACGCCCAGCTGCAAATGGAATACAATGGACTGGTGGACCAGGTTACTCGCATGAAGAATGAGCTCATGTCCCACGCCAATTGTAATGACCCAAACATCAACTTGTGGCTCGAAAACGAAGCTCGGCGGTTCGTCCAGAGCAGCGCAGAGCGCGTTAAGAAACAGAGTATCGACTCCAGCCGAGGGTCCGGTGACAGGCCACTCGGCGCGGGCTACAGACCCTCCATTGACAGTAAGCCTCCTTCCTCTGATTGCGATGCACAGATTTCATGCACAGATGCTAATTGACCGTAGGTCAAATTTCATTGATTTCCCCCACACGGTCCGATCGAGCCATGACGAGCATGTCCTCGGGGCCTGGCAGTGCGGATTTCAACTACGACCACATGCCAGACAGCGCTTTTGAGCAGGCGTAGAATGCCATCGTGGGGAGTGAGTCGGCGTGTCTCCTTGAGCTTTCACATTGGGCGTCGTGAAGTTCTTGTTACGGCGTTGGGGTGGGTTTTGGGACACAGCCGTGCTATGAGCAATGACTTGGACGGAAGTAATGACAGTTATAAAAGCCAGAAGACACGGGCAGTCAGCCAAAGATGCCAAGCTGGAACTGCAACCTGATACCCCTGGTGGATTTTGAACTGTACGAGTTGGAGAGCAGTCCTGGAGGTGGACTTGCCAGATGAAGTTCCTAATAGGGAACGTGTACAGATATGGCCACTGGCCAAACGACCAAACGCACTCGTCATGTGCAAGGCATTAAGAGAATGACACCGATTTGTCGGCAACTGGATCGGATTCCAGCTGTGCGAATCAACGTCCAAAAGCAGATTATACAGAAAGAAAGAAAAAAACATTTAGTTCGACACAAAAGAATGGCCGGATGACTGACCAACCCGGTGGGCCTTGTGATTTCCACAATAATTCTTCGGCCATGTGGCGCTCTTGCTTCTGCTAACCTCGTAGTCGATGTGATGGCGTCTTCGTCGTCGTCTTCGTCGTCGTCTTCGTGTTCGTCGTCGTCATTCTTTCCGCGTCTTATTCAATACTGGTAGCATGGACAACGGCTGCAAGAAGATCGCTTCGAGCTGCATGGCTCGAATTGTGAGTAAAGTAGTGCCGTTCATGTCGAGTATAACCGGGACTTGGTCGTGGATAAACGCGTTCAAGAATGACCACAAGTGTAGGTTTGCCGGTCCGGACGCAACTGTGTCTCTCATCGACAACTGCTCATGGTATCGGGAGCCGCTCGTGTCGAGGTTGGATGGATTGGCGATGCGAAGGCTGGCGGAGAGCCTCAGTATACGTCTTTGGTTGGCAAAGGCCTTCGTTTCCCGGCCGAGATGGTTTCCTCTGCTTCGATGGCTACCATCGAACGTTTCCGAGTTCCAATGGCTTCATCAACCGGTTTGCTTTGTTTCCCTCGAAGGTGCCATCCAAGAGGTCGAGGTCAGGATAAGGATGTCGAAGAGAAGAAGATGTGCGTGCGGCTCCGGATCGGAAGAGGAAGAGGAACAAGGGTAAGTCGGGACCGTTCCAGAGGAACAGGGAGGACTAAGCTGCTTCTTTAATGAGAGGGAGCTCGCCACGACGGGAAGATCTTATACAAGAACGAGGTGATAACCGAGCTCCCAAGCTCCCAAGTCCCCCCCTCTCTCCTACGTAGCTGAGCTGCGGAAGCTTGGCCGCCGCTACGTCAGAACGGCTCCTCCCTAGCCCCATTTGCGACGCCGGCGGGAGGAGGGCGGGAAGGTGGGTTTCTTCGCTTTTTCCATCCCGGAGCTTCTGTTCGTGTAAGTGCAGAGTGGAATTGATGATCTGAGAATGCGACGGGAATGAGAAATAAAGTAAACAAAATTGTGAGTCCAAGGCATGAAGAAGGTAGGTGAAGCGTAATGAACTGAACTCACTCGCCTTACTTGTTCACCTCTGTTCACCTTTCTTCCCCACGCGAACACCTGCCAGTGTCTACGTCACTACTCTTCTCCCCGTCGAGAGTGTGATGGGTAAAAAAGGGTAAAGTATTGGCGAGGGAGGAATGGGGGTTAAGGTACCGCATCCTTGGAAGTAGTCGTGGTACTTGCTGCCAAACCCCCCCCCTGGGTTAGGTGTTTATCGTTACTTCACTAGTGAGGAGGCCCAAGGATTCCGGTCCGCGCCCTGCAGGGCAATTATACAGTCTATTTCACAAGGATAACGACAATATCACGAGGGAGAGAAAAAGAAGGTTTGCGAGGGTTAAGTGATGGATTGGTTCTTTCTCATACACACGGCGACAGCTTCTCTTTCTCAACCGACGTCATCCCGGATCCCCGACGAAATGGGTACGAAAGTATGTTTACGTGATTTGCTGTTTTATTATTCCCACTGCCCGCGCACCTTTTCCGCAAAGGCCCCCAAACAGGAGGAAAATTAGCGACTTTTTACGAACATGGGAGTTTTCCTTGGACGGGGTTTGGGGGTCGCGAAACTCTAAAAAGAGATCCCTCCTCCACTGACGATGGGTTTCGCGAATGGTGAGGCTAAGATGTTAGCTGGCGATTGCCCGCTATGACGTAGGGGGGGTCAGCGTGCATGGGACGCGCTTCTGTCGGCGCCGGGCTCGCTTTCCGGGCCGCTGCTCCACTGTTGCACGGCAATTGTGGGGTGTGGTTGAGGCTGGGACTCTCAAGTCGGAGGCTCCTTGATTGGAGGGGGTTGTGAAAAGGAGGGAAAGTCTCACTGTACTGCCCTTTACTGTAACCAAATCACTGTATTCTCAGGAATTAAATCAACCGTATTTCTTAGCAAGGACGCATTCTCTGCTCTCCCACCAGAATCCAAGTGTGAGTGCCGTCATTTTGGGGAAAATGGGAGTGGATTTCCCCCCCTCCAGGAGGCGTTTGAATGGTTGGGTGAGGTGTGGGTTTATTTGGTAGGTGCTTTTCCCTCACCCGGGCGACGTACCCGTTCCATCACTGCCAGGGAAATCTGACGCGGAATGGCGTATGAGGTTTCCGAATAGAGGCAAGTTGGACGTTTTGGAGACCCATACGGCGGGCTGAGACTTTCTCGTTTCCGCTTCTGTTGCCGGATGCTTTTTATGAATTATTATGTACGAATACGCGATTGTGAACGACAGACACTGAGGTTCGGGTTATCTCGGCCGAACATATGGATAGTTTAGACCAACTGATCTTTTCTGCACTTTAGTGCCATCACAGAGATGAATGCCGCTTACTAGATTAGGGATTCGTCCACTCAAGTTCAGTGTCCTGAACGATCAACGGCCGCCTGACACGGATTGATCCCGAATTAACAGAGTAAATGGCAAAATAAGCCTTATTGCTACATGCCGGAGAGGCGCCCTCTAATCAGACATTCTCTGCTCCTTGATGGCTGATTGATGTTACACGATATCCACATGTCCTTCACCCTTGCCGGCCCCGTCAATTCTTCACAATATCGGCTCACCAATGGTCGGGGTCCTCCTCGTGAGGCCATTGACGAAGATCTTGCTGACCAGATCGCTCTGGTGCGCCTCAATCATCTCCCTCAACGCCGACCGCTCAACAACCACGCGCCCCATCTCCAACAGGTCTTTAACATCCACGTCGTCGACCTCGAGATGCCTTCCCTGGTCGTACACTGTCGCCATCGTCGTCTCCAGCCTGTAATTCTTGCCGGCCGTGATCACCAGCGTCTTGCCGAAGTCCTTGCCCCACTGGTTCGCGTCGAGGACCTGCATCATCCACTTGCGGCGGAACTGCTCCTTCAGAAACTTGTCCATGGACCCCCAGCCCCCGACGCGGGGCAGCGGCAGCTCCATGCCGTCCTCGCAGACGATGAGCTCGCCGCGGCGGTAGCGGTAGCTGAGCGCGGTGCGCCACGCCACGTCGTAGACCTTGCGGTTCAGGCGGGTCGAAAAGTCGCGCGGCTTCGGGCCGTGGGCGACACCTCCGCCGCGCCGGATCGGCGACTGCTTGGTTCCCACGCGGGCCTTGCCGGTGCCCTTTTGGCGGTGCACCTTGCGGTGCGAGCCTCGGACCTCCCAGCGGGTCTTGGTGCTGGCCGTGCCCTGGCGGGTGCTGTCGCCCTCGTAGACGACGGCGAGGTGGAGGAGGTCGCGGCGGAGGGGGAGGTAGAGGTGCTTCGTCGAGTAGGACTCGAGGGATTGGGGCTCGAGGGTCGGGAAGGCGTGGATCGTGACCGGGACGGTTGTGGCTGCGAGAGCGGACCAGTTAGCGAATTGGTCTCGTGAGGCGGGAGTGTTCCGAGGGTGAGAAGCTTACGTGGTGTCCAAATCTGGTTGACGGAAGTGGTGATATTGGACAATGGCGCCTCGCTGGCCATTGACCTCGTAAAGTTGGATGAGCCGAGGAATGATGCTGGTCTCGCCGCTCTGCAGGTCTGCGATGAGACGGCCAGGCCCCTCATGGCCTCGGTGAGGCTCCTGACTCCCTTGCCGGCCATTGTGTGCTTGTTACGGCTTCACAACGGAAAGGAGGCTCGGGATCTCGTTGATCAGATTCGTTGGCGCGATGTGGTCGTCGACGATTTGGAGATTCAATTGATAGTCCCTCTACGAAAATTTGGCCCGTCCGGTCGTGTGCCTCTGCCAATCAGGTGGCGCTAATTGCAGGTACGTACCGCTTTTTGCACTTCTGAGGTGGGAGCTTCGTCCCTTGTCCGGGGCGGGATATTCCGTCTTTCAATTGGAAAAATAATTATGGAGACCCGCAGTGTGCCATTGGATCGTGTGAAGCTCTGGGTGAAAAACCTCCTTCGGCGATCGAGCGGGAGGACATATCACCATCCACGCCCACTTTCCCACCCCTACACAGCCCACACAATGTCATCGTCGTGTAGGCAGGCCGTCCGGCCGCTGCGGCGATGCCTCAACGGCGCCACCACGACAACGCTGCCGATACGAAGGAGCATCTCGACGACACCGGCCCCCGCCGCGCAGGTGCATAAGGTGGTCTACACAAGACCCGAGGAGACGGATCCCTTCGAGATGGACCCGAACACAGCGGTAGCGCCTTGGGCCGAGAAAGATCTCTGGAAAGCCGGAACGCCGCCCGTGGGTTCGCGACGTCGCCGTTACGCCATTCGCACGAGCCAAAACCTCCCCTTCGAGCAGCTGCCGTATCAGGCGTTCCAGGAGGCGCGCAAGATTCTGGCGGCTGACCGCGAGGAGAAGCTGGCTGCTATCGTTCGCGAGTCGGCCAAGATCAAGAAGTTGGAGGGTCTCGATGGGAAGGATATCAAGGGCGGAGAGAGGATGCGCCAGATGAAGCTGAGCAGTCTGCGCAAGCATGTTGAGGAGCTCAAGATTCTGGCGGATATCAATGACCCGGCTGTGAAGAGGAGGTTTGAAGACGGACTCGGTACGATTCACGGGCAATTGCTGGACCCATGTTGAACGAATTGAGTGCTGACGAGACGTGAAACAGGCGACATGAGCAAGCCCATCTACCGCTTCCTCGCCGAGCGCAAGTGGCGCAGCTACGAGGCGAAGCTGACCGAGCAGCGTATCGAGCAATTCAACATCATCCCCGACATCCTCCCCAAGCTGACGCCCTCCTACGATGTTCAACTCTGGTTCCGCCGCTCCAAGGTGCCTCCGGGCAAGGTCCTCCCCAGCAACGTCACCGAGGTACCCCCCAAGCTGCGCGTGACACCCTTCACCGCCGGCGAGCGCCTCGTGTCCATCGTCATCATGGACTCGGACGTTCCCCAGATCGAGACGGATAACTTCAGCAAGCGCTGCCACTACCTCGCCGTCAACGTCCCCGTCTCCCCGACCGCCACCTCGATCCCCCTCTCCAAGCTCCGCGACCCCTCTCAACTGGCCGTCCCCTACCTGCCCGCCTTCGCGCAAAAGGGCAGCCCGTACCACCGATTGTCCATCTTCATTCTCGAGCAGGGCGACCAGCGCCTCGACGCTTCTAAGCTGAAGGAGCTGTACTCGGGCCGCGACGGCTTCTCGCTTAAGTCGTTCCGTGACAAGTTCAAGTTGAGCCCCGTGGGCTTCAACATCTTCCGTACCGTATGGGACGAGAATACGGCCGGCGTGATGGAGCGCGCGGGCATGCCGGGAGCGGACATCGAGTTCCGCCCGACGCGCGTGTACTCGCTCAAGCAGCCGAAGAAGGCGCGTGGTTGGGAGGCGAAGCGCCAGGGACCGAAGTACAAGCACCTGTGGAAGTACACCAAGCGTATCAAGGGATACTCCAACGCCAAGGGTCTTATCAGGAAGTAGGGGAGATCTTGAGGGGAGTGAGGCGAGAGGCGGTCCTGGCCGAAGCAGGCCAGGAAATTATCGTGCAGCGGGCATCAAACCCATCGCAAGACGGGGTGTGGATGTTGTTAAAAAGTGTAGAATATATGTACTCTATGTGTCATCTTCTGGCTGTAGATGGGTGCAGTCTAAAGCTATGGTTGTTATAGATCACCTACTGTCAACTCTGCCCCTGGTTCGACGACAAACGCTGGGAAATACTTCGTTTGAATCGAACCTCCGACACGAAAGCAAGTCTGCAACACCTTCCAAGATCGGCCGCAGACAAGCTACCTGATCATTGTTTGCATTGCAGGCTCAAATTGCTGGGCGCTACTGCCAAACCCCTATCTGCTCGATTTCAGTTCCTCAGCTGATCCCTTCGATATCGTTCAACTGCGATTCGACCACTCAGCCATTCTCTTCACCAATCTTACTCTCAATTAGTGGATGTTGCAATTTTCCGTGTCCTCTGTCGGCCATCACGAGACATCAACTGATCGCTCCTTCCAAAAGCACGCAATAGGTCTACCCATTTTGGAGGGAAATACCCCGACCAACACCAGCGCCTGTGCCGAGTTTCTCATCTCCTTCCTCTCTTGTATTTCACGAAGCCATTGACTTCGCCTGCCCAGGCCGATGACCACTTCCTCTCCCTAAAAAGGCAGATCAGCAGCGACAACTCTCTGTTCTTCTCTCACTCACCCATCTCCAGGTCTCGCAAGGTCTACAAGCTGTGGCAACACCTGCCCTTTTCAATATCAGTCAAGCGCGGTGCGATCTCCAAGACACACCTACCTTTGCCCGCTATCTACACTTAGGCAACAAGACTACAGTCCCTCGAAGTTGCTTCTGGGAACCAACTGCCGTTTTCACCAAGAACGACGAAAACGTTCTTACTTCCACTACGAAATATTCAGCCGGAGAGGCTACTTTCCAAATAGGGGGTTTGGAATAAAACCGTTCACACAGAGAAAAATTTCCGGTTGTTCTTTCTCTTGCTGATATCTTTCTCAGACTTGGCGGATTCAGACTCCTCTCGCTGGGCTTCTGCTTCAGAAGCGGCAAGAACAGTTCTTTTGGACACTTCAGTGAACCAACATTGAGACAAATTTCACCAGATCACATCTGAGGACAGCTTCCATATTGGCTTACAGACTCGCTTGCTTATTCATAACAGTCATTCTTCTCAACAATATCGCACATCACTAACAAGTCCTGAATATCAAGACACACATCGGGGCGACTGAAGACCAGCGCTGACGATCTATACCAGAGTCTCAACACAATATAAAAGATCTCCACATCCGAGGTAAGTTCTGAAGGGAGATCGGGGAATCCAGACACTGACAAATATCACAGCTACTTCAAGAACATTCCTCACCATGGCTCCAGGCAACTCCAAGTCAGCAGGGAAGTTTGTGAATCCGAAGTCCAAGACCAATTCATCTAAGGGCAAGAAGCGCCGCTCGTCCGAAAAGACTGTTCCCAAGCGAAAGCTTCCAGATGCGGTCCGCGAGTTCGCCGAGAAGCGGAACATTGAGGTCGCTGATGACGATAGCGACGAAGGCACTAAGAAGCCGGCCAAGAAACGTAGGAAACCTGTCCCGTCTTATGATGACTTCGTTCCGCGCGAGATGCCCATACCTCGAGATTACGGAGCAGGTTTTGCAGCGAAGTCAACCGCCCATCTCACGTGGGGAGCCCCCATTCTCTTCCAGCCTGTGGCTTCATTCACAGAGCAGGCCTCCGGCAGGCCGAGTTCTTCTGGCATTGCAAAGGGCAAAGGCAAGGCCAGGCGCAAAGGAAAGAGAGCTGCCAGTCCTTGTCATCCCTTCTTGACTGACAGTGAGGACGACGACGCCACACCCGTCCCAGAATCTCGCAGGTCGACAACCAGAAGGGCGAAGACCAGTACCACCCCCGACATCGACGACACGCTCCCGGGCGAGATCTTCTTCATGAAGTTCCCTGCTGAGATCAGGATGGAAATCTACAGACATCTTCTCGTGGCTGGAGATCCGGTACAAGTCCGACAGGGCTGGTCTACGCTGTACCCGAGAAACCGCCCTTGCCTCGAAACCTCCATCTTGCGCGTGTCTCGCCAAGTCAGAAATGAGGCCATCAACGTTCTCTACGGAAAGAACGTCTTTCTCTATCTCCTGAGAGAGACCGCAGCGGTCCCCGTGTCCAATGACCCAGATGGACTTGCAGACGACCACTTCGTCGAGTACGATGGTGAGAGCGATCCGGAGTACGACGAAGAAGTCCCAGTCACAGGAGCGAACCGAGATCCCCAGGTCGAGATCGACATCAAGCGCTTCGGTCACAAGTTTCGACGCATCAAAATCCTTGCGGAGCCGAATCGGTATGAGAAGGGCTACTTGCAGAGTATGGCCAACGCCATTTCGGTGTTCCGCAATCTGAAGCCCATCAAGTGCAGAATCCATACCATCGAGGTCGAGATCACGCCGAGACTCGACAAGGAAAGCGGAGGTCTCTCCTTCCTCAACTTCTTTGAGAAATCCTCTCCGGTCATGAAAGAGTTGAGGGGCTTGCCCTGTCAGTTCATCGAGATCGTCGTGAACACCAGCAGCGAAACCCAGGAGCGCATCAAGGTTAACCTGAAGTATGCGGCCAACGTTCGACGAGCCCGCCGTGGCGAGCATCCTCTCCGCGACGACGACGAAGCGATGCAAAAGTACACGAGCGAGGAGGCTGGCGCTGCTCAGGGACTGCTCGACAACCTCGGATCTTCAATCCAGAAGCTTTGGGACGCGCAGAACCAGAAAGCTGAGAAGGAAGAGGACTCGGAGCAGGAGGGCGAAAACGAGGAGGCCGTTGAGTGGCTTTGGGGGCAAGACTACAACTGAGGCGTTCGTTTGCTTTGCTTCTCTTTCATGAAGCTAGGTTCGCTTGGAATTTTGCATTTTGGGTTTACAGTCACGGGTCACGGGGGCGATATTGGAATGAGCAGTCTCGGTTTCAGCAGACCTGAGGACACCTGAGATAAGTTGCTTACACTAGGCCTGGCAAACAAGTACAGGTCATTTAGGGGAATTTCGTCACATCAGCGGATTTTGCTCATTGAATTCTAGGTTTTAGACGGCGTTAATGCTTTTTTTCATTCATAGAATTGCAACTCCTTCTTCATAGCTCAGGGGTATATCAAATCATAACCATCTTATGCTCAACATGTGCCGTCCAGTTTTCCTCATGATGATGCTATTGCCGAGATCTTGACCTTGGAGGTCTCCAGCGTTTCCGTATCAACGAGCACAATCTCCTTGGTCTGTGAAAACGAAGGAACAGTGATCAAGCGGACCTGCTCGCCCCCAGCGCCCTCGATGACCTTTGTCGAGAACTCAGGCTGGCAGCCGACGAAGTAGAGATGGGGAGAGCTCTTCATGACGAACGGGTCATCGTCGTGGAACGGGTAGGCCCCTGAACATGGTTAGATGGGGATCATGAAGAAGGCCTGGTGTTGTTGGAACTCACAGAGTGTGTCGGGTGCAGTCGGCGCGCTACACCGCCACCTGCACATGGCCTCCATCATGCCTAACCTGTCGTCGCTGTCGACGTACTTGAAGACGTCGTCAACGTTCTGACCACCCGTCCCCAGCACCCTCCAACCCTCGATCTCGCCCTCCCAGGGGTTCGTCGTGGTGTCGAGCCAGCCGGGCTCCTTGGCGTCGGGCGCGGCGGCGTAGGGCCTCGCGCGCGGGAACATGGCCGAGTGAATCGGCTGCTGGGGGTAGCTCGCGTTCGCGGGGTCCTGGGCGCCGGGCATGAGGGTGACGGGCATTGAGGGGAGCAGGTCGGCGAGGAACTCGTCGAAGAGCTGGCTGGGGAGGGGGTTGTACGCGCTGGCGTCGTAGCCGTACTTCTTCACCGCGGCCTTCTTGTTGCCGTTCGTGGCGCCGGCGTCGGCGGGGTTCGGGGACGTCGTGGAGATGGAGTCGCCGGCGATGACGAGGCGGGAGATGTTTGTGAGCTCGGACTGGGTCTCGGGGGTGAGGGCCTCGCCGAGAAGGAACTCGAGGAGGAGGGAGAGCTCGAGGGCGTAGGATGCGTCCGAGCCGGAGAAGGAGAGGCCCGAGACGATGGCGATCTTGGACGAGGGCTTCTGCGAGGGCGTCGGCGTCGTCGTCGTCGTGCCGGTCATGTCGTGGTCTTCTGAGGGAGGGGAGGTCAGGGACCACCTCGAGGGCTGGGGGGCGAGGTCCGGGAACTTGACGTCGATGACCTCGAGCTCGCCGTTTGCGTTCTCGGTGCCCATGACGCCGACGATGCAGCCGGTCACGAGGTGGATGGATTTCAGGACGTCGCCCACGAGGCGGATGCGGCCCGAGTCGTCTTCGAGCATGACCTGGTCCTTTTCGGCGTCGTCGGAGTAGTAGCGGTCCGTGGAGATCGGGGCCGAGATCCAGCGCTGGGTGTTTGTCAGTCTACGGTAGCGTCTCGAGGGAGGACGGTGGGAGAGGAACGTACGTCCTTGGAGACGTCCTCGAGGATGTTGGGCTTCAGCGGCATGTCGATGTAGACGGTGCCGGTGACCCAGCACAGCTCGCCCTGGCGGACGTCGAGGACGCGGTTGACGTGGCGGGCTTCTTCGCCGCCGATGATGGTGCCGTCCCAGGCTTCGGCGGCGACGGCGTCGACTGCGGGACGGATCGAGGTGAGGCGGAGGAAGTAGACGTCGGCATATTGCTGCTGGTAGGAACGTTCTTTCGGGAGAGTGAAGGTGGGAAGAGGCTTATAGTGAGAGGGTGCGCGGACGAGGGTTGACGATGAGGCTGCTGCTGCGTCGCTGGGTTGCTGTTAGCATCTGGTCTGCTGCGAAGATGCAGTGCAGGGGTTGTTTGCAAGTATCATATGGAAGACTCACGTCGGCTTCTGCAGGAGGGCCGTAACCTCGTCAAGGGTGACCATCTTGACGAACCGAATCTGCAGTCCTGCGGATGAGTTGTCGAAGAGGTTCTGAGGCGGGAGTGGCTGTTGCTGGATGTCAATGGCTTATGGCAGCAGAAGTTGAGGCTGCACAATGCCAGACGCGTCGGGGGCTGGAGTTGTCGCGAATTTTGGCGTAAATGGGATGTGGGGAGGGGTCCTGTCTTCCCCCTGTGGCTTTCACGCGGCCCGGGAGGTCGGTCCCCCCCGGGCCCCTGGAGCGGTCCAGCCACGGCGGGGTTGCTTGGGAATGGAGGGGCCATGATTGCTGCACCGACAAGAGCGGGATTAGCTCGGAGTACCTACCTTAGCTCAGGCCATCCCACTTGGAATCCCGCCGGGTCATGACGCCTTCAGTTTAGGGCGGTGAGATTGTGAGCCTTTTCTCATAAAATTTTCAACATCTGTATTTTCGTTTCCCTCCATCCCTTTCCTCCCTTCTTTCACCGTTCCCTTCACCCGCTTCTCGTCCACACAGCATTCATCCACCACGTCGCCCACAATGTCCTCCCAAAAGTCCCCAACGATCGAGGTGAACAACCTCAACTACAACTTCCCGGGCTCCACCTCGGGCCTCGAAAACATCTCCCTCTCGCTCCCGTCGCGCTCGCGCACCCTTCTCATCGGCGCCAACGGCGCCGGCAAGACCACCATCCTCCGCCTCCTCGCCGGCAAACGCCTCTCGCCCCAGGGCGGCATCACCATCGGCGGCGTCGACCCCTTCAAGGAGGGCCTCGAGGGCGTCACCTACCTCGGCCTGGAGTGGGTTCTCAACCCCATCGTGCGCACCGACATCGGCGTCGTCGAGCTGCTCCGCAGCGTCGGCGGCGACGCCTACCCGGAGCGCCGCGACGAGCTCGTCTCCGTCCTCGACATCGACACCGCCTGGCGCATGCACGCCGTCTCCGACGGCGAGCGCCGCCGCGTCCAGCTCGCCATGGGCCTGATCCGGCCATGGACCATCCTGCTGCTGGACGAGATCACGGTCGACCTGGACGTGCTGAGCCGCGCCGAGTTCCTGGGTTGGCTGAGGCGCGAGACGGAGATCCGCGAGTGTACCATCGTGTATGCCACGCACATCCTGGACAACCTCGCCGGCTGGCCCACGCACCTGGTGCACATGCATTTGGGCACCGTCAGGGAGTGGGCCACGGCCGATAAGTTCCTCGACGGCCTCGACGGGCGCAGCGGGAACAGCACGCTCGGCGAGCTGGTGCTGGGGTGGTTGAGGAAGGATTTGAAGGACCGTGGCCCGCGTTCGCAGGGCAGGGTTGCGCCTGAGGGGAAGACGTACGATGCTGGCGGTTACGGGGGCTACGGTGACGAGTCCGGCAAGAAATAAGCTTGCTTTTATGGGTGTTTGGAAGAGGGAGGTTTTTTCCGTGTTCAACAATGTGGGTCTGGGGATTACGGCGCATATGGCACTCAACTGCATTATGATGGGCGTTTGTATTTGGTTTTCAACACTGTGACGACTGGGGCGGTCACTTGAATTCGGTGTTTTATCAACTACACCATGGAGATGGAGGACGAAACTATGCATGAAAGAGAGAGGGCTACGAAAAGAAAAGGGGGGCATACTCAACTTGCCCGCCCGACGGCGTTTGGTTGCATACTTGTTCAACAACGGCATACCCGGGTTTTCTACTAGGATTTCATGGCTCTTGATACCCTGTGTCTTCAACCGCAAGAGGGCTTTATATCTGGGGCGGAAGATTTCTGTCGACTCAACTAGACAGACGTTACATGCTGAACAAAACTTGGTCAGAAGAATATATATAAATATTGATGCTGCGAGTCGCTCGCAGTGGGTATCACAACTCTATCTCCCCCTGGATACTGCCAATGTTGCCATCCTATTCCCCGCTACCTTGACCTCAGGATCTGAGATTACTTCCCGGGCTGGGAGGTCATGAGAACCTTCATAGTGTTCCTCATGAGTTCCGATATTCCTCCTAGCCCCTGGGCGTCCAGCGCATGCAGCACGTAGCTTCGGTATTCGGACCACGTTACGCGGATACCTCGCGCATCAGCCAATCTTGCCAGACTGTTCGCCGTCACAGGGCCTGCATGCCTCGTGGCAATGGCGTCTTCGTCCTCCTCCAGCGCGTCATCTTCACGCTGTCGGATACACCGAATGGCCTGCAGACTCAACAACGGCGAGTAGGAAAAGCCAAACAGAGTGGGTAGCTCGAGATCCGCATCCAGATCCTCGATGTAGCGCTGCAAGCGAAGTACGACGGGCCGCGCGGTGAGGCACCCGATGGCGTTCTTGTCCGCGTCGTTGAACGCCTTCCCACGCCATAGGCAGTTGCAAATGTCCATCAAAAAGCCGTTGAAGCGGTTCACGTAGCTGGGCTCATAATCGTACGCGGCCGATCGACGGCCCATTTTCATGGCGTTCTCGAATCCCTTCTTGTACACCGCGAGGAAGGCGCATAGGCGCGACACGTTGGCGAGAGAGTGGCTGAAGAATATGAGATATGGGAGTTCCGCGGCCGGGTTGGAGATGCGTAGTAAGTGTTGCAGGGCGGGATCGGAGATGCTGGCGGCGGCTTCCTCGTAGAGGTCCAGGATGGTGCCGTGGACAGCGATGCTTGGGGATGCTTGGGCTAGGTTCAGGGCGGTGGTGCTCGCGTGGTCTAGCATTTGATGTAAGGCGTCCACAGGGACGTTTGCTGGGGTCGTGTCGACTGAGCGGAGGACGAAAGACCAGTGGCGGATGAGGTTTTGGTACAGCTTTAGAAGGGCGAGCTGGGAGTCGGGCGTTGAGGGGAGGCATCTCTCCAGTGGCTTGAAGACGAATTTGCTTAATTCTACTGCAATCAGCTACAACTCAGTTGTTCTGTTGCCATGAGCTTACCTTCAAATGGTGCGAGCGGAGAGTAGGAAAGAATGTTGAAAATGGGATCTCGAGCGTCTACGCCGTTCCAGGTAGTGAACAGTTTGGCGAAGAAATTCAAGATGACGACCGGGGTTTCCTGCACGATTAGCTGGTTTGTCCCCGTAAGTTGGCCGAAACTTACTTTGACCCGAGTCACATAGTCCTCTAAAATTTCCATCGTCTCCTGGAATAGCTTCTCGTCGGCGTTTCCATTCAGAACGTCCTCGAGGACGGCATCGATCCAATGAACCACGCGCCTCGACGCGTCATCGTCCTTCTTTAGGGCCATGAACTTCTGTAGAAGAGGATCTGCCAACACAGCGGCAAGTTGATTTGGGAGCTCAATCTTCTCGATGCTCCGGGCGAGTCGGTCGGCGCTGTCGATCTCTTCAACTGTAACCGAGTTCTGTGTCGTTCAGTCAGATACAAATCTTACGACGGTATTGTTTATGATGGGCGCTCACCTCATTGGCCTCTGATGTATGGACCGAAGGGACATGGGCGCCCTTGCCACTACGAGCCCTCAAAGCCTGATGATTGACGCTGAAGCCGTTGCGAGGTTGGCTAGTGACCTCGGCGGTGCGTTGAGAGTGATCCCTCTGAATTTGGTCCAACCTCTCGCGCCATTCAATGTCAGGATGCTGTAGATGTCAGATCGCGCCTTTTAGCTTTGACCGAAATAATCACCTTGAAGGCAGATGCCTTGCCTCTTACGGCATCGCCGACAATAATTTCCGGGTAGTAGTCTTTGAACACTCGGAGGAGGCCGGTTAATGCTGGGTCGTTGCCGGTGTTCCTAGAAAGGTTGAGACTGAGACATGCAGTTAGTGATGTCCAAAATAACTGGTATGCTGAATGTGTACGTACACTGCCTGGATTCTGAACGGCCGGACATGTTTTCTGCGAGTAATTAAAGCAAGTAGGTGACAGAGCTGTGGTCTATATGCTGTCAGTATTCAATTTGTCTATAAACACGAAGCCAAGGAGATACTAACCTGATAGCAGCGGTGTCAAGGAGGTTGAAGAGAACAGCGTACGCCTGCGATAGAACTGCGGGCCTCTCCAGAACGTGATACACCATGATCAGCCATTTCAGCAAATTTGACTGCAGCACCAGGGAGGGCTTCAGTTCGCCATGACCCAGGCATCCCACCACCCTCAGAACAAGGTCGTCGGACAGGCGCTCTGCAGGGTACAAGTTCTTCACCAGAATGTTCAACCCGCCTTGGTCAAGGCAGCTTGGCCTCGTGATGAGATCAATGAGTTCAGTCAAAGGTTCGGGCAGTAGGCCCTTCACGTAGGCAGCTGAAGCAAGCCGATCAATGGTAGGTCTGATATTCGTGGCTCGCTTCTTGGTTGGTAGCTTTGAAGCTGGGAAATTCGTCAAAATTAGTATGGTAATGGCTTATTGATTCAGGAGAACTTTCCACTCACCCCCGACGATGTCTTCTACTAGAAGATCCACGTTGTCATCTCCATCCACAGACATGTCGTCGGCGGAAGCCATCTTGCCCAATTTTCCGCTCTCGCAGTCTCCGATACTAGATGGAGCCTAAGCTAGTGAGCGCTGGTCACCATTGATGCCGGGGCTGTGTATCCGTAAGCTGGACTGTGACGGCCGGGTTGTTGTGTGAGGTGGTCCCCCGGTCGCGGTTGTCGGACAGTGGCACGCGTCGTGTGCCCAAGGTGAGCGCGTTTAGACCGGGCAGAAAAGGCGGCGCACACACCACACCTTGTCTTTTTGCAAGACATGACTGGTCAGAAGTGACCCACTCATGTGGAACTCGAGTCGAAGATGTGGGGGCTCCTCGGTCACCGGTAAGGTCAGGGAAAAAATGAGGGAAAAGCGACGCTGGAGCACACGAAATTGGGAGGTGCCAATGAGAACGGGCCTCGGTGAAGGACATGTGGGTGGGTGATGAATGTTCTTGGCAGATCACAGCAACGGCCTCGATTTCCGGGGATGAAGGGTAACACAAGCCATGATCCGAGAATCTGACCATGTTTTGATGATTGCAGTCGCATGTCACATCATGCCCGATCTGTGCGTTTGGCTGACTGCGGCTCACTGAAAGAGATCATGTATGGAGTAAGAAGATAGTCATGATGAGCTGCAGGAAAAGAGATGGTAGGGTAACTGTAACTACCTAGGGCAAGATTGACACGGAACGGCTCACCGGTCTCATCGGTTCGACCCCAAGTGTGTAAGCGGCGTGCAAGCCGTCTTGGCTGCCATGAAAAGCTTTCATTTGCCCGGACTTATCCATGCAGCTTCGGCCATGGCCATGAGTTTGGGGTCCAAGTCGGAGTTTTGTGAGATGTGAGGCGAGGCGCACCGGCAATTTTGGATTCCAGATGCCGCCATTTGAAAGGCGGAGTAATAGCAAGTATTCGACAGACCTTTACACCGATTCGATGGACAATCGAAATGAGATATGTTGAAGTGGTTCATTCTCATAGGGTGATGATGAACACCTCTCATTGTCTTAGATGAGGTGAGGAGCACCGCACTGGCGCGAGCTGCATGGCGACTAGAACAGGAGGGAAGGGCCCATCCGTGGCCTCACTTCGTGTTGCACAGAGCGGGTCACGAACAAGGAAGAACGAACTATTAGGCGCAGGTTGTCAGCCTGGCGAGTACAGAGTAGCGAGAAGAGAAACTAGTTCTCTACGAGGAAGTTCCATTGCCAACAGCAGTCAACATGAGCGTCACTGTGAGAGGTTGGAAGGAGCTGTGAGGACAACCTAATACGGATACCTCACCTGGGAAGAATTATGGGTCCATGGGTCTTACCTGCTTACTGCGTACGCCGTGCGGCCGTGCGCTCTGATGGCCCCGTTCCGCACCTCAGCCCGCACCCCCAGAACTTCCATCGTCATCTTCCGGTCCGTCGACTTCTTTTCGTACCTACCATCCATCACCAGGACACGATGATTATCGGCCGCCATCCGTCACCCGCGAGATGCATGTTGCGCATCAGACGCCAACGTACACATCGACAAGACAAAGCTGTCTATTGTTAGCAATGATGGCTGATCCCAGATGGCTTCAGCTCACCGTCCGGCCTGACCTCATTGTTTCACAGGCATGCTACACAGATGCATCGCTAGAATCCTTCGACCACTTCAACCCATGACAACAAACCACCTTTCTCTGCGCCTCCACTATACGCAGCAAGATGATGTATGCTTCTGACCGCATCTGCGGCTTTTCTCTTTTTCTCTAGGTACCTGCCATAATGACCAGGAAACCCGCATCTAATTCTTTCTTGTTGTCTCTTCTAGGTCGCGTCCATCTTTTACAAGCATTGCCATTGGACGGCCATGTGGTGTAAGCAAGCTGTCAAAAATGTTCAACATTTCCTGTATTCGTCCTCACCTATCGCCACCGCGATCGACTCGAACTGGCCTCAAGACGCTAACAATTCTCGTCTCGTACGAATACTCGCCGGGGTCCAACGTTTTATGCCATTGTTCGCGGCCCGACGTCTCCACAGCCGAGAGACGCCCGACTGAGAATTGACATCTTGCCCCTGTTTTGCCGACTTTTCCCTCTCCTTTTTTCATCGGCAGGATTCTCCCGGTAAACCCTATTTTCAACACCCCGACCAGCACCACCAACAGCCTGGTCTGACGGAGTTGACCCGGCAATCTTTTTTTTCCTGCTCTCCCACACCCAGTCGACATACCCCCGGCGATTTGTCACCTGGAGCTCCAAAGCCGTGGCTGTGGATGATGTTCCATGACGGACCTCGTGCCTCAAGTGCCCGCTTCTTATGCCCGAATAGAGCAGTCACCTTCTGTTCTCACTTTCACTCAACTCTTCAACTGTCCTGCTCTACCACTCGTGGGGGTTCTCGAGCTAGTTCAGCAACAAGTGTCATAAGCTCCGGCCTCGGTTGCCTGTCATCTTCTTGGCTCTGTGTCACGTTCGGCCGCTCTGCGCAAGCTGCTGCTTTACCTACCTTCCCATCTCACCTTAAGCCGGAGTCAATTTCGTCTGCAGAAGCGTTGTGTAACCTACTCGAGCCCCCTCGTGTTGCTAAGCTGTTGCTGCATGGTTTGTCTGGTGGTCAGCATGTCCAAGGTAATCCGTTCCTTACTGTTCCGTTATCCTCTGACCCTAGCAAACGGACCTATTGCCGCTCCGCACCGCGCCGGTTGCATTGGGGTCCATCCGTCTAGCCATCCATCCTTCCCACCACCTCTTCATCCTCATGCCATCCATGGGTACACACACTCTCTTCCTACACGCATATTCGTACGCACACACAACCAACTTGTCATTGCATCAGTCAGATGCCCCCAGACCAGGAACCACGGCGCCGTTCATTGATTGATTCATTGTGACCAAGACCCACCACCCGCCGCATGAAGCGTGGAGGCCTTTGGACATTAGCCGCGCTCTCTTCCGTTTTGTCATACCAACGCCCACACGACCTTGTTTTGACAATCGTGTTTGAACACTAGATTTATGCAGCCCTGATTTTATATATGCATCTTTTTGCGAGACTCTCTCCCTCTGTGCTGTTCATCAGTGCCCGTCCCATCTTGTCTACACGGTTGGCTTGCCGGCCCTGCTCGGTCGGCTGGTTACACTCTCGTACACACCCCACTCTTTGCGGCCCTTATGCATCCTTCTTCCCACACATATCAGGATAAAGGTCTCCCCAAGGGTACTACTTTCTCGGATTCTGCTCTCCTACTGGCCGATCAAGGTGTGTGTAACCATCCCGCCCCTTTGCGAAGATGCAATTGCTAACATTAAGACTTGATAATCCCTCAAGCTTCCGTCTCTATTCTGCAAACGCTCTTTTGCGGATTCGATTGCTTCTTGGGCCCACTTCGAGATCCCCTGGAAAGGCCGTCCGCGAGCGTTGGCAGAGAATTCTTTGAAATTTTGTCAATCATCGACAGGGGCCCTTCGCGGCTTCAACCGTTCCCAGCTCGCGACGACGCTCTGTTTCCCTTATAATTCAGTCAACGCCCTTGACAGCGCTAGCAGCTGGCCCCTTTCCTGAGCACCTCGTGGTGGGCATTCACCGTACTTACACCGCACACAAACCGAAACCACCCGAAGGCCGAAGGAGTTGTCCCATCAACTCGCTTAACATACCTGCCATTCAGAACCAGGTAAACTCAAACTGACCTGACTGTCTCTCGTCTTAGCACAGACTGCTTTTACACACGACTTATTCGGGTTCAGTCAGCTAGAACTCCGCCATTGTGATCTTCTCATGCCGTGCATGGCATCCCCTCGTCCATCAAATAGGTTAGTTCAACTTCTGCGGAGTTATTCAAGCTTACTCATATTACAATACGGTTGTGGACCATTGTGTAACCTTACACTAACTTTCACAGGGATGAGCTGACAGTCGACTGTGCTCAACCGTACGCGTCATGAGATATTCTCCGGAAATGCAGATCGACCGCCTTGTAGGGCCTAGGGATAGCCCCAAGCCTACCCAAGAAACTTCACCAATGTTGCTACGGGACCGGCAGGACTGCGTTCCGCTTAGAAATATCCTCGCAGAAGACGACATAATCGTGCTTCTTACGCCCGTTGTTGTTCCCTACAACAGACACGCCGAAAACGACCGAGATCCATTCGAACCACTTGGCCGTGCCATCGCCTCCCGACATGCCCTGATCCGCCATGTGCCTTACACAAAACGAGGCGGCATCAATAAGATTCACTCAGAATTCATCAGAAGAGCG
Organism: Colletotrichum karsti; assembly: GCF_011947395.1. NCBI lineage: Eukaryota > Fungi > Ascomycota > Sordariomycetes > Glomerellales > Glomerellaceae > Colletotrichum > Colletotrichum karsti. The sequence continues at coordinate 204,317 of NW_024065924.1, forward strand.
AAGGCAGTCGTCTTTGTCGTTTCTGGGCCCCCTGTGGATGGTGATGTCTCTCAACTCGAGATGGCAGAAACTGCGCGGACTTTGGCCAACGAACGACCACAAATTCTGGTGGCATGTTGCGAACTCCAAGCCCAGGACATACCCGACGAGAAGTTCCCCACCATTGTGCAGATTGCAGGATACACGCCGTCGGAGCTTGAGACGGCCGCCTCTATCATGTTCGGTGAATATCGGCCACAGCCCATAAACGCCGTTCCCGTACAAAACCTCGTCATTGCACCGCGGCATTGGCCTGTGGAGGTGTGTGGCCAAGATATGGCACCAATACACCAACTTTGGACCGAGTGTTTGCCACCGAAATACCATCTTCCACAATTCGCGCTTGTCCTGCTGCTTCGACGAGATGGGTACGCTATGAATTACATCGTTCGGGAACCGAATACAAAACAGATTATCGGATTCTGCGCAACGTACACCACGTATACGGACAGCGATCAGGAAAGTCTGCTAGGCTCCTTGGCGATGCTACTGGTAAAAGGCGCTTATCGAGGGCGAGGTATTGGCTTGAGCCTTCACAACTATGCACTGAAACAACTACAGAGAACCCGAGGTGTCAGGCGACTACAGCTTGGGTCGGCTTTTCCACGGCTGCTCTATGGTGTACCGTCTGATTCGTTCGCAAAAGAGTGGTTTGGACGTCGAGACTGGCAGATGAACGGCAACCATCCTGACCAGGGTATTGAGGCTTCAGACTGGTTGCTCAGATTTGAAGACATGCCAGTGACGAGTCTTTCATCAGCAGGGTTGACATTTCGGCGGTGTGATTTCATGGAATTTCACCCGGTTTTAGAAATCGTGGATCGAGACGCAATACGGAAGGGCAATATGGGATGGTACGATCAATACGCCAGACTGGACGGCACTCCTCACATTGAAGACGTCATCATCGGCTTGGAGGGTGAAACCATTGTGGCTATCGCTCTGACTTACATCCCCAACTCTGGAAGCCCAATTGACGAAGACCTACCATGGGCCAAGACAATTGGCATGGACGTTGGTGGTGTAACATGCATTTGCATTACAGGTTCGTGGTGTCAAAAGCACCATTTCGTGGTGACAACAGCTCACGCTTCTCCTAGACGACAACCGTGAGATGGTAAACAGCCGAGATTCGGTCATGATTCGCTTGCTCGATACCTGTGTCAAGATGCTGGCTGAGCGAGGCATGCGACAAATGTTTATCGACGCTGTAAAGGGAGGGAATGCCGGCTTTCAGTCTCTCGGTAAGGACAAGCGCTGGCTTCCTTCAGCAACAGACTAACATCCGTGAGCAGGTTTCCGAGAGTGGGCGAGATATAAGGATGTATGGCGAAAGGTTTGAGCACAGATCCTCACGCACGTAAGATGATTTCAGCCATCGCCAAACCTGCTGGGCCAGGTAGCAATATCTCACATCTGGCAAAGGTTGCCGGCGCTTATTTTCTGATCATCATGACCCCGCCCGGTCTATTCTTACAGCAAACCTCGAAATGTCAGATATCCGGGTGTTAGATGCGGGGCGTTTTTATGTCAACTTTCTAACGGCTACATCACTACTGTTGGCTCGTATTCAAGACGCACGGCTGTCCGTCTGGGCTCTGGCCTCTACCTTGTTCCTGTTTCCAGGAGCCCTAAACAATCCAGTGCGTATCAAATTCGCAACAAGATACTTCAAGCGAAAGGGTGACTTCCCCCCACCGCAACACTAGACAGGGGCTACAGGAAAGTAAGCAGTACGCCCCAATGGCAGCTTGCTTTGCTGACCGTGTCTGACACGGACACATGACGAGCGATCGTGGCACCTATCACAGGTATCATCTGTCTGCAGTGGGTGTCTGGGCAGAGAGAGACGTGCCGCGAGATGGGGTTGTGGTCGGCTGTTGCGCTTCTATCAGGGAGTTGGCAGGGCCTCAAAGATCTCATTCATCCCCCCCCCTGGATGACGAACGCCTATGCAATCAGCGCCCAGTCTCTCCAAGAGCAGGCGGGTTTGGCAAGGTCCGCCAAATTGGGTTTGACCTGACATCAAGGAGGGCCAGGGTAGACACTAAGTGACAGAAGCCCCTGAACAACACCAACAGCAGAGCTTCCCAGTTCTGGGCTCATATCTGCGCTCCAAAGACCTGTTTTTCCAAACCAGAAAACGTTCAATCCGCCGAGCGGTCATACACCGAGACTTGGCATGCCCCCTTTATCTGCGTACGTAATAGCAGACGAGAGTGAAGTTCTTTTTCAAGTGTCATAAACACAGACACAATAGCATCGAAATGACAAATATCCCTCGCCGAGCAACGGCGGAGTCTTGGAGGAAGTATTTGATCTCCTCTCAAGAGCCGCAATAAGGAATAAGTCATTGAAGCCCAACCGACGATCACCAGACATCGGCCCCGAAAATCGTCATGCACACACACCCTGTCGGTTCCGAGGTGGCGCTGAGAGAAATCCGATACTAGGACTGCCGATCAGGCAGGCCGAGTTGCGATACCGAAGCGTCTCGCGTAAATTGACCGACCACCAACAAGTCCATAAAAGAAAATCTTCAGTACACTATCTGGATGGCCTGATGAAGAGCCAACACACGGACCCTTACTACGTCTCCAACGTGTCCGGGGACTTCACAGGCCTTGGGAATATTCCAGACTAGGGACGATTGAACTCGACTGGTCCGGGTGGCCGGGAGCAGCCGAACCAGGCCGACTACTGGCTTAGCGTCCGGCATCCCGGTGAGAGCGGACCGGGGTTATCTCCGTCCTACGTGCGACCCAACCAACCGAAACCAAACGGGGCAAACACCGTTCATCCCTGCTCCCCGGATCCCTGGTCCAGGTACCGTTTGTCTGCTCCGTCGTATCAACGATGCAGCTCGAATCGTACGAAATCGTTATTGGTCTTTCTGCTCGAACGCAGCTATTCGGCGCGGAGCGGAGCAAGTTCCTCGGCTGTAATGCAAGCTGCACCTGAGAAGAGAAGCAGCTCATGCGAGCATCTACGTACTCAAGCTTGTCAGCATGGAGACGGGAGAAACTCCGCCTGGGCTACAGTAAAACGCAGCGGGTAAGACTTTCGCAGCTGACCTACGCCATGTGCACACAGCGAACGAAAGGCAGAATCAACTGACCGGTCTGGTCCGTCCGATAGGGGCAAGTCGATCCACACCTCCGTGCCGAGCAGCCATCCGACGTTTTCAACGGTTAAGCCCTGCGGCTTTTCGTCTGTATCTCTCTACGACAACGTAATCGACACCGTTTTTATCTTCCGAATCGGCCTATACGGTGATGGAAAGCCTTTGAGCCCAACGTTGTACCAAACGGGAAGTGGAGGGTGGGCAAAACGGCACAGCACCGTCGCGCGTTTCCGTACCCCAGCATTTTCTTTTCTTTTGTTAAGGTCACCGCTGATCTCGGGCCCAAGAAGGCCGGCCCTCCACCCCTCCTGGGCTTCTCCAGCAGCACGGTCCTGTCTTTAAAACCTCGCTGCTGCGGGCCAACACGGCCACCTGCCTCCGAGGGGAAAGCTCCCTGATTGACGGCGGCCAGCGGCCGCTCCTCCTGTGCGACGCTACCCGCGTGGGTTTGGAGCGGCAGCTCGTGTCACCTCCCCAATCAATCCCCATTTGATCTGAAGCTGACGCGCAGAAAGACAAGGGTTGGGATTTGAGAAGGACAAAGAAGAGAGGGGTGAACCCAACAGGGGGTCGTCTGCGTGCCCTCGGTGAAGGCTGCAACCACCGTCTCAGATGCTCGTACATACGCTCGCATAGACGTTCTGAGAATCTCGGCCGGAAATGTTGAGTAGAATTTGCTTGTGCTCTAGCGCAGGATGCTAAACACCAGAAGACTTTCGTTCTTTACGTTTTTTTACCTCGTTATACGACAAGAGAAAGAGAGAGAGAAAGAGGCGTATGTTGTGTGCGGAGAACACCTCGCAGACCCACTCGCGGAGACGGCATCCGTCTTACATACACTACGAGTACGCCGTCTGCATTTCTTTCTGCTCGAGAAAAGTCTGCCACGGTACGGGACTAAACGCTCGGCGGTTTTCTCGGTATCTAGCTTCTCGGACGGTCCCAAGGAGCTGGGAACCCCGTTTTCTTCTTCCTCCAACCCCTCTTTTCACTACGCGGTGCCGGGTGGGACACAGGACGATGCTGCCCTCGGAAGCTAGACCGCGGACCCCTCTCCGGTTCCACGAGGTAGAATGGGCCAACTACGGCGCCTCTGCCCTTTTGTAGAGCGGGTTGCCTCTGCTTTGGGTTCGTTGGACGATGAGGACATCATCATCGCCCTGTTGCACTCCGTCCACGGTGACTATCGCGAGTAAGAGCCCGGGTGTGATTGGGAGGCGGAGAAACTTCCGCCGGGGTAAAAGTCGTCTTGCGGTGTATAAGCGAGGTGACCAAGGCGAGCTTGAGGTGGTACAAGGCATCTGAAAACCGGAGCTGCGATCACTGACGCGCAAGGGAGCGGCATATGCATGCGGGTGACATGGGTGACATTTTTTTCGTCTTTCCTGCTAATATTCGCTCTGTTATTGTGTATCCGTATCCCGGTCTAGAGAGGCATGTAGCCAAGGCGGAGGTTAGACGCGGGTTGTATGCGAGTTTTGTTTGATACTGCTGACGGATTTTTGTTCTTTGTTTTTCTACCAAAGTCCCCTATATCCCTATGCCCTTATCAGTTTTTTTCTGACATGGTGTTCTGAAAGAGGAAATTCGTAAATCGGTGGCTTTCGTTGCATTTCATAAGTGGAGACGAATGGGTGCGTATATCAAGTGGTTTTTTCTTATGAGTTCCTGATGGGGTCTGTTTGGGAGGAATGGCGGAAGTTGCGGTCAGCGGCAGTTGAGAAATTTGTCAAGCGGTCTTGTGCGGAAGGGCGTTTTGACATCGGTTCCTTGCGACTGAAAGAAAGCATACGATGATAGTTGCCCCGAAGACACAGTCCAGAAAATAGATCGCTGGTTGGCATTGTCTGATTGACTTGTAAACGGTGAACCCGAGGACAAGCGCTTCAGAATGATAGATCGCTAGAAGTGAAATGCCGTCCATCGTTGGGAAAATCGACTGAGGCAAATGGTTTCATTCTGGTCCGTCATGCGTGAGGCTTTTCTTCAGCTCACTTGTGGAAATGACCGTTACTTTGCAGTTCTCAGGGCCGCTCAGTCGGCACACAAAAGAGGGCTGGCTACTTAGCAGCTTAACTGTGGTGCTCTTTCTGTTGTTCGTTGCTCTTACTACTGCCGCCGGATTGAAAATAACCCTCAGAGAAAGAAGGACTTTCGGCAGGACTTGGTAAGAAACAGCTGCAACGAGATGGATAACTTGAATTGCTTGTTCAAGTTTAGTATATTAGACAGAAAGTCTTGTCTAAGATGCCGACTAGGCCGCCTACTTCTATGACAATTGCGATTAAAGAGACGGCTCTCCGGGGGGAAATATGTGGATGTGAGGATAGAGAAGCTCGCTGTCTACGATAGCGGGATGTCGTGAGGGGGAAACTGATACGATGTCGTGACCGAGGACGTTTTGAACAGTGAGCGCCCTTTGGAAAAGAGATTGCGTTTCCCACGCCATGTTGGTTGGGCGACGAAGATGAGGAAAATAGGGGGGCGGTTGTTGGTCCTGAACGCTGGGTCTTGGCCGTGGCTTCTTGGCTGAGCTGGGGTGAGTGAGTCTCAGCCCCATGTCGAGGCATCACGCATCATATCCATCAATTCACAACCAGCAAGGCCTTTGAAAAGAAGTTATCAACTAGTAAACTCCATCAAACTATCTAAGACCATATAAAAACTATAAGCACAGGTCTAAACATATCGTAGAGAATTCATCTAGGTTCGTGTTGGTGCGGCTGAATAGTCCTAGTCTGTGCCCCCGTAGGAATCTAGAACACGCCGACTCGCGAAGCCAGAGTCGCCATTGGTTCGCTACGCCGGAGAGTTGACGTTTTGCTCGAGGTGCGTCTTGCTGGATCGGGGAGTTTTGGAGTCTGCCGAGCGTCTGGAAGCGGAAGCCACGATGGTCGCAAGGTTTTCTCGGATTTCCGGTTTGGGGGTGTGCTTAGGCCTCGTGCGATGAGATCGTGTCGCGGCGGCGGCGTAGCGAGGGGAGAGGAGAGGGGTAAGGTTTCCGAGATGTGGTTGGTTCCTAGGTGGGATACTATCGACTCGCGTCGAGCTTGTGTTGTTGATGAAGATTTGTGCAATTCACGGTTTGGATTTGGATGTTGATGTAGTGTTGTGGGTCTTGTGAGAGACTGGTGATGTTCTGTTATTGCTTCGGGGCTTAGTTTGTTGATTGTCGTGTGCTTTGAAATGAGGAAGATGAGCGGATGGCGCAGTGTCGCTGCGGCGACATATTGTGGTTAGCGATGCGCAAGTTACAATGAACGTATACTCGTTCGATTCTGTACTTATCTTCCGGGCGTGATGTGTGAAAAGATGTCGTTTGGGTCTTCCAAATAATGCCCCCTGCCAAGAGTGTTTGACAGATGCGTAGAGTTCGCGTCGTGGATGACGATCGAATCGTGCTGTAAGTCTCCCGAAACACCAAACTACAAATTTTAAGTAGACTATTTCATGACAGACTTATTGATCGTATCCGTCCGTGGTCCTACAGAGATGAACCCGCGTGCTATTCTGATTGCGGGTAAGTTCGGTATTCCCTTTCCTCCTGCCTAATCATATTCAGCACGAAGTCGAGAGAAGGGAGTTTTGGGCCAGAAGAACATCAGGCGGACAAATGACTTTCGTTTTTCGGTGGTGTCCCGAGTCCCGGGTTTATGATTTTGAATACTCGAGCGATGATGCTGTCTATATAGACCAGGTCTGCGCTGGCAAGCTCACCAATGCTGTCTTGTATGACTGGGGATCGGCTTTATTGCAACCTCAACCAACAAGATGTTGAAATCCCCGGACAAAGCCTAGATGACGACTGCTGTGATTGCTTAGTGATTTCAGGGGGATCACAGGGCTTTGGTATAAATAGCGTGTCATCAATGATGCCGATTGAGCTGTCTGTGCCTGGGCCACTCGCTGTTTTGAAGTCCGAGGGGGCTATATGGTCAATAATCTTGGGCATGGGCATGGGCGTATGAAAGAAAATTTCGCGGTTGACTTTCAGTCGAAATGTCACGAAGCAACACGACAAGTGGTAGAACTACCGTGTTGGAACTCGTGAGAACGAGAATGAGCTCTCCCACTTTCCGAAACGGTGCCGTTCTTGGCACAAAATACGCCAGCTCTCTTTCTTAGTGTCAAGCGAGAGTCGATCTTGAACATCGCGGGTTCATAAAGCGTATTGATTGTCCGGATAATGATATCGGAATACTCAATGAAGGACGGTGGCAGCAATCTAGAGGATGAAAAGTGTGGAATTGTATTGGGAAGAACACATTGTACAAGTGCCAAAAGAGATGCAGTGTGTTGCATAGCGCCGCTGGTCGGGCAAGAGGAGACACGTCGACATTCGCACACGATGGAACGTGGAAGAGGTTGTCGAAGCCGACGAGTTGGAAGCGCTGAGTAGAAGGCACTAAGTTGTGGCGGGTTGAATCGTGAGATGTGGAAAGGAGTATGTTTTCTTTTCGTCACAATAGCCTACACACGAACGAGGACCAAAACGCCTCTGTAAAGTAGAGAACAAAAAACTTTTGGTGGTATTCATCCCGAAGCAGCCGCCTCCATCCCCTTATAATCCTTGCTTCCCATGGCTAGAAAAGTCATCAATGACGCCGTATGTCGAGGATTTCAATACATGGTTTTTCTTCATTAGTACCCAATACACACATCCACGCCGGAATTTTGGTTTGTATGTCGCTTGCTACTGATCTCGAATAGCAATAAGAACCATGGGGTTCTTTGTATATTTACGCCCATTTGGAAAAGTCGACCGATTCGACCAACGAGTCGAGTCCGTTACCGGGGACGATCTCGGTGTCGTTGGTGGTGGTCGACAGCATCGAGCTACGATGGCTGGTCTGTTCGCTCGTGCTTGTGAAAAAAGTTGCCACAGACGATCGGCGGAGACTGCTGAAGCTGTCGCGCATGCTGGCTGATTTGGCGTCAATTCCATGGGGATTGGGGCCAACCACAGCGCCGCCGAGTGAGGTAGGTGGTGGTGATGGGGTCGAAGCGTTATTCATGTGGCCAAAGTGAGGATGTGACGGATGGCTCGTGACTGATGCGTTCTTTGGACCGAATTTTTCACGGAGCCGCTTGATTTCCCTAAGTCGGTTGCGCCAAGAGCTGATGTGCTCGCCAACCTCGCGATTTGCCCATACGAGGCAAAAGACGGAAGCATTGAGCGCTAACAGACGAATGAACCCGGGGAGTGCTCTCAGACTGACCATCTTTGTCTCGGATGCGGGCGAGATCTCAGGGAAGCCTGGCTTGCTCATGACCTGCACTTTGTAGAAGGGCGGGTGCTTCTCGCTTGGCGGGTTCTCTCTCATGGCGAGGAAGCCTGCTCGCGATTCGGGAGTGATGACGATGTTGACGTAATTGAATTCACTCGGAAAGGTATCGAACTTGAAAGGCATACCCGAATCGTTGAAGATGATGTTGACAAAGTCATTGCCAATATGTCGCTTCTTGTTGATGCAGTGTGGGTCTCGCTCCAGATTCGTAGGCATTTGCGTGGTGACATGGAATACGATCTCGGTGACTCGGTCGCGCCAGCAGAAGGTGTACTCGCCGTCGCTGTCGTATTCTCTGTCGAGGCCCTGTGTATTGAATTTGGAGCCCTTCAACTTCGTTAGAGTGCCCAGTCCGTTAAGGAACGTCACGTAGTCGCTGCTGCCTGATACGTTGGCAAGGATCTCGGCTTCTTGTGTTTGGCCTTCGCCGATGTAAATCACTCCGACCTTGTGCCCATCTACTGTTGAGTTGCGGTCAAAGACCCTCACAGCTCGCTGGACTGCTTCGTCGTCCGGGAGGGGGACCGGGCGTGCGCCGTCTGTAGTTTGTGGGGTGGAAGTCATCAGCTGAACCATGATGTGGCTAGGCAGTATGTTGTTGTTCGTCGGTTGTCCATCTCTTGCAAAGTCAGATATGTATTGTGCTTGATGGGCTGGACGCGGTCGGAAGTTCTCGTGCACAATGTAAGACGATGTTCCGGAAGGTTGACGCTTGGTGATCTGAGACCAGCCTGTGGTTGTCGACTGTTCAATGGTCACGATACTGTTGCCCATCACCCACCTACGCTTCAGAATTTCACCAAATCGCTCTTTAGTAAAAAGGAGATCTTCGGAAGACTCGTCAGCGTCAGCGTAGGCCACTCTCTGCATAAAGTCGAGGGTGACCAATGCTTGCTCTTCAGGGTTTTGTCCGCCGTCGACGTCAGAAAGCAGATTCTTAGCAATCCAACCGACGTGATTAGCACGATCCGGCAGTTTTAGCGCCAAGAACCAAAACGTGATGACATGATATGCTAAAGCATACACGTACTGAGGAAGGTCGTCAGCCGCGTTGGGATGGAGAATCTCCGGTGCTGTCGTGCTAGTCGGCGTTGCCGCTTCGCTGTGGAGACTGCCTCGTTGCGTTTGCTTTTTATCTCGGACGTACTGAAGATATCTAACGCAGATTCCGAAAACAATGCGGTACTCGTCTTCTCTGAAATTGACGTACATGTTGGGCATTCTGCTCAAACACGCAAGAAATTCCAAGATGTGCATAGCAACATGCGGTTGCGTAATGATTTGCGCCATCTTCTGCAACATCTGCACCAGTGTTTTGCTGGTGGACAGAGGCAATTCGTGGCAGCAGATGGACAATGCGTGAATGCAATATTTGGCGCATCGCTCCCAAGTCGAAATGCCCTTGACGAACGCTTGTACAATTTCATCTTCTTGGTCCTTCAGGAAGAACTCATGATAACTTAATATCATGGTCAGACTGTGGAAAAGACAGATGGCGACGTCGGCGCGCCGCAAGCTCGTGCAGTTGGGCGGCTCTTGAAAGTTGTTCGTCCGAATCTGTTCGCAGACCACCCGTCGAAGTTCTTTGATCTGCGGCACTGCGCCTCTGAAGATGGCGTGATTGGTCAGTTGTGAGGGTAGATGCACCAGCACCATGCTATAAACCTCCCAGTCGCTTCCATTCTCAACGATGTGGACTATTGCGTCAAGCCAAGCCTCCATGTTCAGGGCAATATGTCTAGGTTCCACATCGGTGGATTCTGGGATTGCGATGTCTGATTCTTCGACGTGCGAGACCAGTATCGGGCTTGCGATGGCCGATGGAGACTCTGGCAGAGCTTCGGAATCAGGCAATGCCCAAAGTTGTCTGTACGGGTGAATTTGCTTTGCGCCGCTAGCAGAACGAATCGGAAACGCTCTATCTTGGGTCGAAGAGCTGCTAAAAGAAATCCCCCTCGTAGCTCTAGTGACGGCGCCATGTTCCGCTCTGGATCTAGCAGCTTGAGCGTGATCCTCGTCGTGCTTCCGAGCTCGAAGTGGACCGGTGTGTTGAAGGGTCGCTGCCAAACCATCGGATTCTGTATCCTGGATCAAGAAGACTCGGTTGGCCCAGTCTGCTCGAAGGCGGAAGAGGAGTTTCATCGCCACGAGCCGAGCGTCGGTTTTGCAAGAGCTCGTCTTCGCCGTATTGACTAGTGTATCGAAAAGCTTCAAACTCTTCGCACCGTCGAGGTTCATGCAGCGCATAAATAGCTTGACGTAGCCTCTTGTCACAACTCCTGAAGCTGTGTGGCTTTTTTGAGGGGCTGTCGCTTCGTTCATGACCGGCGTTGTAGGTCGAGACGTTGTGGATGATGGTATCGGCGACAAGAGACGCTCATTGACAACAATTGTCCTCAAAGTGTCTGTTATGTAGTCGAAAAGTTCTCTGTCGGAGGAGACAGCAACAGACACCATGAAAGAGACAACAGACTCAAGAACTAGCAGATTGGTCTCATCAGCTATATTGCTGAGGAGGTCCTTGATCAAGTTGGGGACAACGTCATCGCCGAGCCCTTCTCCGATGAGATCCATCATGTCGTACGCCTCCGTCACAGCTTGAAGTGCCAGAAGACGGGTTTGAGAGGTACGGTTCCTGTTGGCATAAAATTCTTTGAGGACCAGCGACAGATTTTCTTCCCATTGCAGGTCTGATGGGGAGCAGCATCGGAACTCCTGAAAGTAGGTGAGAACAACTCGTGCCGCTGAGTCCGGAAGACGAGCGTGAATGCTGATGAAGAATTTAATGATGATCTGTCGCGATACGATTTCGCCCGTCCTCATGCTGGCCAGATCCTCTAGGCGCGCGATAAGCTTCAGAAGCTCGAGCCCAATGGCTTCATCTGGTCGGTCAGGTTCCGTCTCCGGAGCAATCAATCCGATGCCAGTGACCATGTTAGGGGATGCCTTCTTTGAACACTCGATTGCGACGTCCAACAGATCCGCCCAGTCTTCCTCAATAATCAGACTGTGGACTTTACCATCTCCATCTCGGAAGAGGGAGTTCACCAGCTTGAGAATGGCGCAGTGGACTCGGCCTGAATCTGTACTGCGAACGGCAGCGACTAAACCTTCAATAAGCAGCGCATAGGGCACGGGCGGATAGCCCTTTTCCATGCTTTTTGTCAGCAGCTTCTCCAGGACAGCCAGCACGCCACGGATGTCCCTCGTATCTTTTCCTTTACTGGCTCCGTCACGGGGAAGATGTCGCAACAAGTCGACGAGGACCCTTACCGCCGCGGGGCCGTTGTGCGATTTCAGTAAGAGGGATATCGTATGCCATGCGATTTTGGAAAGGTTCGGCACCAGGCAGAAGATCGAGCCAAGCACAAGAACACACTCCTTGAAGCTTTCCGCGGGCAGGGTGCCGAATGTCACAATGGTATCGATGACGCTGATGGAGGCCCGTAAGTCCGCTTCGATGGTAGTGCTGAGACAAATACCGACGAGCGCTTTCATCAGGCCGGACATTGCGGATTCATCGGCCACGTTGGAGCCAAATTTGATGACCTCGCTGATGAAAATGAACAACTGGTTGAGATTTTCCTCCTCTCCGGCAGCCGAGGTTTTGGCTTTCGAGGCATTCTTCTTCGCATCCCGGCTAGCCTGCTTTCTTGCGACTTTGACGGCCTGGTATGCTTCGCAAAGCCACTTGCGCAGCAAAGGGATCACGTCGTAATCGAACCCATTCAATTGTCTTCCATGTTTCGATAGATCCACGACAGCAGCAAGTTGCAGATGGAAGTCTTCGGGATTTGCAGGAGCCGTCAGAGTCTGGAAGTACTCCTTGCGATCGAGATCCGACGCTTCTTTGTGTTTGACGCATTCCGAAAGAAGTTCCCAACCAGCCACACGTTCAGCTTCTGGCTTCGTCGCATCGATCATATCCTTTGCCGCATACCATATGTCCTGTACGGGGTTGAGAGGATACTCGGAGACGGCATATCGGAGGGAGTTCGCGGCGGCAATTCGATCGCTCGCGGTTCCATTCCCAGCCCTCAATAACTCGAACGATTCCATGTGGTTCGGCGAAAGACGCAAGGTCGTACGTGTAGCGTTCACGTTGGCAGCTATCGGCGAAAGGATAGAGGAGGTAGACTTTAGGCTCGGCGGAGGAGATTTGGTCAACTTAGCACCCGTCAGACCCTTGAAGACGCTCGCCAGGCCGCCGGGGCGACTCGAATCTGGCGACGACGGAGCATCTCCTGGGGAAGGCGACATGTGCACGTCGGGCTGATCGAACTCGGTCGGAATATTTCTCGACGATACTATGCGGCGGAGCATGTTAGCTATGTTGCGGCGCAGTATGCTTCATGTCGACGTGGTGGTGATAAAAGACGGCGAAAGTGGGTTGATGTTGTCATTCCTTTTGCGAATGACGATGATAGCGTCGTTCTGGATCCACAGCGTGAAAGCTGTCGACGATAGAGGAAGGGTGAGACGTAAGGACGAGAGGAGACAAAACAAGAGATGTTTGCGGAGAGTCACTCACAGTCAAACTTGCTATCAGCCCAGCTGGGAAGGTCTGGAATACCCCATCCACGGCGGCGAGGCGAGCTGCAGGCCAGATAGTCCCGAAGCGGAAGTGGGAGACGGAGTGGGAGCGAGTGGAAGCGGGAGGGGGGGCACGCCGCACCTCACGCTCACGTAGCAAGGTCCCCGGCTGCGACTGGAACCAAGGTCAGGTCCGGTCCGACTGAACAAGGTCGGTCGGTCGGTGGTGTGTTGGTGGTTTGGGTCCGGCGACTGTCTGTTGTCTGTCGTGCCAAGTCTTCGGGAGCTGCTGCTGCGCTATCACAACATCAAATAGCACGGCGGACTCTGTCGGTTCTCTGGTGGTGCAACTAGCAGAATTGCTTGGAGGAAAACTTGAATGCTGATCCCGTCAGTCGGTGCAGGGCTGGGCTTCTGTGTGGTCAGGGGGATGGGGTGGAGGTAGTGCAGTTTTTTAGGGGGGCAAGTACCTGCAGCAAGAACCAACAGTTCGTGAGCTCCCTGATGCGCTCTTTCCCCGTTGCAAGTCAGTGCCCCACCTGAGATGGGCCAGCTGATCCAACCACGATATGCAAGGTTCGCACCAACGTTATTCCGTCATCGCCCTATGACGATACCTAGGTGTGGCGTCATCTGCAGTCCCGCTTTACCTTGGGTACAGTCCTGCAACTACTCCTCGCTACCTCTAGGCCTATCTTTGCTGCTGTTATCCATAGTGCAATCTCCAATATCCGTTGTTACCCCTGAAGTACTTGACCAGGAGTGAAGACCGTTGAGCTATGTATTCACTTTATTCCGTATCCCCCGATTAAGCCACGGCGTCGGGGCCGGTCCCGTCCGGCTCAAATGTCGGGCACAGGCAACCAAATGTCGGGAGCATCCGGCGGTCGGCACGGATAGGCCTGAGTTCGAGAATAGCCATGTCATCGATTTCTTCCAAGCTGTTTCGCAGACGGGCTTTTGTTTTCTGGGCAGTGGTCTATTTTCCGCTTCTGATGTGAAGTACTACCCTACAGATCCCCCGTAAAAGTCCTGCATTCACTGCAGGAATTTCTTCAGCAGTTTCAGGCTTTGTTATTCTTGCGGCAAGCCAGACGGCCAAACGGCGTCTTCATTCTTCGTCTGGGTGAACCCGTGGACATCGGGCACGGGCCAGGTCGTCCCGGTCTTGCCCCCGGCAGTTTTTCCGAAGACCCCGGCAGGCGTTTCCATTCCCGGTCTTTCTATTCCGTCCCGTCACACCTTAGCCAATGACGGCCGCCCCACAGTACTTTCCATCTCTTTTTCCAAATGGAAGGCAGCCGTTGGTAGCCTCGTCCCCCACAGCAACACATCCCATCCCCAAAAAGTTCAGCGCAGGCAGTGTCCACGACAAAACATTCCTCCGCAACATCGTCACCAATACCCCTTCCCGACGCTGCGAACTTCGTCAAGATGGCCTCCCAAATGGGCACCATCGCCCAGCTGCTGGATGCTACTTTAGACCCCAGTACTCACAAGAAAGGTACTCTATTCACTGTCCTCTTACCCCGCCAACGTTGTTTGCATTGCTAATAAACAAACCGCCAAACAGCCGAGAACGCACTCAAGGCCGAGCAAGCCAAGCCCCAATACTCGCTTCAGCTGCTCAACATCGTTGCTTCAGAATCACTGCCACTCAAGACACGTCTGGCCGCCGCTCTGGCCTTCAAAAACTTCATCCGCTCCAACTATGTCGACGCTGATGGCAACTACAAGCTGCCCGACGACGAGGTCCAAACCATCAAGTCCCAGCTCCTTAACCTGATGATCTCTTGCCCGCCCGCTATCCAGACCCAGCTCGGTGATGCTATCAGCATCATTGCCGACTCCGACTTCTGGGAGCGCTGGCAGTCCCTGACTCAGGAACTCGTCGCCAAGTTCTCCCCCGTCGATCCCAAAGTCAACATCGGTGTGCTCGAGGTCGCCCACTCCATCTTCGTCCGTTGGCGACCCCTCTTCAGAACCGACGAGTTGTACACAGAGATCAACCATGTTATTAGCACGTTCGCACAGCCCTTCGTGCAGCTGCTGGTGCAGACCGACGAGCAGATCACCAAAAACGCCCAGAACAAGGACGCGCTGAAGAGCTGGTTCGAGTGCCTGAGCCTCATGATCAAGATCTTCTACGACCTCTCGTCACACGACATGCCCCCGATCTTCGAGGAGCACCTCGCTTCCATCTCGGAACTCCTGCACAAGTACCTCACCTACACGAACCCGATTCTCGAAACCGATGACGATACCGAAGTTAGTGTGGTCGACAACGTCAAGGCGGACATTTGCGAGGCTCTGGAGCTCTACACCCTGAAGTACGACGAGGACTTCAGCAAGTACACCGAGCCCTTTATCACAAATGCTTGGAACCTGCTGTCCAGCATCGGATCCGAGACCAAGTACGACTTGCTGGTCAGCAAGGCTTTGCACTTTTTGACCGCTGTTGCTGGCACCTCCCAGCACTCTGGTGTTTTTGCCAACGAGGAGGTTCTGGGCCAAGTGGTCGAAAAGGTCATCCTGCCCAATGTCGCTCTGCGCGAGTCCGACTTGGAGTTGTTTGAGGATGAACCCATCGAATTCATCCGTCGTGATTTGGAGGGTTCCGACACCGACTCCAGGCGCCGGTCCGCTACTGACTTCCTCCGCAGACTGCAAGAGAAGTACGAGCAGCTGGTCACTGGCGTTGTCTACAAGTACATTAGCCACTACTTGGAACAGGGCAAGTCCGACTGGAAGGCGAAGGACACCGCGGTGTACCTGTTCATCTCCGTTGCTGCCAAGGGTTCGGTAACGGCCGCTCAAGGTGTTAAGACGGTCAACTCTTTGGTCAACGTCGTTGACTTCTTTGAGCAGCACATCGCATCGGACCTGATGGCGAGTGCAGGCGTGGAGCCCATCTCCAAGGTTGACGCCATCAAGTACCTCCACACCTTCCGCAGCCAGTTGACAAAGGAGCAATGGAAGTTGGCGTTTCCCCCTCTTATTCAGAACCTGGCTTCAGACAACTATGTTGTCTACTCCTACGCTGCCATTGCGGTTGAGCGTCTTCTCTTCCTGTCTGATGACTCTGGCAAGGCTATGTTCCCTCGCGAGGACATCCAGCCGTTTGCGAAGGACCTGCTTGACCACCTGTTCAAGCTCATTGAGAAGGAGAGAACTCCTGCCAAGTTGCAGGAAAATGAGTTCTTGATGAGATGTGTCATGAGAATTCTTATCGTCATCAAGGATGGAGCAGCACCGCTTGCCGAGGGTATCCTTACCCACTTGGTTGCCATCACCAACATGATCAAGCAAAACCCCAGCAACCCCCGCTTCTACTACTACCACTTTGAGGCCTTGGGTGCGCTTGTCAGATACTGCTCTTCAACAAGCGCAGCACTGTTCAACCAGCGACTGTGGGAGCCGTTCAACCAGATTTTGGTGGAAGACGTCTCAGGTATGTCAACTCTTGAAGCCCTGCTGCCGCACTTCGCTGACCGGTCGTAGAATTCCTTCAGTACATTTTCCAGATTCTGGCACTGCTTCTAGAGTCAAGTCCCCGAGATGCCATTTCCGACAATTACAAGGCTTTCCTGTCCCCCTTGCTTGAGCCGACATTGTGGGACACCAAGGGCAACGTTCCTGCTTGCACGAGACTCTTGTCAGCCGTCATTCCGGCAACTGCTGCCTACATTGTCTCGGAGAACAAGCTCGAGCAGATTCTCGGCATTTTCCAGCGCCTCCTCAACACGAAGAAGTACCAACTGTACGCCTTCGATATTCTGGAGGCGGTTGTAAAGTCGTTTGAGCCGTAAGTCTCCGCCTGGAATCATAATTCCGAACGATCACTGACAGGAAAGCAGCGGCGTTGTTGACCAATACTTCGGCACCATTCTCAATCTCACGTTCGCCAAGTTGCAAGGCGCCCCAGCCGACTCTCTGAAGCTGCGCTTTGCGCGGTTCTTCCATCTCATCTCTGCCCGCCTCGAGTCCGGCTATGGTGCCGACTACTTCATGCAGCACTCCGAGAAGATCCAGGAGGGCATTTTCGCCAAGGTGTACCCCGCGTTCGTCTTGGGCGAGACGGAGAAGCTTGCGCGACCTGTCGACCGCAAACTTGCAGTGGTCTCTCTCACCAAGGTTCTCTGCGATTCCCAGGCCTTCGCTCAGAAGTTTGCCAAGGGTTGGGCCAACACTGCCAAGATTCTCCTTGCGTTGTTGGTAAACCCTCCGGTTATGACTGCTGGCCTCGGTGATGAGCTCATTGCCGAAGCTGACGTGGACGACATCGGCTTCGGACTCTCGTACACGGCGTTGAACACGTGCAGGCCGATTGTACGTGACGACTACCCCGAGGTCACCACGGTTGCCCCGTGGGTCAGCGCTTATATCAGCTCTGCGAACCAGCGCCACAACGGTGCCATCTTGAATTTTGTCAACACGCGTTTGACGCCCGAGCAGCAGGCCGCCCTGCAGCAGTACCTGCAGTAGGAGGAGTTACCTAGAGGTGGACTGGGCCTGCCGGACAACGCTGTCTTTTCCATGGGCAGTTGGCACAAAATCCCGTCGCCGTGAGCGAACCGAAGGAACACGTAGGGGTCAGGATGGATAAAAGGCGTAGGATAGCGTCGTCAAACAGGAAAATAGGAGGCGAGCGGATGGGATTATCTCTTGAAAAGACGTAATGAGGCGTACACGATGGGATGAGCGTCACCGAACTCGATCAGATTAGATCGTCGGATGCAGAGCCGGGGCCGGCTCATGAGCAGACAGCCGCCCGCTCCCCGCGCCCGGTCCGGACCGAAACGAAAGCATGGCCATACACAAGAGCGTGTCATAGAGGCACGCATAGCTGACAAGCGTCATCTCTTCTCGAGGCTTCTGTTTTTTTTGAGAAGACAAAAGCCAAAACATTTCATTTTGAGTCAACACACACGTACTCACCCTAGAGGGAACCATCGTCTTGACTGTTAGTGACCTGTCCGTCGTAAACCCCCAACGTTCACCGCCTCTACGAGCAGCACCCTTCGACCATTACTCACGCCAGCCACAAGGATCTTAATACAACGGCCGGGTTTCACAGCCTGACTGACTACTCAACACGACTTGCAAGGCTTCGTTCGACGCCCTCACACTCACCGTCATCGTAACCGCTTCATCCCTCTTACAACCACACCCAACGGCCCCTGGATTTCGCTCTGCATCGCGAGGGTCTGGAATCTTTGAAACCGTCCCGTCCGTGGCCAACCTACCCAAGGTAAGGTGACATTCGGCACCGGCCGCAACCTTCTCCGCCCCCCATCCCCTCCCCGGCCGCCTGCACAGTCCCTTACACCGCCCTCCGTACGCGGGACCGGAGAGCCGGGCTGGGTTGCCTTGCTCTGCTCTAGTGTACAGAACAGCCTTCTCCCGCTTCTTCCTTGGACGTTCTAGTGTGTTCGTATAGTCTTCTAGCGTGTATAGTCTTGTGGTGGAAACCGTAGAAGAAGAAATTTTCGTGAATCCCTGGCTTGAAGCGTAGACCAACTTGTGCACAAGCAACCATGCCTCGCCAGTTCTCTTCCCTGACTTTACTCCCTGGGCACCGCGGTCCGTCCGACAGGGCCTGGCTGTTATCGACGAGAGCTCGTGCACGACAAGGTCAGAAGCGCGAGAAGAGAGACAGAAAAAAAAAGCGACTTACACCGATATTAGCCCGCGTGGCGAACGACAAGCGTGGTGTAAGAGATTTTCGCCGTTACGTGATTGGAGGTGTTGAGCGGTAGATACCGTGACCAGGGGGAAATTCTTCCCTTCTCTCTGAGGACCCTGGAAGCGGAGAGAGGAAGGTGGGCTCTGCGAAATGTTTACTGGGGTGATTGGCGCGCTGGAGAAAGAATGACGAACGCCCCCTTTCGGATTTTTTTTGCAAGACGGCACGAACGGACAAGGTCCGACGCTGATGAGGACGAGTTTTTGCGGTGGAAACTGGACGGTGAAAGAGGAAGTTCACGACGTCGATCTGCGGGAATCGGAACGGGAATTTGGGGCTGCAGTGTGCGGGCGTTGATCTCGGGGGGCCACATGGGCGGGACGCGACGGTTTTACCAAAGGAGAAGGTATCCCGTTGACCGCTCTCCAATGCCGAGGGTTCGAATTCAGGGGACCGAGTCGACGCGTCGAGGGGTGTGAAACGAAATGAGGATTTGGCGCCCGGTTGCCAAGGGAGACGAACGTCATGAGATCAGGGAGGAGACGTGGGTGTATGTATGTAGGCCATATTTCATTAGCTTTTCGTGAAGGTAAATCGTCCACTCTGTACTACAACGTATCTATATGTTCATCTGAACGCGTAAATTGCTCCAAAAAATAAATCAGGGTCTCTTATGTGACGTCCCACATGCCTTCCGCCTTGTGCTCCCCGGCTGCGCATGCATGTTGTAAAAGGGATAATGCCGCCCCGGTCACCTGTTCTTGACGATGCTGCTTCATCCGAGAATCCTCCCCCCTTAGGTAACGTGTAAAGGCCCGACTGCGAAAGTAATGTAATAAACAAGAACGGATATCAAACGCCGGGTCCTGTACTGTGAACCCAGATCATAAGTCGTCATGAGATGCAAACAGTGGTATCGTCAGATCAAAAATCGTACAACATGTACGTCAACTATGTTGCGGCGTGAATGAGTCGGGTATAATCGATTGTGGTTGATGACGGATTGAAAGTGGATGAGTCGGATATTGGCTGAAGTTGGAAAAGTCCAAAAAGTCGAGGGATAGAAGATGATAGTGTTGATAGTAGTTGTTGATGGGCCGCGCCGTCAAATCAGGCCGCCCTCGGCGAAGCCTACGCTGTTCCGCCACCCGCACCGTCGTTCGTGTTCCTCTCGCTCCAGATCACGGGGTCTTGGGGGGACGCCTCTAGCGTTCAAAGTACCTTTGGGTACCTGTGATGGACTTGGGTCGAACTCGCTGCTTCCGCAGCTGCTCCCGCCGCTCGTGTTGGTCTGGACGAGAAGTAAGCTGCTGGTGCTGGAGAGACGCTTGGTGAACTCGGTGAAGCTGAGTCGCTTGGCGCTGGAGCCGGACGTTCGCTTCTCTCCATTGGCTCGGGAGAGGCTCTCTTCGGATATCTTACCAGTTGATGAGGTTGGGACGTCAAGCCTTTCTTGGCCTATTGGCTGAGGCTGGCTGTATGTCCTTGACGTTGTGCTCGGCCGCATTCTGGAATGTGCCGTGTGCGGGCGCGTGGGCGCCTGCAACGGAACGCTGAAGTTGGCTGGTGAGCTCCTCATCACGGGTGAGCGAGGCGACAGTGGGTTTTCCGGGCGGTTGGAAAGGTATTCGAGGGCACGCTGAGCGTTGGGGGCAATCAACGTGTGGCGATTGCCGTTCACGTCCGTCTCATGCGCGTACTCGTCTGGCTCCCCGTCTTCGTCGTCATCGGAATCCTGGTCTTCCTCAGACGAGTCCTCGTCCATGTCGAAAGCACTTTGCATGGCAGCCCTCTCGGCCTCTGCCGCCTTGACTTGCTGGCGTCTCTTTGCGTCTGCCTCTCTCATCAATGCATCAAATCGAGCCAAGGACGTCAGTTTCTCTTCACCCGGAACCTCGCGTTCGGACCCAGGAATGCACCTGAGCTGGAAAGCTCTGTCCAGAATTGTCTCCCGCGGGGCGGGCGGCGAGCTGGAGTCGGCTCCTGGGAAAGGTTGAGGTCCCCCGGAGCTCACGCTGCCCCTTCCGCGAATCGGAGAGCTGACAGTCGACGACCGTCCCTGGGCAGCGGTCCAACCCTCAATAAACTCGCTCTGTTGGTAGTCGCTCATGGTGGTGATAGGAGACGGAATGTCGCTTGGGAGTACCGTGGTGTACTTGTTGGGATCGGGCATCGCAAAGCCCATACCAGCAGGGTGATGCATACTCGTTGGCGACGAGACATCACTGCGTTTCGAGCGCAGGCTCGGAGAGTCGGAACTAAAGGTGACTGGGCGTTCCCGACTTGAGTAGGTCTGCGTCGACGGTTTATGGTGCAGAGTTGTGCGAGGGTTGGGGTTTGGGTTTCCGCTTGGCGGTCGCGGGAAGTAGTCGGAAGCATCTCGGGACCGTTGTTGGGGCGAAAACGGGTTGGTGAAAGACGGCGAGGCTGGACTCTCCTCGGGGCTCATGGGGAGCTTTCTCGAAATAATGAAGCGCGCCCATTCGTGGAGGCTGATGTGGTGGTCGTCGGGAGGGGTGCGAAACCATAGGGTGGTGGCGGAGGATTCTTTGCTGGACATGAGGCCGGCAGCTCTGCTGGAACGGCGCTTCTTCTCCTTGTCGTTGATTGTGATGACGAGAGTGGGCAAGACGGGACCTTGTTTGCGGTGGGCGAGCATTTGCACCTGGCAATCGATGACGGAGCTGACGGGGTACTGATAGGAAGGCTCCCAGTCGTCCTGCAAGTTCGAGAGGCTTAGGTTTTGGCCGGAGAACTCTGTCGTGTTGATTCTTACCTTTGACTTGAAAATGGTGATGTGGTAGTCGTCGATGGCGATGGGCCTCGGTTGGATCTTGGGAGGAGCGGCGCCGTTTGTACGACCGGTGGAGCTAGTTGGGGAGAAGGTAGGACTGGTAACGCCTTCTCTGTGGACGTTGCGACCCCCGACGACAACATATCGAGGCTGGTACGAAGGTGTCAGGCACATGAAGACAGCGGAAAAGCAAAACAAAGCGGACGAGCTGGGGATTCATACCTTCCATATGGCGCGGCCCAGGATTTGGCCCCGATCAGGGGGAATTAAGAGGAAACCCTCGCAGGTTTCCATGGCGGCCAGGCTGTCGAGGTGGCAGGAGAGAGGGAGAGGGAAGGGGCAGTGTAGCCCTAGGGAGAAAAGAATTGGGTATCAAGTCAAGTATAGGATTAAAGAAGCATCCTGAAAGGGGGTGAAGCTGGTCGTCGTCTTTTGGGGTGCGGAGGACGGAGGACGGAGGACGGAGAGATGTTGGAGGGTGTTAAGGATATGACAGCGTTGGCGCATGCAGTCGCAGTTGCATTTGCAGTTTGCAGTTGCAGCAACGACTGAAGAAACAAGCGTTGATGATGTTGGTAAAGAATGGTGGTGTCGAATGTCGAAACGGTGGGTTCTGCACAAAGGGACCAGTATCCGTATGCGTACAGAAGATCGTTTCCCAGATCTCCCCAGCGCCCCCGGCTTGCGCGTGGATAAACAACCTTCGCGTTGAAACAGAGAGAATTGGGTGACTTGAAGGAAGAAGAAACGAGGCCGAGATGGCGTAGGGCAGGTATTCGTAGGTAATAGTAAGGTGAAGGGAAGGATATGAAGGAGGGGGGCGGCGCCAACCAGAGAGGGGAGGGGTGGAAGAAGGGGGGTGAGAGTTACTAAGGCACGGTATGAGGTGAGGTGTGAGGCGTGAGGCGTGAGGTGAGGTGTGGTTTGAGAAGAAGGTCAATGTGCCTGGTGCCTCAGTTATCAGTAGCCGTTGGAATAGCTGGAGTGAGTAAGGTACGGAGGGTAAGGTAAAAGAATCGGTGAGAGGCAGGAGGAATTAAGATACAGAGTACACGTACGTATGTGGAAGGGGGATGGAAGGGCGGCCGGTAGTGCAATGCAAACATGCAATGTAATGGATGATTCTGCCGGAGGGAACCAGAGAGACTTTTTAGGATTAAAATTGACGTTAATAACAGCGAATGAAGTGGATAAGATCTGGAGGGGTCGTTGATTACGATTCGGAGGTTGAGGACGAGGGAGGAGACGGGCCAGTCAACCAGTCCACAACGCGCCCGCAATAACACGGAGTCGCAAGAGTCACTCACGGTGCTAGCAGAGAAGGAGAGAGGAAAACATAAGGGCAAGAAACAAGAGACCGGAGCATTCGAAGCAAGCGGCCGTTTAATGCAGTAGGCGAAATTAAAAGCCGGGCAGCCAGAGCCAGACACGCACTCTCAACCGCAGTTGCAGTTGCAGTGGCAGTCCACAAGCGCAGCAGAAGCAGAAGCAGAAGCAGCAGCAGCTGGCTGGGCCCCTCCAACTTGCAGGAAGCAGGCACAGGAAGCAGGAAGGGTGCGTTCGCCTCCAGGGGCAGGGGTGGTTCAAATCAAATTGGGGGAGGAGAGAAATGGCAGGAAGGAACGAACAACGAACGGTACCTGCCTCTCTGCCTGTACGAAAACCACCTGGACACCTTCTGACGGCAAGTGCAGCCCGCAAGTACCGGGTTCAGGGCAGGTTCTGTCCGTTCAGTGTTCCTTGCCCCCTTGCGGCTCCTGCCTCGAATGCCTTTTCCATCTGGGAAAATTTCCCTAGCATTTCCTACAGGCCAATGAGCATCGTGAAATGGATACTCCAAGGAGATATCTTACGGCGTAAAAATGGAGAAGAGCGGAAGAGACAAGATTGAAAGCGGTACGTACCGCTTCTTCCTATCCGTACCTTCCTGCATTACCTACATTATGCACTTAAAGATTATTTCACTCTTTTTGAATCTTGAGCAGGAGCCTGGCTAGCAACACCTGCCTCATCTCACACTCATAGAATCAATCACCTCAACAATTTAATCTCACAGGCTCTGATCTGCCATCTGGTCAAGACAAGGTGTGGACGCGGCTTCCATCGTCAGTGACAACCTGGGAAAAAACGACACTGGACGTGGACCGCCGTCTGCTCCACACAAGAACCACAAGGACCGCATCGTGACGCTTCCTCTAGACTTCGAGAGGGGCGGAAACACTCGAAAACTTCCATCGCTAAAAGAGAAACATGCCAGGCACGCTAGCCCGCCCTTGGGCCCTGTCTGCCCCATGCGACGCCCTTCCTGGCCCTACCCCTGGACCTGGACCTGGACCTGGACCTGGCACCCTGTGTTGGGTCCCGTCCCCCCTTCCACCATCTTTGCTCGCAGTCTCCCACCTCCCCCCTGTCTGTCAATCAATTCCCTCTCCATCTGAATCTTTTTTTTTTCCCTTGGTGCAGCCAGCGCGTCAGTCTTCACCAAATCTTCTGAAAACAGCGAAAAAGACGGGAGCCACAGCTTCACGATCCACCCGATCCAATGTCTCGCTGCCGACCTTCCATACCTAGGTATCCTTTGACATTCCTACACCGAATATTCGGTTTTGGTCTCTTCTCCCAACGTCGGAGACAAGTAATCGACGCCTCATTCAACGTCCATCACGGCGGTGCCATCCACGCCTCTTGCTTTCGGGCCCCGAGACGGACTGAACTCATCTCATGACATCGACATCGTCCAAACCCTTCGTCCAAACCATTCCACTCAGGCACCCTCCGTCGCACAGTTTCAGGCCGCCTTTCATCCAATGCAATGCAAGACAAGACGGGACATGCTATCTCGGCATTCGGGTCACTCCCCGAGTTCTACAAGTCAGCCGCTGGAACCGCATCTGGAAAAGGAACGGCCTTCGCTTCGAGGCTTGAACCACAACTCCAACACACTTCACCGTCATCGACCGCCATCAGTTGCCGCCGCTCTGGTACCGAGACGCCTCTGCACCACGCCGGGAAGCCCTGATACATGTGGAGTCGTACTCACTTTCCCATCTCCGCCGAACCTCACCTCAAGAGTCAAGTCCATGCAGGGTACGCAGGCTATTACTTCGGTGTTGCAGGCACATTCTCGCCGATGCGGATACCTTCACCAGGAATTCAAACTCGCCCACCGAAATCCAAGACCTCGTCCCGTCTCTCAGTCTCAGGACCTCCCGCGTTTCCAACAGGTGGCACCCGCGAGACGACTCCTGTTCTGCGTAACGCCAGTCCGAATCGCCGCCGGATTCTCTCCCCTCTAATTCTGTCCCAGACTTCAGACCATCAACTGGTACACTCTGGTTCGCGAATCGCATAGCACCAGCAAGGAACGGCGAGCGCGGCTTCTGGCTCCTGCTACCTGATTTTACCGGCTTCTCTGCGCTAGCTCACCCATCGCGCAGTAGTCTTCCATGCATGCTTTCTGTTCTCAAGCCTCCAGACCAGTGCAATACGCCATCACTCGCGGGTCATGGCCTGCGCCCTTATCCGTCGATAAAAATAGGGGACTGGGCGTCCGGAGGCTTTTGTCACTTATACGATCAAGGCTGTTGTCAGAGTGACTGAAGTCGTTCGATGGGAATCCCCATACGTGCTCCCCCACCGCTACTTCAGAAACATCACTATCGAACCATGCTGCATCGACCTGGCAATTCATCCTCCCAGTCTTACCGCTGCGGTGCCGCGACAACGCTGGACACCCTTCACAAGTCGTGCTTCGCTTCGCCTCATCTCGCCAACGAACCCTCACGGCGGACCTTGCGGATCTCAGGGACCGAACCGTCCCTTTTCAATCCCCACCCGTCCTTCACACGTTTTCCGCCATCATCACCCCAGGTCTCGCTGAAGACTACGTACAGCGCTTGAATTCCGAACCTACGTTCTGCGCGCTGCAGTGTTAATGGAGGTCCGGCCTTTCCAGCTCCAGCACGGCAGCATCTTTTCGGTCGAGGCTGCAGTTGGGCGGGCGCCCTCAGATATGCAACTCATGCAGGCACCGCATGGCATGGCATCGCGTTGCATCGCATCATCCATCGACGCTAGCCATTGCCAAAGCTAAAGCCCATGTGGCCTCTCTGACTTTCAGCCTGCACCGCACCGCACCGCGCCTGACCGGACTGACTTAGTCACCGTCATGGACTAACACTAGGCACCTGGTCGGAATTCGGGCGTGGTCAGTTCAAGCCGTCCCTGACTCCGCCGATTCGCCGGCTTCTTCGCCATGATTCTGCACCATTGCGGAGATCGCAATGCACGCAGAGTACCAAGACCTCCGAAGACCCATCCGAACTGCCTTGCCCTGAAATCCGCGCCTCCTGAGTCCTGAGCTAGACCACTCTACGCCGCTCGTCCCTGGCGGAAGCTGGCCTGTCGGGCAAAAAATCACTGGTCATGTGGAATATCTAGCAAGGGCTCTGAACACCACAACGTTCCAAGATGGTGTCGACTGGCGCCCTCTGCACCAGAAGTTCCGGCAATCAACTGCGGCCCAAGTCCTGGTTTGGACATGCCCTTGCAGCCGACGTTTCCTTGCTCATGAAATTGCCCGCGGCACTGAACCGAGTCGAATTGAAGAGCAGCTGGTGTACTCTTTCAGAACGCTCCGGTCCTTCGGCAGAGGCCCGATTCCGATTGAGGTGCTTCCGTGCGAGAGCAACACTAAATGGATCCCTTTGATTGCTCTGGCCGTCTGGTTATCACGCTACTTTCCCATCTCGGCCTCTGCATATCAGGTCTGCAGGAACCCAGGCCTTTGAACAACGAATCTTGGCCCCTTCACTCCGTCGTCATCTTCATGGCTTCGGATCACCGTGGCTTTGTCCCCTTTTCCGGCACGGTACTTGGTGCGAATAAATGCAGTCAATATGTCTGCTTCAACTAATGTATGCGCCCCTGGCCAAATGTCGCCAATCTCGCAGGGCAAACGGAAGCAACTGGGATCAGGGTTGGTGCCTGATTACAGACGGGTTTAAGGAGCGGACAAAGCACCCCAATCCGGGGCCGAATGACGGCCTGGTGTCAACGGTGCTCCTCGTTGCTGACACGGCTCACGCTAGAGCAGGTTGCCCATTCCTATTGAAGACGGTATCGTCATGGCTGATATTCCCACACTGCTATCCTCACACTGCTAACACCAGCTCCCGAGTCCCAAGGAATTCCACTTCCGAAACTGTGCGCCAGCCTCGCGCAATTCCCGGTGCCATTATCACTAGTCGCGTGGACACCACTGATCAGATATGGCCGCGAGTCGGCCATTCTGAGAGCCTCTGAGGATCTTCCCCCCTGGCACCGATCAGATCCTCTGCTCCACACAAGGAAATCAAGAGCAGTAGACCATTTCTAGTCAACGTCAATGTTTCACAAGAGACCTTTATACGTAATCTTCAAAGGAAACTATGTCGTTCTCGGATTCAGATACGAGATTGCCTCGGCACGTCGAATGTGGCTAGCGAACAGGAGGTTGGGCCATCAGCGCAGGGCAGAGCTGAGCTACGCAGCCTCTAGAGGTGCCTTGTTCACCCCTTGATCTGTCACTCCGCGTGGATTCAAATCTCCACACTATTAAGCTGTTCGCTTTCTTTTTCCTCTCGCGGCTAAGCAAAC
Organism: Colletotrichum karsti; assembly: GCF_011947395.1. Taxonomy (NCBI): domain Eukaryota; kingdom Fungi; phylum Ascomycota; class Sordariomycetes; order Glomerellales; family Glomerellaceae; genus Colletotrichum; species Colletotrichum karsti. The sequence goes on from NW_024065924.1 coordinate 231,418, forward strand.
TGAATCTCCTTAGTGACTTGTCAATCGCGTGGCGAAGCGGATAGATGTTTCCACGCAAGAGAATGACGATGGCAGAGCATCCAGCGATACGGGCAGCCGCGCAACCTATCAATTGGCTTGCTGCTTCATCCGCCAAGCTCCAGGCCAACGTGGAAGTTGTGGTATGGCCGACAGACTACTCCAATAGCTTCGGCTCGGGACTCGACAGGTTGATATCCGTACTCCTTCCTGATTCAACTGCACCCATATGCGGCCACCATTCTTGGGTCAGACGGTCATGCCAACGCGGTACGCTGTTGGGATGATCGGCCAGCGACAGCACACCCTCTTTGGCTGCAAGGCATGTCTTGCTTCAAAGTGAGATGAGTTCTTTCTCGATTTTCACGGATACAGCACCCGCCGCAGGACTTTCCCACCATCTCGTTAGTCTTGCAAATGTCTCACATACCTACGCATGCAACCACCTGGACTTGTTCTAACAATTCTCTTAGTCGCCATCATCGCAGGAAATAACTTATCCCCCTGCCGTTGAGCACAAACCGCCTTTTTTTTAGCGGCAGCTCAAACCACGGTAGCATTGGGGGCATCGTATTTCTTCCAATCGTGGAGAGACGGGGGTCTTGACTCGCGACCTTGGCCAGAGCATGGACAAACTGTGGGCGCTCGCCTCTTTTCGCCTCTTTCTCATCATACGAGCCGTTCGTTGCCCGGAAGTCGAGTTTCCAAGTGACGGAAATATCCCAAACGGGGATTTCGCCCTTCGATGATTCCACAGCAGCTGGTCGCACTAGTTGACCTGACTGAGACACCAGCTGGGGACGGTTGCACATCATCAAGGAACGTCGACGGCACGCCATCCCAGCCATTCGGGTTGTGTCTCCTGTGAGCTCAGGAATGTCGACCAAAGTATGACACGGCAGAAATCTAGAGCTTCAGCTACGGAGGAATGGATCGGCGAGGTTACGTTACGCAGTCCACCCCTCGCCTCGTGCCTGAAATTGATCCTCCCGCGAGAGAGGGTCTTGGGGTCATTTTTGCGGGTGGACAGTGACATCTCCACCCCCAACCGGAGGTTGATCGCGAGGTTTGAGGTTGCAGTCCTTCGTCTGGGCGAGTCAACTGCCTTCCTCAAGCTCCACAGGCAACCTCTGCGCATGGTCCATCAAGCAACAAACCTTGCATCTAAGCAACCCTCTCTCGTCATTAATCAAAATCCCAGAAACCCGGAGTTGGCATTCCCTCGGCTCCTCTGCATCCGGCAGCTTGAGTCGCTCGCACGACAGGCCCGGCCCGATGACGAGTCAGGCGGGCGACTTCGGGGCTTGCGAGCATCCACGAAATCCACGGGCTCAGTCCGGGCCTGGGAACGGGACCCGCCGAACCGTTCGTCCTGAGATCGAGAGGCGGACGGCGGCCGCCTTTGGATCGGGGACTTGGCCAGTGCGCGCGCGACCTGACCCGGGGGCAGCTTCCGAGTGTTGAAGAGTTCTTTGAGCCGGTCAGCCTTATTGGTGATGTGGACTTGATAAGAGAGGTTCTTTGTCCGGACACGCATCCGGGCCGGATGGCGATGGCGGCGGGAGGGCGGCCGCTCCGCTCACTCGTGTAAACGGGTGACGTTATCCCTTCAGTGTTCTCATCCCGGAGGTCGGAGGTTGTTGTCTCTGACGGGACGTCAAGACGACGAACAGTAATTTTCCAGAAGCCTGGCAGCATCTTGCGATCACTGCATGAACAAACACCGGCCTTCTCAACGATGTTGACCTTTGAAAAGACGTCAAGCCACGCATCTGTTGAAACTCCAATCTGTCAAGTGACGATTGCCCAGCGCTTCTAAGAGTTGGCTGATGCCTGTGGCTTTTCAGGATTTCGGTTTCACGTATCTGCAACCGTTGAAGATTCAGGCTCAACATGGGAGCCTCTTACAAGAGAGGCTTGCCAAGACATACAGAGGCGCTATATCGAGACATTGGACGCGTTTCAGAGGCGCACCCGGAAGCAGACGGGTACCACTGCGATGGGATCTCAACGGCGGCGCTGGCCTTCTGTCATTGTCCTCGGACGTTTTCGTTCAACTGGCTATATCCAGTTGTGCCAGGCGCATCACATGGTGTACTTTCCTCTCTCTCATGTCGTTTCGGGTCAAGGGCGCCATGTGCTGCCTTCTGAGACATGAACTCGGTCGGTTTTTAGAGGAAGGCGTCGTCGTCGTCGTCAGCCTGGTGATCGGCGGTTGAAACGGCTACGGTAGCCGTACGTCTACTCGGCGAGTTGTCGAGCACGTGGTATTCTGCGTTGGGCAGAAGGGCGTCAAAGACTGCAAATTTTGAAGATGATGACGAGTGAGAACCGCAAAATGATATGGGCCACACGAGACTACGAACGAGTTGGCGTCTGCGTGTGTCTGCTCATCACGTTTCAGCCTCAACATGAGCTTACTCTCTGGGCATGGGCCGGGCTTCAATGATGCCCGGCACACTGCCGTCTCCGACTTGTGGAAGGGCGGGGCCTATTCTCGCCGCCGGTCTTTGTATTCCTACGCTTCGAGTACAATGGTTTTCTCTGTCTCTTACACTAACTTCATCCTGCAGCACGTTAATCGTCTCCAGTCTTGAACGAAGAAAGTGTAGAGTACTCCCTAGCAGACGTCCCCGTGTATTCGTAGTCCAATAGTAAGTGGACGACGACGATGGAGACTTTCTTGAATTGCGGCATTGTCCGTTCTCTCGCTACCGACACGTTCTGTTCAGGGTCGACTGTGTTCTGCAGATTGAGGAGAACGGGTCTTTTCTCTTCACCCGTGTTCAAGGATGGCGCTCAGGGCTGCTCTGTCGTTTCGCAATCAGAGGAAAGCTTGCTATAAATCGGAATGAGAATACGATCGAATCGAGAATCCATCACAAGCAAACTCGCACTGCGATGTGTCTGTTTCTAGCGGATAGGAAGAGTATGAACCCGCATTATTCAGTGCGAGTTGCATCAGGGTGTTTGGCATTTTACAAAAAGATATATAGGGGTGTCCGTGGATGAAGCAGAACCTAGGAATGTAACTATATCCGTGATGTTGACTTGTGGTGCGAGATGACATCAATTTTCCCCTCGGATATCTTGACGTCGGCCAATATCGTCGGTGAATTGCAGTCGGCGGCAACAGCACCACGTTCTTGCTCGCGCCCCTCGGTTTATTCTAGACGTGTATAATATCGGGGAGAAGAGGGACTGAGACTGCGCCGTGAGGAGAGAGATGCTCCCTCGACATATCGGTGATGGCTGCACATTGTCGACCAGATCCACGATGTTCCCGCCTCGATTCCTTATTCTGGAGGACTATTATCCAGCAATCAGACTACTCCGAAATTGGCCTCCACGATGCCTGCTACGTGGGTTTATATATCGCAGACTTTTTGTGCTCGTAAAAGCCTCGATGTCCGTTAATGTCTTTACATAAATCCGACGGCAGGATGTTGTGTATGAGTTCTTTGGAGATGATGCGCTTCGAGCGAGAGAAAGGTTTCTGGAGACCGGGCGTTTCGATTGAGAAAGTTTACCGTGCCGAGTCTCCGAGGCCTTGGGTTACTTATTCAAAGCGGCACGAATCTACCTCACATGTATCCTTTTTCTGTTTGGTTGTTTATGCGGCTGGATAAGTGTCGGACGTCGAGGATAGCCAAGGACGAGGTATTGTGTCATGCCTGCAGATGGAATATGGTCTCAAATACTATTGTAATTTTCTTCTCGGGTGGATTGACGTTCATCATCTGGATTGAGATCGGCAGTATTAGCCTCATAATTCTTGTACTTATCGGTTCATTCTAGTGATGAATAGATGCGGGAAGAAAAAGAAGAATGAAAGAGGTAGCATGTTAAAGCAGGAACACAGTTCCCCATAAGGACCTCGCGGACACTGCTTGCATGTTGTCCTAGCGATGAAGCCAACTATTGGCAATGGACAAACTAGTCTCTTGGCTCTCCTGTTTGCATTGGCGTTTTTTGGTGGATTTAAATATTGAGCGGCAAGTGACTTGCCAAAAAAGCTCCAGGGGGTTGCAAACTGTATCTAATTCCCTCTACCCGCCATCATCCATCAGCCCCCTCGTTCCGGAGCCTGCTTGATCTGACAGTGTGGTTGTTTTCAGTCTTTCTGTTAGACTTCAGTAGTGCGCCTGCCCTGAGCTGGATATCAACGTCGCTTCTCAAGTCTCTTGCTAGTTGTGACAGACCTAAATCTTTCGGTATTCATACCTTAGTGAGCCAATGGAGGTCTCTGTATTCCAATACGGCTCCTCGTTTGATGACTTCTGGGCGGTGGAAGACGAGGCAGTCCTTCCGGGACCTCGAACGGTATTTAAATGCGTTGATCAGACTTGAATGATTTGTTTCGCTCCAAGGCCATGGTGTGCGTCGTGGTAGTTCATGTTTATCAAATATGCTAGGTTCCATGCTAGGTTCCAGACCAGAGGACCAGCTCAGACTGTTCATCTTGCTCACATTCCAAAGATCAGGTCAGTTGGTGTCTTATTCGGCCGAATAAGTGCTGGGCAGGGCTGACGAGAACCGAAGACGGGACTTGCATCCAATGCATCGGAATCAAGTGTAAGTGCTTCATGAGTCGACTGCTTATGGTTATCCATTCAGTCGGTTGCCATGAAAGCTGAGTCAGGAAGAAGACAACTTGGTCATTCGATCTCTATAACGAGCTACAGTGTCTTTCTTACGGCTCCTTTTACATCAGCGGGTAGCATTGATTTAGACGAAGTCCATGAACTCATTAGGGTGTTTCCTGTCCCTTCGACTGTTCAAACTGACCGGCTTCGCGACCGTAAATTGCCAAACACTCCTATGTGTAGAACACGATGTTTCGACATCGTCGAATGAGAAGTCTCATGGAGACCAGGGTCAGTCCCTGCGTCGCGTCAACTGCCCAGTGACCACCTTCTGGCCTCAACGCCATCAGCCTTGAATTTTCCACAGTTGTTTCTTTCTATCGGTTGGTCAGTCCAAAATGATCTGCCTGGTCCCATTATATGCGCATTAATCATGGGTCTGCATCAGCGTCGTCGCATTAAGCGGTGGTCAGATGCGACGATGTGCGGGACCACGCCGGATCGGCGCGCTTCCGGCGCGGGTTTCGGGATGGTGGGTTCTTTTTGGCGGCGACTGCGGCGGGTAAGAGGGAAACAAAAACGGTTTTTTGGGAAACTTCTTCTCTCTCGAAAAATACATCTTTTCCACGTGGTTGATTTTCTTGGGAAACCGCTTTCTATGATTTGTTCGATTGGCGCGATCGTGGCATGGATGGCAGCTCCTCGCAAGCTTTGAGACCGTTTGAACTCTGTGGATGACTTTTAGGTCAGACCCCTGCTTCACAGCATTTGATTTGCGGTTCTCCGTTCGCGAAAGAACGGGTGGTGATTCGGAGACGGAACCGACGACACATCGAGGGTTAAGCGCGACTCCGATTGTCCTGGCGGGATCTGTGAGAAGGGATATTCGAGATTGGACATCTTTCATAATAGTAAGATATTCAGCCGTGGAAAAGCTCTGGGAGCCCTAAACCGTCGGTATCCGATGGCGGCGCTTCTCTCGACGTCTGCTCTGCGGCGGAGGTTACGAACGGCGGTGGAGGGCGGGGCCGGCTCCGGGGGCCGGATATGGAGGTGGGGAGGCCAAGACGACTCGTCCGAGAAAGGCAAGAAGGCCATATCTTTGCTTACATGGGACGAGCTTCGTGAGTATTCTGTCGGACATCGGATTAGTTGGGCTTTCGTTGCTAACATGGCCTGTAGCGGAATGGCAACAGTGAGCCTATACCTTCACTTGGATGAGAACGAGCTGACTGTGAAGCAGATGTGGGAGCGAGCACATTAAGTCGGGTTATCGGTAAGTCAAAGTATGATGTGATTGAAGATCAGAAGGTGCTGACGTCTTGTAGTAAAGCATGCTTCTCAATGTGGGGATGCTTCCATAGTTGGACTTATGTTCACAACGAGACAAGTGAGTGAAGTCACCAGCTGTTCTCATGATGAGATGTTGCAGGGCTTTGCTTACAAAACACAGTCAACATATATTCGCACATAATCGGCGCCGTAGTCTTCACTCTACTCCCCCTACTCATCTTCAGCGATGGCATCCCGCCAAGGTGGACCATCGCCTCAACCTCAGACGTGGTCGTCTGCGGCATCTACGCCCTCGGCGTGACAACATGCTTCGTCCTCTCAACGGCGTATGTCAACGCATTCCTACCAACATCTACCCATTAAAGCAAGCATCGCTGACCGAGACAAAAGCTTCCACACCTTCATGTCCCACAGCGAGGCCTACTACCTCGCCGGCATCAAAGCAGATTTCCACGGCGTCCTCGCCCTCATGTGGAGCTCGACCGCGCCTCTGGCGCACTACACCTTCCCCTGCTCCCCTCGAACCCGCGACGCCTACGTGCTGCTGACGGGAGCCCTGGCGGTGCTGTGCGCGGCGGCGACCGCGAGACCGGACCTGGGCGCCGTCCATCTCGGGCACCACCGCGCTGCGCTGTTCGCTGCTTTCGGCGTCATGGCGTTCGTGATGCCCATCGCTCATGGGGCTTTTGTGTTTGGGCTGGTGGAGGAGTGGGCGAGGGTCGGCGGGCCATGGGTTGCTGTCACGGCGGGGTGTAACGCGTTGGCGGTCTTTATATATTCGACCAAGGTGAGTTTGTCTCTGCTGTTCCGCACTGATGAAGCGAAGTGCGTCCTGCTAACAAGCTCAGTTCCCCGAGGTATGGTTTCCTGGCAGCTTCGATCTTTTCGGGGCTAGTCACCAGCTCATGCACATCTTGGTGAGTCAGAGACTGGACATGGCCGAGGTGAATAGGAGACAGAGCGTATGCTGATAATTGCCAGGTCCTCGCTGCTGCTCTTTCATATGCGAAGGCAGTTGTCGTAGCTTTTGATTACCGACATGACCAAATGCTTGCATGCTGACGCGGAACACATTAGTGAAGGGCATCTAGGTTCAATGACAACTTATTGAATCTTAAAAGAGACTCGACGAAGCTCAAATCTTCTTCTCCCTAAGTGAACCCCCTCAAGATGACAAACACCGTCATCTCAAACCTTGCGCTTTTGCCTGGGCACTGTGACTCAAGTCGTCCAGTCTGTCTGGTTGCTACCTTCATAACAATTTCTGATCATAAGGTAGACAGGGCCCGTAGCTCAGTTAGGTAAGAGCGTGGCTCTCTTAAAAGACATAAAGCCAAGGTCGGCGCGGTTCAAATCTGCCCGGGGCCATTCTTTTCTTTCTTTCTTTTTGACTCCCCCTCCCCCTTTCCCCCATTCTTCTCGGTCTGTTTCTGATCTTCGCTGTGACAAAAGAAGTCACATCGAGAAGAAGGAAACAGGGCATCGAGACAATCCCGAACATGTATGTCATCATAAAAAGGTGACAGCATCACAGGGTAACTCAAGACGAAATTAAAGTCTCGAAAAGGGGAGCGAGTAAACCCAGAGTCGAACACAACGAAAGATATCTATTCAATGATGATAATAATGCCGAGGAACTTGAATAACAAAGCGATACCCTCTTTCGACGCAAATCACTACATATAAAGAAATACATCTATCCACACAACCCAATCCAGATGCCCTCACATCACTCCCCGTTAACCCGGACAACAACCTTCCCCCTCGCCCTCCCGCTCCCGACAACCTCATACCCATCAACAGCCCTCTCAAACCCAACCTCCTTCCCAGAGAAAACCTTCACCCTCCCATCCGCCAACATGCCCACCACGTCCTCCATCAACCCCCTCCCGGGATCCATCATCGTGGTGCCCTTCCACCTCCGCCCCGTGCCCCCGAGCCACGGACTCACGGGCCAGAGCGCATTCATCTGCATCGTCCACACGGCCCGCGCGAACCCCCCATACGTATTCGCCGCCGGCTTGATCCCCACCGACGCGTACACGCCCCCGGGACGCAGGTACGACGCGCAGTGGACGTAGACGTCCTGCACCCCGGCGCAGTCCACCACCGCGTCGAACTTCTTCCCCTCTTTCCCGAACTTCTCCCTCAGAGAATCAGAGACGCGGCCGCCGGCGGCGGTGTAATCGACAACCTCATCAACGCCCCCGAGACCCATGACCATCTCCGCGTTCCGCCCGGAGCAGACGGCCACCACCGTGCCCCGGGGCCCGACGGCATCCCGCGCCATCTGCACCGCCAGAGTCCCGACGCCCCCGCTGGCCCCGTACACGAGCACTCTATCGCCCTTCTTCAACCCCGCGGCCCGAACCGTCGTGAGCGCCGTGCAGCCCGCCGTCAGGACGCAGCCCGCGTCCCTCAGGGGCACCTGAGGCGGCACGGCGACGGCGTACTTTGCGGGGAGCACGACGTGCTCCGCGAGCGCCCCGGTGCCGGTCGGGAAGCCGTATCCCACGGGTATTAAGGCGGCGACGCGGTCGCCTCTGACGAAGCGCCGTTGTCGTTCTGCCGCGGAGGAGGATCCCCCGGACCAGACGTCGGTCACGACGCCGCTCAGGTCCATGTCCGGCACGGCGGTCTTCGCCCTCGCGGCGGCGGGGATGAGGGTGAGGTAGAAGTGCCCGCCGGGGTTGAGGCCGGCGTAGGCGACTTTGATGGCGAGCCACTCGTCACCGTCGTTGGGTTTTGCCTTGGCGAGCTGGGCGCGGGAGGGTGGTAGGGTTGGGAGGGGTTGGGAGGTCAGGGAGAGGACGGAGCGGGGGGCGCCGCGGGCTGTGAAGGTCCAGGCTCTTGATGTTGCCATTTTCTTCTTCTTTTGATGCTGTTTTGTTGATCGTGGCTGTGGAAAAATAGAAATAGAGTAGTGATGAAGTTGGTGATAAAACCAAGATTCCTCACTGAGCTGAGACTTCTTCGAAATCTTACAGAAGGCGACGAAATCTAAGATGAATTGATACTGCTAATCTAAATTTCAGGTTCAGCGCGAAAAACAACCCGTCTTATGTACCTTTCCTTCCTTGAGAAGCATAACCATGACCATCACCATGATCGGCGCGAGCGGACCCAGCATAACGATTAAGCATGACCCCCCGCCAAGCTAGTGGCTTACATGACGCCCAACGGTAACTGCACTTACACGCCACCACGAGAGACACTGAATCTGTCCTTTTCTCAGCCTCGCTTGGGTTGCGTGCTACATAATATTGACTGGTACATAACGCTCTGAAGTTCAGCTCGGTAAGTGTTCGTCCTTATATGCACACCGCGTGTCTCGCTTCAGACGTGGAGACTTGACAGCACAAATATGCTGACTCACAGGGACACATTCAAGAACACAGGTTCGAATCACAGATCAATGCTTGTTGTAGTTCCTGTTATTCCATGTACACAAACGCCAAAACCGGCGAAAAATTTGCCCGCTTACGACCTATGCGCGGGATTCCTTGCTCTCCTCACGAAGGCTCCTCAGCGATGAGGCGAACTCCTTGTTGACCCACTCCCAGTAAGCGTTCCAGACCTGACTTCCGCCTCCGGCATTGGCATTCGCCACCGGACCACCGGATCCCGCCTTGTTCTTCAGCCTGTCTCCGAGAAGGAGCGTCACACGCAGGACGCTCTTGTTGGCCTCCTCCTGCTTCTCCACATCTTGCTTGACGGCACCGTCCTTGAGCTTGGTCGAGAGGATCGCGCGGTAGGCTTCCGCGATGGTGTCCAAGCGGCGAGCCGTCTCATCGGGGTCAAGCACGATGAGCTTGGACACCATAAGGTTGCAGAGACTGCGGATGTCGTTGTCGTCCTTAAGACCAGCGACGACGCGGTCGTAGAAGTCGATGTTGTTGATTCGCGAGAAAGCCGTCTCCATGAGAGCGTACAAAGTCTCGTATGCGCTCTGCCACCAATATTAGCATGAGTCTTTAAGAAACATTAGTCGTTACTCACCTTGCGGACTTCAAGGCCATCGTCCACCATGTGTTTGAAGGGACCCATCATAACTTCACGGATCAAGTGAGGCTTGAGGACCGACTCCGTCAAAACAAACGGCATCAGCTCACCCAAGTGGGGCAGGATGAGGTCAGGCTTGTTGTGAGCGGCGGAGTTCAATGTCGACATGGCCAAACGACGGTTATCCATCTCCGTATCCTGGAGCATGACGAGGAGCATGTCAACGAGGACGTTCTTGAGCATAGCATCGAAAGCCTCGTCGCTGTCAGGCAGGGTGTACCGCACGGCCTGCACAGCCATGCCACGGATGTCGGGGTTCTGATCTCTCAGAAGGGACTGCACTGGGTTAGCTCATCTCTCCACGGTTGGCACTCGAATGAGACTCACCTGCAACTGCGGCATGAAGGTCTGGGTATCGATAATGACGAGTCGTCCAACGCACTCTGCGCAGACTACACGGTTGTCGGGGATGGTGGAGGCCGAGAGGAGATGTTGCCAGATGGGCGCGGCAAACTGGGCGACCTCAGCGGACAGAACAGTGACTTGCTGCAAGATCTCCTTGATCGACTGAATCAGCAAGTACTGCGTGTTGCCACCGTTCTGCATAGTGTCCAGAATGACTGGAAGATATTGGGACACATTGCCCGAGCCAGCGCGACCCAGAGCTACGGCCGCAGAGATCGAGACCTTATCGGGCTCATCGTGGAACTGCTTCAGGAACAGATCCGGCTTGAGGGGGGAGTTGGGTCCAAGCCGCAGACCGGCCTCACCGAGCACCGCCAAGGCCAAGCTAATCCTGGCGTCATCTCTCTTTTGTGTGCTGCTCTGGAGCTCGGAAATGAAACTCTCGATCGTGACGCCGGCCGAGCTTCCACTTGCCACCAGAAGAGCGCCGATGACCTTACCCACAACGACGGGATCACCTTCAATGCTGACCTCCTTGAGGATTCCTTGCATGAGAGACTGGCCAGAACCGCTCTCACCAACCTTGGTAACAAGGATGAGAATCTGATCCAGGACAATGTTGGCGTAGCTAGACTTGAGAAGGCCGCAGATGGTGGCGACCATAGACTGGTTGACAACCAGGTCCGCACTATCTTCGACGAGAGTCGCCAAGATGAGCAGTGCCGGGGCCAGGAGATGGGTGTCGTGATTGCTAACCACAGGCACCAGCGCAGAAACCAGGCCCTGGATGGTGTCCGCATCAAGCTGGCCCTTGGAAGTGGGCGAAACAACCAGGTGCTTCAGAGCTTGGATGCTAGAACCGCGAAGAGAGCGGTTGGCCTTGCGAAGTTGACCTGCCAGTTCCAGAGCAACCTCACGGATCCAGGCCGTCTCGAGTTGACCGCTGCTGGTGCTGAAGGCAGCGACATTGTCGACAGCTCTAACGGCGGCAAGTCGGGTAGTCTCGTTCTTGAGACGGTCGAGGAGAGCAGCGAGCGCAGCTTGGCGCTTGTCAGCAGCAATCAGGCCAGCGCCATCCGCGCCAGATGTCCTGGACAAGAGAACGCCGAGGGCGTGGATGGCCCGTTGCTTGACCTCGGCGTCCGCGTCGGTCGCCGTGATACGATCCATCATCGTGTCGAAAAGCTTCTGCAGCTCGCCCTTGAACTTCTGCGCCGTCATCTTGGACCGGGGTGGAGTGATGGCCTTTACCAATTCCTCGATCGTTCCAATAGCCTCGCTGGAAATCTTGTAAAAGCGGTCGTTGGCTGCAGCAACCACGCCAGCCACGATTTTGGTCAGATAAGGTTGCAGGAGACTTGATGAGTGAGTCTTGGCGATGTCACTGGTAAGCTTCAGGGCCGCAACACGCAGGGTGCTCGGCGTGGCAGACGCATTGCCACCAGAGGCAGCTAGAGAAGAGGCAAGCGCAGAGGCTCCGGTAGGCTTAATGGACTCGATGATGGGGCCTATGGCGTCATTGAAGTAGTCGGACAAACCACCTCGCTGTACCGTGATGATGTCGTCGAGGAGGTTGATAATGGCCTGCTTTGTAGGAATCACTTTACCCTTCAGGAGTTTAGTAGACGCCTTGACGATGGTAGGTGTGAAACGGGCCAGGTCGGCGCGAGGGCCGGTGGAGGGAATTCTCTCCAGAGTGGGAGAGGTGAGACCGGTCGCGAAATGAGCTGCCATTGAACCACCGCCGCTGCTCTGACGCCTACGCTTCCGGCTGACGGGGATCACGCTAGGAACCTCGGGCTCTTGGTCGTTGAGGGATAGATCGGCAGGGTAGATGCCCTCGCCTGTCTTGCGAACGAGGAGAGATAAGCATGAAATGACCTCCAGGCGGACGTTCTCCTCTCTCTCGTCGAATCTCTTGACAAGAGTCGGGGCGGCCTGGCTGTACAGAACACCGTTCTCAAGCAAGTCACCACTTCCGCGCGTCGAAATGAGAGTGTAAAGAGCCTTCGCGGCGCAACGGCGAACCTTCCAGCTCGCGTCGTCATCATCATCAAAGCCAGCATCGTCGTCGAATTCGTCATCAGCGTCCATTTCGTCGTCATCCTCGTCGACCTCCATATCCTCATCGTCATCGTCCATGGCGTTGTTGGGGTCGTATTTGAGGTATCTGAGACATGCCTTGATAGTGTCGTCGGTAAAGGGGCGCATCTGCGTGGGGCAAGCCGCCAAGAATGCCTCGAGCGCCACGAGAGCAGACTCGCGCACCTCGTTGAAATCCTGACCAACGTCGTCTCCGTCGCTGATCTCGTCGATGTGCTTCTCCAGCTCACTCTCACCCAGGGCCTGCATGATGAAAGGCGCCAGGGTCTCCAGGTACGCACCGAAGCGCGCAGGAATCGACCTCGCCAATGAGCCCGTGATGGAAATGTACAGACGGCGAGTGACCGCGGAGATTCCGGGCTTGCCCAGGTCGCTGGCCATGCGCTGGACCATCTGGTTCAGCAGGTCGTCGGACAGGTGAACGGCGAGGATGGAGATCGCGACGACGGCCCTCTTCTTGACAACCGAAGACGTCTTGTCGTTCTCCAACAAGCTGATGACAGCATCCTGCATCGCCTCGACCTCCAGCGGCGAGAGCATCAATCCATAGCACCGCACAACCTCAATAAGGATATCGACCGACTCTGCGCTGAGGTCCTTGTCGACCTTGAGAAGGCCTTGCGGGACCGGGGGCAGCTGGATATTGTTCGCCGTCTGTTGCGGCTGGACCTTGCCGCCGGGGCCGAGCAGCCTTGGAATCAAAACCCGGCTGACCGCATTGTACGACTCCTGGACGTCTTTGCTAGGTGGAAGACCGGGCGTGGGTTTCGGGAGGGCCATGATGACGGCGCGCAGGGCGAGGGACGGGACGGCATTGTCGACCGAGTTCTTAAGCTTGATCGCCGAGAGCTTCTCGATCATCGGGGCAATGATGGGCGTCGGTACTTTCTTGACGAGGGGGCCGAGGCTGTTTTGTCACGAGCAAACGGTCAGCTTTGGGTTTTCCCGCCATTTCTCCCTCTGCGTGAGCGAAGAGGGGCGACACGTACCACTTGATCGCCAGGTTCTGCACCTCTCCATTCTGATCGTCGAGCGTCTTGATGATGCTATCAACAGTGCGCGCGGCAACGTTGTAGTCGTGGTGCAGGAAGTCGGGCTTTCCGTTTGCGAGGACCTGGAGCATGTCGTTGAGGGACATGAACCGGTAGTCCGGGTCGGCATCGCTCAGCTTCTGAACGAGCTGGATGACCGTATGCGGCGTCGGGTTATTGGGAACACCGAAATGGGCCGCCATCGTGACGGCGTTGATCGAGGTGTCGTTTCTGGCGGGAGTGTTGGAAGGGTCGGTCGGTGGCGTGTTAGCGGGAAGCGGAGGCTCTGACCATGCAGAGGGAGACGGTTAGGAAGAAGTCGACCGTCCGGCGTGTGTTCTGATTGAGAAGATGTAATGAGAAAAATCGCAAGGGGAATTGGTAGGTTTGCTGCAGCACGTCCATAAAGACCCTCGCGGAGAGAGTTGTTGGTGGGGTTGAAGCTCCAGGCAGGAAAGGCAGTCGGGGATATCTCTACCTAGGTGCTAACGCTACCACTGACCTTACCTGGACGTTCCTGCCCCGCGGTAGTGGACCCCACCTCCTCCTGCCTGTCCGCAATGGGACCCGGCGTTTGCAGGGACCCGGCCAGTTTTCCACCGGTCGTCGGCGACAGATAAATCCGGAGCCGAATTACATAAGAGACACTGGACTTCATCCGGAGGTCCTGCACAGCTCCAGCTCGGGAGCTGTTCTTCGGGAATCCGCCCGTGCAACCCCGGCAATGTCGTCACCACGAGCTGTGGGGAACGCACTCGAACACCGGCCACCCCGGCATCTGGAATCCTCCAGCAGCGTCTTCCCAACCAATCAGCCGCCGCAGCTCCAGGGGGACCACCCCCAGCTGTTGGTCGCCGTGGGTTCCAGTCGCAGCTCGCAGCTCCGAGCTCTAAAACTTCGGACGGCAGAGGAGCTGCTGCTGTAGCACCACACACTATTCCCTAGCCGAGCTTCTTGTTGTTTCTTTTTGGGCTACCTTTTCCCGAAAGCCACCTTTTTTCTTCCTCCCCCCAGTATTCCGATATTTCACGAAAGAGCCACGTCCCGTCCGCAAAAACAGCTCAATTGGGTTGCCATCAAGCTCCTCCGCGCTCCAATTCACTTTTTTGTTAGCCGTTCTAACTTCAATTGGCATCTCTCTAATCAACATAATCCGCCCACAATGTCCTTCGCCAGAGCCGCTTCCCTTCGTTCCGCCCTCCGGGTCTCGGCGCGCCGGACGATCCGCCCCGAATTCAGTCCCCGGTTCGCGCAGAGGACCTACGCGAGCCAACACGGCGCCGCGAAGCCCCAGAGCGAGCTCCCTCTGTAAGTGTTCTTACTTGTCGAGCCCAATTGGCGTCCCATCTGCGGTTTACGGGGGGATTGACCGTCCCGCGCGCGCGACGACAAATTGCTGATTTCCTGGTTTCGTTTTCTAGTGCCCTCGGCTCGGCGCTCGTCACGGTGGCCGGCCTGGCGGTGATCCTGCCATGGGGAGAGAAGCCCAAGGAGCACGGCCACGACGCTCACGGCAAGGACGAGGAGAAGCACGAGGAGCCCAAGGAGGAAGAGCCTAAGGAGGAGGCCAAGAGCGAGGAGAAGTCTGATGAGAAGCCCCAGGAGGAGAAGAAGGAGGACTCCAAGGACGAGAAGAAAGAGGAGAAGTCTGACGACTCTGAGAAGTCTGAAGAGAAGCCTAAGGACGAGAAGAAGGACTCCAAGGAGGACTCCAAGGAAGAGAACAAGGAGGAAAAGTCCGATAACAAGAAGCCCGAGGAAGAGTCCAAGTCTGAAGAGAAGAAGGACGATTCCAAGGAAGAGAAGAAGGACGATTCCAAGGAAGAGAAGAAGGACGATTCCAAGGATGAGAAGAAGGACAACTCCAAGGAAGAGAAGAAGGACGAATCCAAGGAAGAGAAGAAGGACGACGACAAGAAAGAGGACGAGAAGCCTGAGGAGAAGAAGGACAACTAACCACCTTTACCCCCACCACCCCAGCACTTCACCCTCCCATCACCAAGCGCTCACCACATTGCATGAGGAACACCTCATCACTAATGCAGCCGCTGGAATTGATATCCGCACAGGATAGAGAGACACAGAGAGAGACGGAGAGACTCAGGATCATGTACATACACACATACCTTCCTTCTTCCTTGTCCTAATGAGTAATTTACACTGAGTTGTCTCACACAGACTGCTGTTTGCTTGTTGGCTGTCAGAAGATCACATTGCATACCGTGCATGTATTGGAAAATAGTGAAGACTGGTTCTTATTGTGTATATATTAGACAATACCCCAACGCCAGATGCTGACTCCGCCGCCAACAACATGCCTGTGGTATCAAAGAACGAAAAGGACTGTAGTAGGCAAATGACACGGGCGCCTCTCAAGGCTTTATCGTATGTACAAACCCAAGCCATGCGAATGCAGGTAAAACCGCGTTGTTACCATCCCCTTTGTTGCAGCTTCCTGCCCTCACGCCTGTTTATGCGACGTAGACCGCAGCTCAATGGGGCTCCCGCTGCGAGCAGCACCCTTACTGTTCCCCAACCACTTCGTCGCCACAGAGAGCATTGGCTTCTTTGTCTGTCTCGACCCGCTCGGCACCTCTGTGATGCTGCTGCTCTCCTCAATAGGGGGCGTGAAAGCCCTTGCCGCGCTTTCGTCTCGTGATTTGCGAGACATGCGCGCATGTTGATGCGACAGGCGACCTGAGTGGTGGCTCTTTCTAGGCATGCCTTCAGAGGACGCGCCATTGCCGCCGTCTTGCTTCTGCCCAATCACCTCTAGGACAGTAGCCTCATCCTCCGCTTCTACACCTCCTCTACCCTTCCTGCCGTCCCTCTCAAGCCGCTGCATAAAGTCCACATCTTGTGGCATGTATACTCGTCGGATAGCATTGAGGAGCAACTCAAAAATAACGACTGCTGACAGAGTGACAAACACAACTGCCCAGAAATTGAGAGTGTGGCCAAAGTTGTCGAGGAAGGCATGCCGGACCAGATATATCCTGTGTTCGTGGGGATATGCGGCAGAGAGGATGATGTTCCATAGGAACCAGCCGCCAACCGAGATCAAGAAACCGGCCAGAATAATGAGCGTCTTGTTCTCCATTTCAAGAACCCTGTGTCCGTTAGTAGCTGTGAGTAAAGGGAGAGAAGGCATAACTTACATCAGCTTAATGTTGATAAACACCACGCAAACGGTGAATGGAACAGTTCCCATGGCATAAAGTGTCGTGTCCAGGTCGAAAGGCAAGGAGGTGTAGACGGCCCATGTTGCCCAGTAAATGATTGCGGATTCGATCAGGCCCATGAATGTCCAGCCGATGTAGAGCCTGACATTGAACGCTCTGCTCTTGTGACCGTAGGTGTAGAGCTCCGGATACTCTATAAGGGTCTTCGCCTGTAGATCCTTCTCCAACCCACCAAGGAGAATCACTGCGAGTGAAGTGAAGAACGTGTTAAACACCGTTAGACTCCAGTTCTCATATAGAGACGTCCCGCTGTGTCCGTTGTAGCGTTGAAAGTAGGCTTGCGGGAGGAAGAACACAATCTCCTTCCAGAAAGTCGCCAGGATGTATTTGCCAGTTCTCAGGTAATTCCAACGGCCATGGACGAAGAGAAGACGCTGCAGGAAGCGGAATTGTGCGATAGCGTAGTCCGAAATGCGAGCGGCTTGCAGACCTTCGCGACCGGAAATGCCGATACCCACGTGGGAAGCCTGGATCATGCCAATATCGTTCGCGCCGTCTCCGATTGCCAGAGTCAACGAGTGTGGAACTTGACGACGGATGCGTTTGACGAGCATGGCCTTTTGCGAGGGAGAGGCACGGCAGCAGATGACGGAATCAGCTCTAACGGCCAAATCGAAGAAGAGGAAACTGAGATCCTCGTCGTTCTCTATGTCACCCAACGTCTGACCATCGACCACCACAACAGAATGAGGAAGCATGCCTCTGGAAACCTCGCCCAAGGTGGACAAGATCGACTCTTGCAGATTACCCATGGAAGAGTCCAAAATGAAGACTTCTGAGAAAGGCTTGCAAAGACCAGCAGAGTGTCCGATGTTGATGGCAGTCTCGCGTTTGTCTCCGGTCAGCATCCAAACCTTGATGTCAGCGCGGCGCAGCTTCTCGATAGTCTCAGGCACGCCCTCTTGCAGTCTGTCTTCGATGGCAGTAGCTCCGGCCAGATCGAACTTATCTTCGATGAGCTCACCGGCGGCCTCAATCTTCTCTTGTCGATTATCCAGACTGGTTGTCGCATCTTGGTAGATCTTCTTCCACTGAACGTAGTCATCCTCTGGAATGTACCGATATCCGTACAGCAGAGTGCGCAGACCATCTGAAGCAAAGTCGTTCATATGCTGGAAGCATTTTTCAAAGACCGCACCTTCGTTGAGGGCTATCGATTCGTCAATGAACTCATCAATGTCGCTCTCATCCATGGCCATGCTAGCACGTGGGGAGGGCCAGATCTCTTGGACGCTCATGGGTGACAGAATATCCTGAGACTCTCGGCGCGGCGACCATGATTCGGGATCGTTAGCAAACGCACTTGAACGCCTATGCAAGTCGCCCGAAATCCTGAGGCTTTCGCGCCTCGTCATGCTGCGCCCCGACATTGAGGCTCGTCCAAGCATGACGCTGTTCCGAGGTGTCCCGCCAATGCTCATACGGTGCTGGTGCGCCATCTCTTTCTCGACGCTGCGACGAATGGAAGCTCTTCGTTGAACAGCATCTGCCTTTTGTAGAGCCAGACCGCTCAGCTTAAGACGGGGCAAAATCACGTTATCGGCACCTTTGCAGAACACGCAGACTCGGCCATCCGGCATTCGAATGACAATAGACATCCTCTTGCGTTGACTGCTGAACTCAATAACGTCCAGAACCTGGTATTTCTCCTTCGTCATGGAACCGTTGGCCCCGGGCAACTGGAGAATGACGGATTGTGCTGGGCGATCAATAACGATGTATCCCAAGTCGCGCGCTGCTTCCACGAGTGCAAGTTCGTCGGGGGATGCGGCCTGGTATTCGATCTGACCATTTTCCAAGGTCTCGGGAAGACAAGTATGGCAGAGAGCGATACACAACAAGAACTGCTTCGCCTTTTTTGAGAAGGCAGTATCTGGTTTGCGTCGCAGGTACTCAAGAAGATCCTCGGTCTTGAGCTCAGGGTCGGATTCTGGAGCTTTGCTGGTAGATCTCCTCCGCGCGAACGAGCTGACAGAAGGACGCCCTTGGGGCGATAGGGGTGTGGTTGCATTGTCGAGATTTTCCGATGCCTTCTTGTCGCGGTTCTTGTCTTTGCCCTTGCCCTTGCGCTTCTTTCGAGCCATGTCGATGAGCTTCTGCTTAGCTTGTTCATCTCGTTCGATATCCATGTCGTGCAACCAAGCAGTGCCGGCGACGCTCATCTTGCGGAAGCGCATGACGTTTTCTGTCAAAGTACCGGTCTTGTCAGAGAAGACGTAGTTGACTTGCCCAAGATCTTCGAGAATCGTGGTGGTGTTGGCGACCATCGGGGTGTTGCTAACGGGATCGTACATCTCGACATCTCCCATCATGTAAAATTGGATGATCTTGATGATCTCCAAGCTGATGTAGAGAGACAACGGGATCAAAGTGTTGAACATGAGGACATAAGCAATGAAGACCTTGGCGAGAGTGATGGTCTCGCCCATCAAATACCATGATTCAGTCTCCGTTGGGTCTTTCCACAAGCTATAGCCCAGAGTCAGACCGCTACTAAGACCCAGAAGCACAAAAATGAGCCAGATAACGATCCTGTTGAGAACACGCTGCATGGCTGGCGCCTTGGTTCGCACGTGCTTCTGGGCGTTCATCCTGATCTTGCACTCCTCACCGGAATTCACGACGATTCCAATCGCTTCTGTAGTGTTTCGAACGGTGGACCCGCGGTAGACGACGTTGTCGAGTGACAGAGGAAGAGTCTCCTCCTTGACTGTAACGCGGCCATCGTATCTGTAAAGGTCGACGTTGGGATCCTCTGAGACGATCATGGCCTCACAAGACTTGATTCCTTCCACTGTTGAACATCTTTCTGCCAACAGCGGAGAAGCTCTCTTGGCCTTCAGATTCGTCTCTCCATCCAAAGCCATTGTCTCGATGTATGCCGTGCCGTTAGGCCCTGATGCGCTCAGCAGCACGATATCGGCGGGGACGTCGTCATCTCGACCCAGCTTAATAATGTCGCCAACTTTGATGTCCTGCCACTCGGTCTGCGCCCATTCACCGTCCGAAAGTTCATCAGAATGCATCTCCGCATCTGCAGCTTGATGCCTCTTCATTCTAGCTGTCGCTTTCTTGGATCTCTCTCCCAAAACCCACGCCCGACTCAGGTTCTCCGTCCTTGCGAGGAGGTATCTTCGGTAGTCGTCATATCCTTCCTTCGCCATGGATAATGAAACGAAGGCAGCAAGCGGGCCTATCGTTGTCCACGATCCGGTTGTGCTGAGCCCCGGTATGGCCTGGACGGTACCGACAACAAGGAAGTAAAAGTTGCCCATTTTGCTGAATTGGAAGAAGAGCTGCTTCGGCAAGAAGCTCCATATCGTGTAGCGACTAGACCGGATGAAGTTGCTGATGTACGGCTTCCTCGTGCGTTCGTCAATGAGCGGTTCGCCTCGATTCCTCGCTCTGTCCATTGGAATATGCCTCCCATCCGCGCTGGGCGGCAGCGGCTTCTGTCGCAATAATCCCTGCACAATGTACACACTGTACGCCTTCTTGACCTGGTCGCCCAGGGTTTCCTTCGCGACAACCCATTTCGCGCGCTTGCTCGGTTCTGGTCGATACACGGGGTACTTGAGATCGGATTCGGACGGTTGGGCGGAGCTCTGGTCGCTACTGTGGTGCGCACGCGACGACGACGGCTGAGATAGGATGTGACTTTCCAAGTCTCCCCTTGAAGGAATCGTGTATAAGCCGTGAGAGTTCAAGTTCGGTTGCGAGTCTGCCGGGTCGAAGCCGCGCATCGAGTCGCGCGGCATATCGTCCGAGAAGCGAACGTGACCGCCCTCGAAGGTGCCCTTACTGCCCATTGGGTCGGTGATGGCTCGTCTCGGTTGTATTCTCTGGGCAGCGCGGGGCGGCGCGGGACTCAGTGACGGGGACGGGATGTCATGAGCGGACTCGAAAGTGGAGGTGGTCGTCGCGGAAGGCAGGGGAGGGCTCGGGGCGGGGTCGTCGTCGAGATGCTCATGTTGGCGAGAAGAGGAGGACGAGGCGTCGCCAGGGTGTCGGCCGTCCATTCTTGAGGGGCGAGACCTGCTGGTCGGTTCCTGTTTAGGGCGTCCCGGTGCAGAGCTCAAGCCCGCAGATGGAAGGTTTCTGCGTTAGCTCGCAGAGGCTAGCTAGGTTCGCGACTAGAGGGACGGGGAGAATGGAGAATGACGCTTGTTCCAGACGGAATGCCTCGATGGCGGGCCGGATTCACTCGAGTGGCTCGCTCATAGGTCCCCTCATTGGCCTCGACCAGTCTTTGTGGCGCGTTCCTAGCCTAAATTTGGCGCGGGCCTCTCTGCGCGGCGGACTGTTCAAAATATCGCGGTTCGGCGCAAGCAGCTGTCTATACGGATATAGCAAAGAATATTGCTGTGTTTGCAGGGCTGAAACCGTCGTGGTGGGAGAGCGAGTGATCAGCGCATTCGACGTCACGAGCAATAGCGAAACGAGGGTATCGACGAGTTGACGACGGGCGTTCGTGGTGAAGCTGATTAGTGGTGCTGTGTCCGCGCAAGTAGCAATGCTGGAATGATGAGAAAGCAGCGGGAAAAAAAAGATGGCAACAGAGAAGAGGAAAAAAGATGAAGTCACTAGACTAAGAGACTGAGTGGTGCTTAGTTCCCGAAAGAGAAGGGACGTCGTCCAGTCGAAAGGGAAACAGAGGCGGGAACGGCAAAAGAGCCCACTCCCCGATCCCGAGGCTTCAATGGAGGGAAACTTCCTTCGATCTGAACAACAGATGAAAAGGCCAAGACAAGAACCAAGAAGACACAAGACACGCATTCGGTATGCTAGCAACGAGCGAGAGACTCGGAGAGGGCAGGCTGCGAGCACGAGATGGCTGCGCCGCGGACAACACGCAAGAGGGAGAGCGATTGCTTCTCTTGGCAAAAAGTCAGGACGGAGGGCGGGAGCCAGTAAGTGGCCGTGGAGGATGCCATCACGCCCAATCATGAGGTCAGGAAACGAGCTTGTCTCCGACTCGGCTTGGCGCATCTCCCGCACTCGCCTGCACTGCCACTGCCGCTACCGCTATCGATGTCGCCCGCCGTACGAGGTCGCAGTGGCAGTATCCCGTACACATCACCGAAGGACGGGAATGAGACATGACACCCGACGCTGACACCGCCCGGAACTGCTGATGGACATGATTGACCTCGCCGTTAGCCGGAGGGGAGGATCCAGCAGGGAGGTGGAGGGAGGATCGCGTGCATGTTGGATTGGTTGGTTGGTCTGATTATGTGCACCTCCAGACTTCGAATTGACATCAGTGCCTCCTTCCACGGCGCAGGTGGCAGGGCAGGTCTTGCCCTTTTCGAGCTCTGCCAACAGCAATTCTTCGCGTGCCCCGCATGGAGGACGTCATTGGACGAGAGAAGAAAAGAAAAAGGGAGCAGGTGCCAACCCCCAAGAAAGCAGGGGCCACGGCGCGGCACTTGACGCCCGCGGCATCCGTCGATTTTCCACGTCGTCTTTGCGGGCAAGTGCACTCATCAATGCCATTGTGTCCACTCCAGCACTCTAGAACGTCGTGATAGGAAAGGGCGACGTCTTGGCAGAGAGTCAGAGCCCTTTCCCCAACTCCCAACACACTTTCTTGGTTTTGTTTCAATCCAGCATCGAGTTAAAACGTTCATTTAGCTCCCAGTACGCTTACATGAACAAGTTCCCAACAACCGTTGGACGTGATAATACGAAAGGCAACTTTTAACTGCCTTTCCAATCCGTCCTGCATCCCGCAGGGCCGCGAACGACATTCTACGTCCGTGCCCCAGCAGACGCGACGTCGGACGAACGTGGCTGCTATTTAATGCTCGCAGGGTCTTCCCAGCTTTCCCGCAGAACGAACGAGATGGGCAGAAACTCTAAAGAACGCGAGGAAACGCGCGCCTGCATATTGAACGAACTCTGGAAGGATCCATCGCATTGCACAGAAAATAACCCGGCACCCTTATCTCATTTCCAGAGCAGGTTCCCAGATTAAAGCACGCGACCGCACGAGCAACTTCCGCGAGTCCCGGCGTGGAATATCGGTCTCGAAGACTTGATTCGGAGCCGAGAATACGTACGGAAGCAGTATTCGACATCCGTGCCTCAACTCGTAATCAACGTACAGAATACCCCCAGCACGGCACCAAAAGTCCAGCGGCCTCGGACCTCGTGTTAGCGGGCCCTTCACTCGCCTCCATCCGCCACCACTGGACGTTTCCCGGCACCGTTCGTCAACGACCCCCGGCTGGCCGGTGGTTCGAAATCTTCCAGAGCTTAACTATTCACACAATGTACGACTGCCTGCTACGCACAGAGGTTTGATGGACTTTACGTGCCAAATAGGCAGACATCCAAAGCACGACTATGCCTTTAACTAGCGCTTGCCTGATGCGACGCTGGCGTCTATCCATTTCCATCCCAAAAATTGATGATGATGATGAGACATTTCACAGAATCCAACATAAGCCTGCAACAGTGTAATCCGTGCCACCTCCCGGGCAAGGCTGAAGAGAAACTGTCCAGCGTCACCAGGCATCATCCTCTTCGTGACACGACCTGGCTGCGGCCCCGTGTCGTGTCCTAAGCCACCCATCACCCATATTCGCTTCCCACGCGCGCGCGCTCGGCCCCAAAGTAGACACCTCACTCCCCTCAGCCTTACGAGCACAAAACCCCCCGACCACATATTTCACATCTCACGATACAGATTCCCGATTGGGAGCCTCCGTCCACAAAATCACATACAACGGAACGGGTCCCACGTGTGAAACGTGAAAAAAAAAAAAAGAGACCACGGTCAGAAAACGACCGTCATATCCGTCCCGTCCACCTGCGGTACCGTTCAACACCAAAGTCTGGTCTCTGGTCTGTTCTCGTCTCGGCCGCCCGGACCATTCTCCGCCTCCAATACGTACTCTTCCGTATTGTACTCCCACCGGCTCCGATCCGACTCTGCAATCTCGCCTCATCAGGCCGTTTCGCCAGACGAGAGAGAGCAGAGAGCCGCCCCCGGCTGACGGTCCGCACCCCAGAGAACGATCTCTCGGCACCCGCCGGGCCCCATCACTTCTAGAACATCCATCTTCTTCGCGGGCGTTACATCGTCTCCAGCTGTCACAGCCGCATTTGATGGAGAAGAGAAATCACTAGTTGTGCAGATCACAGCGTCACAGCGATGGTCTAGACCAGATGGGAACTTGATGTAAAAGTGGGAAACAGGGATTTGATGCCCGTCTTCTGTCTCTCTCTGTCTCTTCCTCTCTCTCGACTCTATCGTCATTTACTTACAAGGCCGACCGTCTCTTTCGAGACACGGCCGGCCCAAGCCTCTCGCTGCCGGGCCGCTATACGGCGGTTTGTTTCCCATTAAACCGCGCCCAATACGCAGCCGGCATACAGCACAAAAATCCACCAAGTTTCCCATGTCCCCACACATATCCTTCAAACCAATAAAAAATACCCGAGTAGAGGTAGACCAGAAAAGTTGTGTGTCGGAGTTGAATATCTCTTCGCGCAAAAAAGTTTGTTGTTGTGTGTTTGTGACTGATTAAGAACCAGGAAAATCCCAAGCCACCTGGGCTTTTCCCCATTTTCATCTCCAGACCTGCGGCCAAGACATCTGTGATTCATGAACGATGACAGAAGAGATCGGTAAAAAGAAGTAACAATGTGCAGCGCAAGCCAACCGAAGAATGAAGGGGAAAGGATTATTAGGTCGCCATGCCGTCGGGTCTCGGCGCGGACCGGCATGGCGGAAGGTGTGATGATGACGAAGGTAGGAAATCGACAGGATGACCACTTTCGCAACAAAATCAGTTTGTTCGCGACAATAAATGACTCGAAATGGTAGAAATAAATTTCCAAGAAAGTGCAAGTGTACGATCGCTTGTGCCAGACATGCATGATCGAGATTCCGAATAGAGGTATCGTCATGCAGATTCGTCGTGGCCGATGGATGAAAGTAGAGCGAGAGCTGACTCAAACATCGTAGTCATCGGTGTGTCGAAAGTAGACCAAGCGCAACCCATTTGGTATATATCGAGCTCCTCAACGCCAGCTGTGAATAATCAAGACAAGCAACTCCCTCGTTCCTCCCAAGTGCTTTTTCCAAGCATGTCGAAGCCTCTCCCTGTTGTATGTACGCCGTATCCCGCAAATATCCTGAACACCCGTTGACCAAAAAGACGCTGCAGGTCTTGGTCTAGAACACTCAGTGGTGCTGAGGCACCTGGGACATGGAGTCAGGTGACAAAGAGTTGGGGTCCACATGGTCGAACTGGACCAGCTGGTTCATGTCGAGGTCGGTTTGGCCAGGCTCGACGAAAGCAGGGGAGTGCGGGTGCATGGGCAGGTTGATGGTGTGCTTCGAGTACATCTCGTTCAGGCCAGTGCCGTCGTCGGAAACCGCGCAGGAACCGTTGTCACCTTGGGGGTAGATGTCGGCGGAAGCAGGTCTGCCGAGCATGGACAGGGGCGGCGACTGCTCAACGATCGACGGCTCGTGATGGCTACCGAAGGACAACGGGGAGACGGAAGGGGGAATCATGTTGTTGGAGGGGTTCGTCATGGGAGAGAGGAAGGCGCTTCCGTAAGGAGTGTTGTAGTTGGACGTCGGCAGAGGGCTGGGCTCAGGAGGCTGGGAGAAGAAGGCCGGGCTCGTAGGGAACTCAGACGGGGAAGCGGTCGTCGCCGACATGGGGTACTGGCGCATGTCCAGACCGAAGCCAGCCTGGGTGTCGATTCTCAGGTTGGGACCCAGACCGCCAGGCTGCTGAGGCACAGGAGCGTGCAGGTAAGGACCCGGAGTCTGAGGAGCGGCCATCTCGCCAGGGTGCTGAATGTAGAACGAGGGCATCGGCGACTGGAGCATCGAGAAGTCGACAGCCATGGGGACGGAGCGACTGCGCTGTCTCTTGTGGCCAGGGCCGCGCATGCCGGGGTGCATGTTGTTGATGCCCCAGGACTCCTGGAACATGCCAATGTGAGGCTGAGCAAAGTTGGGCTGCGAGGAAGGTCTTCCCGTGGGCGAAACAGGGGCGGAGACGGAGAGAGCGTGCTGCTGGTCGATGAAGGGGTGAGGGTTGTTGCGGTTCATGAAGGCCTCGAGGGAAACGAGCTTGGCCAGCTGACCGCTCAGGACCTTGGGGTTGCCGCCAAGGTGGTGAACCAGGCACTGAGAAGCCTGCTGGTCCTCGGTGAAGTCGCCGCACTGGAAGAAGCCGCTGGCCTGGGGAGAAGAGTCCATGAAGAAGTTGGGCGGGCGGTTCAGCTCGATGACGATGCCGCCGGGCTTGTTGGGGTCGCCCTCCTGGTTCTCGAGGAAGATGTTCTTGATGTAGGCGAAGGGGTACTCGATCTTGTAGCCAGCCTGCTCGTTGTTGATGTAGTAGGTCATGGTGCACTTGTCAGGGGAGTAGAAGATGATGAGGTCCATCGTGTTCTGTCCGACGCGAGTCCACTTGCCGATGCTGAGGGAACGGCAAGTAAGGTGGTGAATCACTGAGGCTTCCGTTAGTAAGTCTCATGTCGTTGTGATGCTCCTGGGATACTTACAAACTTTGCCCTGGCCGCTCTGGTCGCCGCCGAGGAGCATGCTGTTGTGGCCGTAGGGAAGGAGTCCGGTGCGGCCGAGGAATGGACCGCCCAGACCCTTGCCAGATTCCATCGCCTGCATGGCGAGGTAGGCGCGCATGGATTCGGGGATGGAATCAATGTCTTCACCGGTCTCGAGACTCTTCTTCGCCAAAAGCTTAATCTTGGCGCGTCTATTGGGCAAGTCAGCGGTGCTATTCAAGGGCGCGCCACTCAGGGGTTACGATGTCATACCTGTTCTGGAACCAGATCTGGACAGACCTTTCGGTCATGTTGATTTCTTCCGCTATCCGCTCACGGACGGTGGCCGTAGGGGTCGGGTTCTTGTTGAATTCCACCTCGAGGGTTGTGAGCTGGTCTTGAGTGGCACGTTGCCTCTTCTGGTTCTTCTGCTGCTGGGTCAAGGTGCTCTTGCGAGGCGGACGCCTTGACTGCGAAGAGGGCGCCTGGCCATTGGCGGAAGTCGGCGAGGGGGTGGAGTTGTTCTTGTTGGCGGAGGAGGGAGTCTGAATAGACTCTTGGTGAGTCGCAGAGCCGGGAGTCACGGCCAGACCCATGGGGCTTTCCACCTCGGTATCCATGGCGATGATTTACTCGGGAGTTCGATCGGTAGAGGATTGGATGAGAGTGATATCTCGGTGGTGTTGGTTGTGGTGGTGGTGGTGGTGGTGGTGGTGCGATTAGGATCAAGGGACGGATGATCGAGGGAAGGTCTCGGTGTAAGTCGCGTCCGGATGGTTGATGGGGGTATCGAGAGTCTTGTAGATTCTCGAAAGATGGGCCGCGAGGCGGTGAATAGTTATGAAGAAGGTCGGTGCTGTAAAAGCTAGGGAAGGTAATGAAGGAGCTGTGAGGCAAGGCAAGGTATGCTAAGGAGCGTGGTACAGGATCCGGCAGGGGATTCTGAGGTTCGAGTTGTGAATAGTGTCGGTTCGGATTGAACGAAAGTGGAAATTCAACCAGACTGATATGAAGGAACGTAATGGAATACCCGGAAAGGAGTGACGGGATTCAGAGAAGTAGTTTATGGTTGAATTATTCAAGAGAGTGACTGTGAAAAGGAAAAGGAGTGGGGGAAAGGAAGAGAGGAAGGGATTGTCGTGAACGACGAGGATGACGATGAGGAGATGATGAGAAGAAGGAGGGATGGGGGCAAGAGAGGAGAAAAAGGAAAAGGGACAGACGGGCGAGGCGGCGGGCTCCAGAAAAAAAAGGGAACAGACGAACGAGAGACGAACGAACGGTGCCAGCCCACCCTGTCTCCTCCTTGTCTGTGAGCGTTGTCTTTTTTTCCTTCCACAGCTTCGAGAGAGAGAGAGTGAGAGAGAGGGCCAGTCCAGTCCCGGGACCAGAGCTAGGAACCAGGAGCCACACCAGTCCAACGAGCGGGCGAAAGAGGACGTGGAGTGAGGCGTGGGCGTGAGGTGGGCGTGGGTCGTGGGTCGTGGTGTGGGTGTGTAAGGTAAGGAACCTTGGACGAGGTGGACTGGACCGGGGGAGATGCGATGCCCTGTGTGCCTGAGTTGTGAAGGCGAGCAAGGATCGAGGATGGGCGAGGGATGGAGGGATGAACGACGTGCTGTGTGTGCAGCGGCGGCTCAGCATCCAGTGAGAGTGGTGTGTGCGTCGTGGAGAGAAAAAGGTGAAGGTACACGTAAGTACCGCATCGTCTTCTGTCACCCCCTTTTTCCCCATGATGCCGGGGCCGGGTACTTTGAGGTCCATCGTGGGTTCGAAGGTGTGGGTTGTGGAAGGAGAAGCGCGACGCGGACTGGCCAGAGCTTGACGGGGGCCAGGCCAGGTACGCGCCGTTTCTCATTGGTCGCAAAAAGCCACTTCTACCGTCCGCACCTGTGGCCGATGAACGACGAGGTACGTACCCTCAGAGTTAGCAACCTTCCAATTGCCCTCAAGTGGTAGTGGCATCCCCGGTCACTGTTAGCTTCCATTCCGGCGTCTCTTCTGGCTGTTGGAGCGGGAGCCTCTCCTTTAGCTTTTCTCTGTCTCTGAGTGACTGAGTCTCCTGAGTTCTCCCTTTTTTTTTTCTGCCCGTGGCTCACATTCGCACACCCACACCGCTTTAGTTGTTGGCCGTCGGCCTCTGCGGTTCGGATATAGATGCTGATAGGAGATATCCCATCCAACCAAGGCCCTGCTGCAGATGCATTTGATGCTGATGCTAGTGCCGGACTGCATCTGGAGGCCCAGTGGTTGTTCCTGAAAAGGTGGGGGAGCAGAAACATTCGGCGGCAGAGGAAAGTCAAGTGAGGGGCCTGTCCTGGCAGCGGCGGCGGCGGGAGGATGGAAAAGGAGAGATTCTCGCACGTAGGTACGTGATGCGGTACCTGTCCACGAGACATAACTCTGGGTCGTCGTTATGCTGCCGTGGCCGGATATGCGTATACGTACGAGGATGAGCATAAGACGTCTCGTCCGTCACGTAAGCCACCAAGTACGGAGTATTCAGAACATCAATCGCCAACGTGTTTCGCCTCGACTTTGCCCTGCCCTCGTTGCCTTCACCGTCTCGTCAATGTGAGGTGCGAATCTGTACAAACAGCCGTACTGCGTAGCCAGGGAGGCTGCCGCTGACTGGAGCGATAGTTTCGGCATCCGCAAAAAGACTCGCATCCTAGGCTCTGGAATCCCCATTCTTTTTGGGGGCCGCTCTAGGAGGACTCGGTCATGGAAGCGACGCGGATCTCCTCTCGCGGTCCGTCGACTCTCGACTCTCGACTCGACCAGCATCATCGGAGGTCTGACACGGTGTTGGATGGCTCGCTTTCGTGCTGCGTGCGCGCATATCACAGCCCACGGTGGGACGATTGACGGATGGCCCATCATCCTGGACGAGTCGAACATGTTGACTTGAGCCGGGGCGCTGCCTGCGGTTGGTGGGCTGTGTGGAACACGAACGGGCCTGTGGGTTTCTGTCAGGCACAAGAAGAGGAACAGGGACAGGCACAGGGATGAGGGAGGGCAGAGGTCACGTTCAGAGTTGAGGAGGGGGAGCAGGAAGAGGAAGAGGAGGGGAGAGGCTGACGTTTACCTTACGGAGGTAGAACCACGACGATACCAAGCGGATACCTCGCGAATCAACGGCGCCGGGGTCTTTGTCATGCACAAAGGCGTCAAACGGGGGCGAAGCCACGGCCGTCTGGTCGAAGCCGTTTGAGCAGGGGCATGTTTCTGCATGTCCCTTGCAAGTACCGTATGAATATTCCGTGCTGAATAAGTGTCAGCATCCTCCACTCACAGTCTCACTGAATTCTTCCGTCCCGTCATTCCTGTCGTCCCAACTTTGAAAAAAAGTCAATGCCCCCAAAAAACCAAAACCAAATCCCGACCGTTATCTCGTCCCGACTTAAGACCTGCACGTGCAGGGTGAGGTGGAAAATGCAAGTGCACCTTATCCAGCCAATCCGTCCGTTCTTTCCTGCTCCATGCCATCCCACTGGACCTCATCCCGCACCTTCCAGCCGACTGGTGCTGAGGTGCCAGTGAGGTAGGTGCCTTCGCCTGGAAGGCAAAGGCTGTGGCTGCAACTGTCACTGTCCACACTGGATCCTTCCTTCCGTCTCGCTTCCTCACATCAGCAACCTTGAAACCAGGCTTCCGTCGTCGAGGACCACCAAAATTCGTCATGTGCAGCCGTTGATCGGCCTAGCTAGGGTTACTACTGCCTGAGGCTAACGGAAGACGGTCCATCGCGGGAAGAGCGACCATCTAGAAGCCCACAGTAGATGCACTTCACCAGGTTGGCTTACAGAGTAGAAGCAATGGAAACCATCCGACGCGATATCCGTGCAAATACAGTGCAGCAAAGATGGAAAAGGCAGCAGCAGAAGGTGGTGGGGTCCAGAGAAAACGTTTGATCCTTGACCCTTGCTCGTTCGTCCAGTCTTTCCAGTGCCAAACTCTCTCTCGCCGCGTCGTCCAGAGAAGTCGAAGTCGCGCCTTCCCTTCAACTGCAAAAGTCTTTTTGCATCACCCACTGCACCTGCGCCTGCATCTGCACCTGCCTCCGGCCTGCATTGCAGTTGCCAATTCGAGTTGGGAGCTGCACCGGCCACATATCGGCGCAAGCGCACCTTCTCTGTCTGTCGTCTGTCTCGGCTCTGTCCACTCAGATGTCTCTTGTTCCTGGCGAGTGCGATCCATGTCTGTCCTCTCCGCCCCTCCTTCTCACTCACCCACCCACACCTCACCTCGCACTGCACACGCCCCCAATTGGAGGGCTGAACTGAACCCCAAAGACGCGTCGCCTCTCCCCAGAACCGTGTCATGTACCAATCTCCAAGTACCGTCCACGATACCGCAGTATACCTTACTACTGCCTACTTTGTATCCGGACACACACAGACACGCGCACAAGCGACAATCCACCAGATGATAGATCGAAGCAACACCCGCCTGTCATGCTGTGCCACAACCAAACAAACGACCAACTACGTAACCCTCCGACAGCTGCCATCTCCGTCTTCGAGCAACAGTCATCGTGACCCAGGCCAGACGAACCAGGACAGACAGACGTCACATACCTGCTGTCGTGCACCGTTGCAACTTGCGCTGCCTGGTACTGATCCCCGTACGCGGTACCACGCGTGCCACGCCTTCGCCTGCTGAACGCCACCCAGCATCTTCCCCGTTCGACTTCCCCCAGCCTGGATCTGCAACCGGCCGTTTGCACCCTCTGCCTCCCGTCTGGAAGAGGGCATTCGATGGTGGCAAAGACGTTTGGTTCGTTGATGCCCGCGCGGTAAACACCAATGTCACAGCATCCCAAGCACGTCAACCACGCACAACGAACGACCCATTACCTTTTTGGGTCCCGCCAGGCGCCCGCTCTGATGCCGCCGTCCTGCTTGTTTGAGCCTCCACCTCGCAACGGATCGTTGGATTTGGCATTAGCCTCTCGCCTACCTCAAAACTCAACCTGCCAGCCACCAGCCTCGCACTAGCGCCCATCACCGAGTACAAGCTCTCGCTTCACTCGCCGGCCACAGCGAACACCAGAACACTGGAACGCAGTACTACGTTCAAGTCGACGACACGGCCTGTTGGCCCGTCCAAGGCCAAGCCAAGCCCGAGACGAGCCTGGCGGCAGCGCGAGAACCACACAATACAAGCACCAACCCTCGCGCCGGGCAAGACATTGACTGCCCGGTTCTGAAGATCGTCGTGGACCGCCTCAATGGTCGTCAGGTGACTGAAGCCGTCACAACGGCGGTTTGCGCGCCATCCCATGTTATGACAGTCGCTTGGCTCGTTCGCCGCCGCCCACTTGACCGCGGGGCACACTTCGGCGCCCCTCTCCGCCTTGACCGACCTCCGTTTCCGCTCGGCTTTTTATGATTGATTGATTGATGGCTCCTTGACGTCGTCAGTGCCATGGGGAAATTTCACGTCATGGCGATGCTGCCCGTCCGAACGCCAGCGATGCTCAAATCTCGCACCTGGCGACAAGATCCATCTTCTCAGGCCATCACGTTCCTTTCTGCTTGCCCTTCCATTGCGAGTGCCGACATTGGAGACCACAAAGCTTCTGTTTTGAATGGGCTTAGGGCCGTCGGCGCGTTCTGGAACCAATGGCCAGGCGTCAGCTTCCACGAATGGCATGTCGGGGAAAAGGGGTCACGCCAAGCCGACCTGGCCCGCCTCAAGCGGCACTGCACCCGCCGACCTCACGTCCGAGCCTTGTCCATCCACTCCGCCTGCGAAAGCATCACGCCCAACCATTCCTCTCAAGGGATGCGATGGGGTCGCTGGGCATCTTTACATACGAACGCGGGACGATGACTTTTTGTTGCGGATAAACTGCATGCGAATGCCTTTCGACTCCCTTGGACGCCGAATCTGCAGTTTGGAAACGTACCTCCGCCGGGATGCGAATAACAACGCGCCCGACTGATCGTCTCGCCATTCCTCCTGGCCGCTCGAGGACGAAAGGGATGTCTCAGACAAGATCCCGTAGGACGTTACAAAGATCGCTTTACACGCTCGAAGACGTGTTACACACTGCGAAGCGTTCCAACAAACATCCCAAGCCCAATACAGCTGAGCTCCGCGCCCATGGTTTGTCGTACAGCCGTACCTGAGCTAAAACTTCCAGCCGGTCGTGGAATTCGCGCCTTTTCTCCCTCCGTTGCTCCCGTATCTTCCGTCGGCAGGCCGTGGCTTCAAGTTGCCTTAATCGTCCTCCAAGGAAGTGTGCTCCTCGGCCAGGCTGGTGGAGAGTGCAACTGCAGCACCTCTGACCTCGTACCTGCAGCAGCGTCATGCAAACCCAGACACCATCAGAGTCCCACATGCGCCAGAGACACTGTGACACGGCGCTAACCACCTTTCATCGTTCAACCCGGCCCCATACAAAAAAACATCCCACAAAATCGCCGGGGATCGGCCTCAGCACCGGTCTGTCGAGGCAAACAGTCCTTCATCGCCAATCCGGCGCAGTTACTCAGAGCGCTTGTCAGTGGCAGCGGTGGCATCTGAGAAAACGTGAGCTTTCTCTGCCTAGGCTTCTTGGTCCGACCGCAGCCAGGCATATCTATTAGCTTCACGGAACTAGCGGCTATGGACGATAGAATGAGTCCAAACTCTTTGGCGATTAAGCGCTCCGCAGAAGCCCGTTGTCGCCGACTCCGTCTTCCCATGTATCCGTACCTGCAGACGGGACATTCCTTTCGCGCACGCCTCGATGCGCCGCTAAGGCCAAGCTGGGCATTCTAGGCGGCCACAGGAAACTTCAAACCACCCGAAATAGCAACACCAACACATCGTTAGGACGTTTCGAAAGGGCAATCATGACTTCACCGCCGTAGCTGCCCAGTTGTCTCCATGGGCATATTTCCTTTTAAGATGTGCAGCCCCGGCCGACTCAGAAGGCCGACTATTCAACCAGACAACACACATGGGAACCTCTTCGTCGTCGAGGAGCAACAGGAGGCTGTTCTGACCATGTTTGCCATGTACAAACGAGCCGCGCTGTGCGATTTTATGCCTCTATCGACGCCACACCAACAAGTCTACGGGCATCGGAGCAGACTCCTCGTTGAGCAATGAAAGTCACCTGTATCCGTTGCGCATGACGGATCGGCTCCGTTTTCCACAATAAGTCTCGTGGATCTGCACAACGCGCGACGGTCAGCACAGTGTTGGAGGAACGAACGAAACTGTCTCGAAGCCAGCCGGTGTCAAGGTTCCAGGTTGTCTTCAACGAGGCCCGCTTTTACCCCTGAGCGTTGGTGTCGGTACCTTGCAGCTTCGCAGGGGTTTTGCGGCTAACCCTACCAGTCTCTCGACGCTCACCAGGATCTTCATAAAACAACATTCATCATTGGACAATTCCACAGGAGCTTGACTGAAATAGGGATGGCCAAAGATCGCCGATGGAATACCTCGTTGGGTTAGTCGGGGGCCACTTCCAGAGCACCTCAGGACTCAGGACAGGCAAAGGGAGCAGATGGGTCTTGTTCTAACTTCGTTGAGGTTTCCCCTGTTTTTTTACGCCTCTCACGCCTCGGTCGAGAGTCCACTTGGTCATCCTCCCGTGGTGGCCTCCGTCGAGCTTCTTCCATCTGATCTTTTCTCTTCCCGCCTGTGGTTCTGGTCGGTGTCCAGTCCTAGTCCCGGTCCGGGTCCGGCCCCGTTCAACAACTGTCAGACTAGAACCCTGGACCACGGCCGCTGGGCTTCCTCCGCAGAGTGCCGACCAAAAAAGACCCTGGGGAAGACGGAACACAACGGACGTTACTCTCTAACGGGACTGTTGCCGCATAAAGGAGAACAGAACAAACAGTGAGACGATGACGAGAAGCATTCTCAGGGCTCCGTGCGCTGTTGGTGGGAGATCGTCGTTTTGCAGTTCACTGGCTTCGGGTCCCGACGATTCAAACAATTCTGCTACTGACTCAGCCACAAGGGCCAACGATAGTCATCGCGCGCAGTAGCATCCACTACGGCCTGCCTGGTTGTCGACCCGCCGCCCATGGTCATTGAAATTCGTGAGACCGCTACGGGACTGCTCAAAGGCGTTGCCCGGGGTCCGTTGCCTCCGTTGCCAGAATCTCAACTGCCTGTCTGGTGAATTGTTCCAGAAGGACGGTCGAACATTCGAAGCTGAAGCCCCCCGGCCGTCTCCCCTGGTGCGCCCCTCCCCCTATCTTAGGCCTTGCTAGGCAAGAGCTCGCTTGCCAGGAGCCCTTGGACGGGCAGTCTTCTCGTCGTTTTCTCTGCTGGACCCTTCCTGGATAACACGCAAGATCGTCGCAAGAGGTAGACGACACAAATGATAGGCGAGATGTGCTTCTGGCATCGTCCGTGTGCCTGTGGCACAAATACATGCCACGCCAGATGTGGAGATAGGTCACTGACAGCTCGCCAGCTCGCACGTGTGGCTTTGCAGCGTATCACTATCGAATTGCCACTTCACTTCACTTCACGCTATTGCTAACAACTAGTTGAACTGCAAAGCTGACCTTTCTTCTTGCACGGACGGCTGGTCGCTCGAGTGTCACCAACTTGTTTGGAAGGTCGAAACATGAAGGCTTTCAACAGCTCATAAAGCTGACACTGCCAACTTGCGTTGGCATCGCGAACGGGCATGAACGAGACTTGCCTCGACCGTTGATTGCAAGGCTAACAAAACACGGTGTTCCATCTGTCATGCCGTCAGATCCCAGGTGCGTGGGCTGCATGATCACAGACCACATGAGAGCCAATAGATAGATCGATTCACCTTGGCCCCCTATGGAGGCATGAATGATCACCGTAACAGTCCGACAACAACAACTTCGACGCGTCTGGACGCGTTTCCTGTGTTTGCTCCCCACAACATCACGGCTCCAGCAGAAACATATCTGCAAACAGGCACGAGTACCCGATCGTTACTGACGAGGGGTTTCTCTCAGTTATTCCAAAAGACATCGATTCAAGTGGTCGATATATGATCCGAGGCATTGCGCAGGAGGTCAGTGTGCGGTCCGTCCCACTGGGATCACTCAGGCCTCGAGACCGAGAAAACCGGCGAACTTCAATGCGCAATCTGCAGGCAATCGACGTGGCAGCATCCGCGAAAAGCACGGAATCGTCAATCTGACAAGTTCGAACATGGCCACCCAAAACTGCCGTGACACCGGGCCAAGCATTCCCAATTGAGTTTGCTGAAACCGACCAGGTCGTCGCTTCTTCGACAAGCATTGCAAGCATCACGGAGAAATTTCCGAGCGAGCCTGGTTCCCCGCTGCTCGAGAGAGGAGGGTTCGAAAGAAGCAAAAGAGACACCAGAACACCAGTCATGCACCGACACCGCTCCGCCGCATTGTTTTGCGATTCGTGGCAGAGGACGTCCTCCCACAAACCTCTTCGTGCTGTGCTTGGGCCTCTAGCATGATAGGGAAAAGGGGAGCCACATCGGCATTGCGGCGGTGGGCCTTTGGAGGAGAGTCTATGCCGGAGTGGTCCCTGCCGTTGTCTGTCTGCGACGTCGTGCAGCGTTCCCCCCTCCGTACGAGATCGCGCCCAGGGCTCGCCCAGAGATCGGCGCTAGCGTTCGTCTGATGTCCCCGGCCCTCTCCGAGACGGGGCCCCTGGCCAGCCTTCCGATGGCAGCTCAACCGGGACGGAGCTTGTCCGCCGAGATGGGGCCTTTCGGGCCAGTCTCTTTGCTTCCGGGCTGACCCAACCTGAACGACTCGAACCCGTCTGACTAGCAATGACTCGACCTCGCCCCGAGGTTTAACCAAAGACGTCGTGACGACTGGTTTCGGCCGTCAGGTTACATGATGCACCCGGCTTCCCGACATCGACGGTCCGTCGAACCCTCCTTTACATGCGTCGTGGACCACCTTTCGATATTACATGCCGCTGGGATGGCGTTTTCTGAGTGACTCGCCCTTTCAGCACACATGGCTCTCAGAGTATCTCGAAAACGACTAGACCGTCCGAACTTCGAGGGAGCACGGCGCTAGCTGGCATCACATTGCGCCTCATAGTAGATGGGGCTTCTCACGAAGTCGAGATCCTCGGAACCTACCGAGAATGGGACGAACACGCAAATGCTGACGGTGCTCGGCATGAACTTTTGTATTAATGGTGCCGAGACCGACCCGATGCCGCCAAGATCGGATGTAGGCACTCGGGAGTCGTCCATTGCAGTCCGCCTTGTGTGGCCGAGAGGACGGCAAAGTGCCATGCTGCCTTGTATCACTGTAGATTCCCGTTCATTGGCAGCTAGTGCTGCCCAAGAACCCGGCACAGGGCGAATCTCGACGGTAAGTCTATCACTAGAACTGCAAGACAACATTTTGAAATTGATTGATAGATGATAAAGAGTGACGGTTTGCTATCGGTACTAATTCACATGATTGCTCCGTCGTCGTTCTAGTCAGTTGAGTTAAACGCTGGACTACTGCCGAACTCGGAGTCCAATAAAATCCGTTGAAGACTGCCCGCGACTTTCAACTCACTGAATATCTTACACACCACTATCCAGAGATAAATCAGAACAATCCGTGACGCCCCGTTTCCATCGTAAGATCGTCAGCATCAAAGTCAACTCTCCAATCCGTATAGCAACCATCTCCACCTGCCATCAACACAAACACCACAGTAAATCACCCGCTCCGCGACCCGAAGGCCCTGGCCGTCTTCTCCAGATTGAGACAGTCACCCTGCCTGAAGGGGCCGCCGCTCCCGCCGTCGGCGGCCCACGAGGCGATCCGGACGGTCCCGCAGCTGTGCGACGGGTAGACGTCCGCCTTCTGGAGGCGGGCGCCGTACGTCTCGACGCGGAGCGACGCCGTGTCGAGCACGTCGCCGTCCCGGCACGTGTTGTCGTAGACGTTGACCCTCTTGCTGGCGCCGGCGCAGTCCTTGCCGTCGAAGATTGTGATGACGTAGCCCTGGGCGGGGACGGAGGCGAGGGTGAGAGTGAGGAGGAGGGGCTTTGGGAATTGCATGGTTTGCGAGATGGGTGGTGCTTTGGGGAGGTTGTTTGGTTTGGGAAGGAGGTTGACGGGTTGAGGTCGGTGGGATACGGGAGTGAGGTTTTTGACGTGATTGATGCGGGGAGTAAGCGTCCGAAGTTTGCGGGAAACGCGGCTGTCTTACTATTTTGAGTTTTCTCACTGTCGCGCGTCTTGACGATTTAGCTTTCCTCACCGTCGACAATTCTCCGTCTGCCTCGCAAGGCTTTGGACAATTCAAATCGTGAGTTGGTATATCCGGATAGAGTGAGTGATACACGTGATGAGGCCAAGCGGTGAGAGGTTCAGCGAGTCCGTCAGATCTCTGACGTTTGGGGTGAGGCCTTGTGGTTGGACGATGGAAGGAAATTGATCATTTGGGGCGGTTTAGTATGTGAAGGCGACGAAGTGTTGCGGTCGTGAGCGGACGGTGAGGGCGATGGGGATATGTCGGTATGGCCCTCTTGTTCATGTATTCTATCGAAAGTGCATTAGAACCGCGATCAGCGCGGTAGTGTAAGTGTTTGGAGCACTTCGGTGTTCTTCTGAGTGAGATCGGGTTCAATTACTAGAGACTTCCTCGGAAGCATGATGGGAAATAACCGCGTCGGTCTTCTTTGCAATGGGGGGTCTCATTGTGATGTGGTACATGTCGTCCTGGGAAGGAGTCGAGTGAGCACTACCTGGTGCCGGGCAATGGGCTATAAATTGCACTTCGAGTATCTTTCTTTGTCTGTACGGGCAGATACGACTGGTCGACGCGAAAGACAAGTCGGTGGTGGCACGTATACACCGGATTGCCGGTTGTCGTTGACGGTGCACCAGCGGGAGTTGAAACTTGAGGCTGGAGGTTTGAGGATGTGCTTGCTCACTACTGCTGATCACCGTCGCCGTTCTTCGTCTTGGTCTTATTATCGTGTTGTTAATCTGCGGGCGATGTGATGTATATATTCTCCCGTCTGGAGTTGCCTCGTCGTTAACCCAAGGTTTGCTTCGCGCTGTCGAAACCAGTTATGAATATGCAGAGTTGCTGAGTGAGAGCGGCGTTTTCTCGTGGGAGAACGACTCTTTCGACATCTGTGGCTGGAAGCAGTCTATGGTCACATCCGACATCTCATATAAGGCCGCGATGTCCGATAGTGAGCTGCAAGCCAAATGAAAATGTGGGTTGTCTTGGGACGATCATGTCGGTACACTAAGAGGTTGTTGAGAAATAAAGAACGTTGTACGCTCTACGCTTAGGCTTTGGAACTAACCGCCAGGTCTATTCTGCCGACATCGGGGCTGAACTATGTGAACTGGCGATTGTGAAAGTGCGAGGGGCGTCAGTCGTCGCTCGCTGTTACCGCCGCACGCAGAACGACTCTTGCTGATGTGACGGTCATTTCGTTCCGTCCTCTGTTCGGTATCTCTATCATCTTTGGTTATATTGGTCTTATTTGCGGGGTATTAGTTGTTTTGCGCTTTCCTGAGGCTCGGGAAATGTGATGGTAGGGTGACTTGATGGGGGTGGTGCGATTGTCCTGCTGTTGTCGTCTCAGTCTTGGAACAATACCGGTCGTCAACATGATGCTGCTTTGGTCTAAAAAAAATAACAGTCCAAATTAATTCCAGGCAGCCTTATTATAGCCAATAGTAGTCGTATGAAGCGCCCTTTGGGCCACGTGCGAAAGGTGATGTCTATAGGATTGTAGTGTGTAAAAGCAGACATGATGTGTAATTCCCGAAGTTATTCCAACCGGAGGCTAGGACCTGGAACACCAACTAGGCCGCGCTCGTGTTTCGACATCTGTTCTGATTCTATGCCAGGGGCATTGTCAATTTCTTTATATTAAGTCATCCAGCTATGGCCAGGACTCTATCGAAAAGGTTTAGTGGTCAATCTCACCACATCGCCGTGGTAGCCCTCCCTCATACCGCAGATACTTGAGTTTCTTGAGGAGTTGCCAAAATGTCTCTCAACTCATACGACAGACACTTTACCTTCCCTCTTGAGAAGCTGCCGAATAACCTCTGAATAGCATCAAGGCGAAGCTGGACGTTGGAGATGACAAAAGCTAGAGGCTTCCTCTTGCAGGCGGCTGCCACGCTCAGTACCATATGGTTTCATTTCATTTAGCATCACATGAGTGATTTAAATGAATAAACATAGACCAAAGGACAAGCAGCAAGTATTGAAGCTGAGCAGGGTTTCAGAGGCCGAGGAAGACGTCGAGTTTTATATAGCTAAAGAGAAGATCCTGAGATGAAGGCACGGTGAGGTCACGCTTTCTTCTGGTAGACAATCACAGGGAATCGCAGTTGAAACTGCAACTATGAAGACATGCTCGGAACATACAACCGAAGGGGACACGGTCAATTAAAGACAGAGAATCGTTATCAACCAGACACCTCGCTCAGCAGTGAGTCAGGTTACGTGGATGCTGTGACGAGATTCGTTCTGGCTACGATGCATTCTATCGTGATCTGGCATCTCCTTCGTCTCGAACGTATTCAGTGCGTATGCAGAGGTGTGAAGATTGAGGAACATTTCAAAACCAAGACTCTGGCCCCTACGGGATAGGTAGGGTCACGGCCTGATCATTAGGAGGAGACCCGATCGATTTTACCGACAGGTCACGAAATTCGACATCTCATCAGCCGTTGAAGCACCGCGGAAGCTTCAGAGAAGGATCCTGTAATTTATACGTAGTGAAGACGTAGGGGCGAGTTGCTTCCGCAGGACTCAACTTTTCTATCACGTCGAGAGAGCATTTGGCATGGCATACTATATATTTCAGCAACGGTTTGCTACCGGTGAACGGAGAACGTCACAGCGACCTAATTCGGGCTTTGTCCAGCTGGAGGGCAACTGTGCTTCCCGCAGGGTACTTCATCCAGACCAGTTGACGTGCTTGAGACCAGCCTCGAAACTTCAAAGGCACGCCTGAGTACCAAAACCGTATCCCTTCGAGATCTCCGTCATGATCCTTTATCTCTGGTATTTCTGTCTTATTCATGGGTCACATCAAGTGCATCGTCAACAGTTAACTTGCACACAGGCCAGTTCAAGCCTTTACACTGTTGGCGGCCAGGGATTTGACCACCGCCGCTGGTCACTAAAACAAATGAAAGAGGACTCGCCTGTAACTGTTGTCGCCTGTCTGGACAAGTCCCTGACTTGCCCCTCAGTTTATATTAGGGATATTGATTGATGATAGATTCCGCGCTCAAGGCTGTTGATTTACACATGTTGCCACTTTCCAACGAAAACGCTGCGGCGAAGCTATGGCTCTCTTACATCAAGCGTTCATGGCTCGGGTGGGATCCGGGTTTGATGTCCCGTCTGCTCGAATCTTGAGTTCCGTGTTCACTGCGAGCTGCCACCGCTAGCTTGCAACATGTGGTAATCGGAAGCACGGGTCACTTTTGGCGGCCTTCTTGCCCCCCCTTTATATGCCGAGGTCCTGAATACGCAGCAGAATCATAACCACGCCAGCCAAGTAAGCCTTCCCACATGAGGCATATCGCAAATAAATGGACTTTTTACTCTGCGAGTCGAAGGAACAGACTCACAAGTCCTTCATAACCTCGCCCACGGCCTTCCTCGCCATTTTCTTCCTCTGCTCCTCGGGCAACCCGGCGCTCATATCCCTCACAGCCTGCAACTTGCGCATCATACCCTCCAACTTCTCGACCTCTTCCGCATCGAGCTCCCCTTCCTTCTCGTCCGCGCTTTTCTTATCCGCCGAAGCCTCCTCCGTCTTCTTCTTCTCCTTTTCATCCTCACCATCGCTATCCTGATTTTGCTGCTCCTTCTCGAGATTCCAAATCGCCTTCTTCAGACCCTCAAAGTCTGACCGGTCGAAGCCGAAGTCCAGGCTCTCCGGGTCAAAGTCGAACTCGTCGTCGTTGTCGTCTCCCTCCGCGAGCGGTTTCGGTTTCCGCGCTAGCTCGGACTCGATGTCGTCGAGATCCGAGTCGACGTCCGGTCCGGCGTCGGCGGCCCAGTCGTTTGATTCCAGAGCTTCGCGGACTCTGGGGATGCCCATTTTTTCTGTGAGGTTTGTTAGTCGACTGAACCATTGACACAATGTACTGTCTTCCCCGTGATCGAGCGGGTCACAGAGCACAACCCAAATGACGAGGGGAAACAAACCTCCAAACTCGTTCCGCCCCTCATCCTTCTTCCCACCACGCACTTGCACGAACTCCAGCCCCCATTCCGCGCACAGCTCCTCCCACTCCTCCGAATCGCCATCGCCAACGCCGATACCCAGCCCGACGCCGTCCCACGCCCAACCGCCGAGTCCTTCGCGGACGACCTTGCCGACTTCCTCGATCAGAGTGCGCGTCTCTTCCGCGGACGGTGCCGCCGGGGCCGGAACAGCTACCGGATCCGCAGCTTCAATAGCGGGCGGCGCTGCCGAGGTAGGAGACGGTAAAGCAAAGACGATAGCCAAACCCCCAAGAACCGAAAGAACCTCCTTCGCCTCGGGCGACAGGAAAGAGGCGGACCATTCCGACGGCGAGGAGATGAGGTCCAGCCAGATGGGCACCTGGGCGGTGTAGTAGCTGGTCTTGATGTCCAGGACGTGCGTTGTGCCGGCGAGCGAGGTCGACGCGGATTCGGGGATGGCGCCCGTGAGTTCTGTTTCGGGCGTCAGTCCATATGCAGCTCACGGCTTCACAAAAAGAAAGGAAGTAATGTCGCATGCCGTCTCCCACACGTCATGAGAGCTCACTCACACACACACGATGGGCATGGCGGGGCAGAAAGACGATAAGATAAGCGCTTTTCGGACGTACCTTGGATGACTCTGCTGAGCTGCTGCGTCGAG
Source organism: Colletotrichum karsti (assembly GCF_011947395.1). Taxonomy (NCBI): domain Eukaryota; kingdom Fungi; phylum Ascomycota; class Sordariomycetes; order Glomerellales; family Glomerellaceae; genus Colletotrichum; species Colletotrichum karsti. The sequence goes on from NW_024065924.1 coordinate 273,461, forward strand.
TCGGCCAGCGAGACGGCGAGGACTCGACGCGGGTTCGTCACTTCTGTCATTATTTCTCTGGTTCTTCTTGAGGATGTGGAACGTGAGAGGGTTCTCGGTGTAACGGCGGCGAGAACACTTCGATGGCGAGGTCACGGCCCGAGTTGTCGGGACGGGGTCTACCTAGATTACATAACGCCGAAGGGGTCTCAGCTAAGGTAACTGGCTGCGGCGGGGGGACACCGAGCGGATGTTACGGAACTCCACAGGACCCTAGAACCCTAGGACGGGAGCTGCGGCGTCGTTTCTTTCTTAGTATCTTACTCTGTTGCACATCAGGTCCTTCTGCTGCTTCACGGAATGTCAATCATTTCATATCGCTCAGCAGATCCGGAGAATTCGGATTGAAAGAGATGAGTAAGGTGTGTTTGTTTGTAATTTCTCAGCTAACAACATTTTTTTCGGCCTCGCTACCCATGCAAAACGGGGTATTCTGAAGGAAATCGCAGGTAAGGATCATGATACGTGCAGTCTGGGAATCGTCCGTCATGAAGAAATGCAAAGGAAAAGCAGACACCCTCCGAACCAGCCAAGAACACATGAAGAATTAGCAAAGAAAACCCAACCGAATCATTCCAGCCAAAAGTCGTGAGAGGAGAACCAACACCGAAGAAAACAGCAGAAACGACGCTTAGCAATCACCTCCCCAGCCAAAGTGCCGGTTCACGACATTCATCGCGCTCACACCGGCTCTGACGAGCCCTCTCGTCGTCTCCCCGTCCATGCCAGCGAGGACGTCCTCGAAGCTGGTATCTTGTCGTCCATCGGCGTCTCTGAGGTCCCGCTGGTCCAGCTCGCCCTGCCGCCTCTCCATGATGCCGCGGTAGATGGCCCTCGCCCACATGTTGTACCACTGATCCTCGGAGACGGTGACGTACTCTCTGCCGACTACTTTTCCGGTCTGGGGATCTCTCTTGCGCCTAGAGAACGGCCATTCCGCCTCCACGACCTCGTATCGCTTGGTTCGGAAGAAAAGGTACGGCCAGGCGAAGATCCAGAGGAACGTCAGGTAGAAGAGCCAACGCACCCAGGTCGTGTACCGCCACCGGTTTACGCGGCACGCATTGTATACATCGACCCTCGCATCTTGCACAGGAAAGCTCACGTCGATGCGTCCCCGGTAGTGCGTCGACCGAACAAGATCCTCCAACCGCCCCTTCAACCTCTCGTCCTCATCGAACCCGGTCACCAATCGCGAGAGCGTAAACGTCTTCAGACCCGCGTGCGAGGCGCAGTAGCGATGGCACCACTCCCGCAGCGTAGGAGGCTTACTCCCCTCGACGACACCGCCGGCCGACGACCCGCCGAAGCCCGGAGCACGAGTCGGGAAGACGGTGCCGCGGCGGACCTTTTGGAAGTTGTCCGCGGTGCGAAGCTCGCGCCAGGACTGGCGGGCTTGTATGTCTCGGTACAGGAAGGGCGTGAGATCGAGGCGGAGGTCGAAGTCGACGACGGTCTTGTTCTCGGTCTTATCGTCGCGCTTGCGGACGGACTCGGAGTGGGTGCCGCGGACGCGAACATATGGCCGTGGCGGCAGTTGTGCGAGGGAGGCGATGTGGGATTCGAGGTAGGTCGGGTCTGTGTCGAGACGTTTTGAGAGGTGGATCTCGTAGCCCGTTTCGGCCTCCTTGTAGAAGAGGTTCGGGGAGGCGGACTCGTCTGCGAGGAGGGCGGAGGGGTTCACGTCGGTTGACGAGGGATCGTCGGTGTAGGAGGGCGGCAGGTCGAGGGCTGCAGTGGAGGAGGAAGCGGAGGCTTCGTCGTAGTAGGGGTCATTTGTGTGCATGGAGTAGGCGTCGGCAGGTTGGTCGAGGCGGAGGGCTGGAGGGTCCTTGGAGGATTTGTCGTCGCTGGGGACCGGTTTGGAGGGAGGCAGCTCCGGAGAGAAGGCGCCTGGCATCGACATTTTTGGATTTTGGTGTTGCGGAGGAAGTGCGGAGAGATGGACAGGTGAGTGGAGGAGGAGGATGATTAGAGGCGTGGGGTTGGTTAATCGTTCCTCAAGGATGAGGGTGAAGAACACAACACAAGAACAAGAGAAAACAAAACAAAGGACGAAAGCGAAAGGATGGATGCAGAGAGGAAGGGAAGGAAGGGATGGGGTGACGCCGCAGGCAGAAAGGGAATTATCGATAGGTTCTGGTGTTATTTTGGCTTTTTGCCGTCCGTTCGTTCTGGGCAAAAGCCCAAGGTTCCAGGCCCCAGGAATCTCTGCTGCATCCAGTGGACGTCGGGCTTGGCCATGACTGAGGCCGGTGTGCTGAGGTGCGTTGTGGGTGGTGGCCCTGACAGTGGAGGCAGCCTCGCCCAGCGGCGCAGCATCCACCGAGGGGGAAGACCCCTACCCCTACACTGGACCTCACTAAAACGGCAGCTGCGTGGACGGTGTTCAGCCACAACCTGCGGTAACGTGCCTCATTGACCGCTAACTGGCTGGCAAATATCCAAACACGCGTCTGACCAGTCAGGTGTCAGATGGCCGTCATTGTGCAATGTCACTGGTCGCCCCACACAATCTCCACACGTCGACTCACAGCCACTCGTCGCAGGAAAATCGTCCCACTGTCGAGACGTCGCTCGAGCCACTTGCTCAATGCGATGAACCTGGGCTGGCCGTGACCAGCGTCTATTAGTACACGTATATCTCTCCTGTGGCTATGGGCGGACCGAAAACACCCCTTTCTATATCAGCTATCGTTGTCCCGGGCCGAAATTGAGGTATGCGGCGACTGGGCCGCTTCGTCAGCTTTCTCTGGGCTGCTGATTGAGGACCTCGAACGTCTTTGCAGGAGATCACTAAGAAGAGCTGAGTTGAGCTGAGTTTGCGCAAACTCTACATCTACGCCAAGATTCCAGGAAATCGACAGACGTTGACGGTTTGGTCAATAAGACGCTCGTGTTCGAAAGCCACCAGAGCCGACGCCAACCTTGTCGTTGCCCCCTTTGAGGCTCTCACCCACCTTGCCGACGCCACGTATCAGCAGTGCAGCGAAGAAGAAAAAGCTGGAAATGTGACCGTATCCTGTGCATGATTTCTCAGTAGTCAATATTGATTTAATAGGATGTAGATACCACCAGGAATGCCTGAAGAGCATCACGACCTTGGATTCCCGTGGGACTGGCTTTCTCATTTCTAGGTGCAGGTAGGTAGTCGACGAATGACCGCGACTGAAGTTGGAACACTTATTGAGTAACCCTCAGCTCTATGCTTCAACTGCATAACCATCTCCTGAAGCGCGAGTCGATCCCAAGTACCAATAGTGTAAGGGGGAGGTATGCTATAACATACGATTCCATCCTATGTAGTAGTCTTGGATCAACTTCATTCCAGCGTCCCAATGTATGAACACTCCGTTGGGTTGTCGTCCCAGGAGGGAGTCTCCATGGGGGCACGCTCCGATACCCCAGCTCTGCGAGGCGTTCTTCGCACGAGGCTTGGATTCTACGACATTCCTCGTTGAATCCGATCCACTCCATGATACGCTCGAGCTCCTGGGTGCGCCGCGTATATTCCCAGCCAACACAGAGCGGACACAGATATTCCTCTTCGGGGTCGTGACATACCCAGCGAAGTCCGTCGCAGAGCCTGCATTCGCCATTCTCTACCCGCGCGATGACGTCCGCCACGTCAACGTCGTCGAAAAGAACACCCGGGCGCGATCTCAAGCACTGGGTGTCTATCCGTACCACTGGAGAACTCTTGTCTGGTAGTGAAAAGGGACGACGAAATGCTTGCAGAAGGGTACGTCCCCCAGACCCAGAACAGCTCGCCAAGTAGTCATTCCACCAGGAGACCGTAGACGGGACGGCGGGATGAATCCGGGAGCAGCCCAGTTCCTGCGCCTCCGTAAACTCCCGGCACACGAGCGTCGGGTTCGGGGTGTCGAGGCCCTCGACGGCCTCCGGCACGACGAGGGAAAACGCCAACTGCTCGAAAGCGATTTCCACGATGTCGAGCCACAGTTCAAGGGGCAACGTGGTGTTTCCGTTGGTCGGGCGTATGATGTTGTTGGTCTCGCGGACGAGGGATTCGAGATAGCGTGCACTGAGCGCGAGTTTGTTGAGGACGAGGACCGGTTTCCGCTCGACCAGGTCGTCGAGACGAAGATGAGAAACTGGCTTCATGTTGGGATTTTGGCTGCGAATTTGGAGTTGCATCCAAGTGGAGGGAGCGATATCTTCTATAAACCTGCCTAAGACTTGGTTTTATACACGAACTATTGACCAATCTCCGTTACAAAGACAACAGGCAGCGAACACCTGGAAGGCTTCACACAGGTGCTAGAACCATAGTAGCAGCAAAGCTTATGATGTTTTAGAAGAGAATAGATGCGGCGGCAGTTGGATTCAAAGGCCTAATACGACAAGAACGTGAGAACCAAGAACACCTTAGCTATGTGAAGATACGGCCTAAAAAGCTTCTCAACCTATTCCACCTGCACCGCACATGTGAACCAGAGAAACGCTTGTCCACATCTCTATCAGTCGGCACCGGGAGGCCGCAAGCAGTAAACACCTCGTAGCCATATCCCAGCGTCACACACTTCTTCTTCACTACCCCCCAAGCAGGATCCATCCCGTCGCGCGGGGTCTTTGCGAAGTAGTAGCCGGTACAGCGTGAACAAGGCCGCAGCCCCCGACGACGACCACTTGTCGTCGCCCGTTTTCCGAGGCAGTCGCCGCAATCACCCCCTTCCACCCGCGCGATGACATCCTGGTGCGTGATGCTGGTAAGGAGAACCCCCGGGTTGCTGTCTAGGTAGGCCAGGTCGAGCTCAAAGACCTCCTCGGCTGGGGGCTTGCCAGACCTGGTGATTCGAAAATACCAACGGTAACTGAATATGTAAGACCACAGGCAGGAAATTTCCGAACATGCTTGGTACCGAAATAGGTCCTCCCGGCGCATGTATCCGCACCTTTGGCGGTTTCGGACCTCCCATAGAACCAGTTTGCCGTCGGGAGTGGTACTCTGCGGGACGACGAGGACGTAGTCCGGCTTAAGAGAGCAGTAGTCCAGGACGTCGAGCCACAGCTCCGGCGGGAGCTTGATATGCAGCCTTTTCGAGCTCACCGAGGCGGGAAATCGTCTGATGAGGGATTCGACATAAAGCGCGCCGGAGCCTGATTTTTCGAATAACAGAACTTGTTTCTTGACGGTGAACTCATACTCGCCCAGATCGGCACGGGTTGCAGGGCGAGAGTATCCTAAACCCTTGAGCCAGTCACGAAAAAGCCGCTCTTCTTCTCTCAATAATTTGTCGTCGGGACTATCGTAACGCGTCATGACTTCGGATTCTCTCACGCTTTCTTTGGGGAATGGAGCAAAAGTTCAGACTTTGAAAACAACTCGTTGATAGCTTTTATACATACTGAGAATAAAGTTAAGAAAACTTCCGGCGGGATGCGTGATCCACCATCAACCTTGATGCATACATTAAGTTCAATCCGCTTCTTACTGCATGAGCTTCTTCCGTCGGTTCATTACTGCTTGGAATCTTCCAATGTAGCTGGACTGGTCTTGAACGTCATATGACACGAGCCAGAAGTTGCGTGATCACATAGCAAAAGCCAAGTCAACGAAGACAGTCAAGCGAAGATTGAAAATTTCATTGGAAACCACACTCAAGCGTAACCCAGAACATCTATCGTTGAAACCGTCTAGCTAGCCTTGCCCATATCGGCACCAGAGTTCTTGCAGTAGTAATCCCACTCGTCGCCGCCAATGTGCTTCGCAAGCGAGTTGCAGACCAGCACATCGCCGCGCAAGCTCTTGATAGGAAGTTAGCAAAACATGAACAGCAACGAGTACTTTGAATTGTCTTCGAGTACTAACGGTGGTGCAGTCGGGGCACGTGTCCCATTGCTGGGTGCCGGTGTTGCGTGCCTTGTACTTGTCGCAAGCAACCTGCGTGGCGTCGTTGTTCTGCGGGCGAGGATTTTAGTAAGTGTGTCCTTGAATGTCATGAATTGAAAGTCATAATTCAAGTGATGGCGTACCTCAGGGTTGGACTCGTTGATGCCCTCGAAGACGCGGTCAGCGCAGTATGCGTAGAGGTGCAAGTTCGCAGCGACGCTTGTCTTTCGTTAGCCATTATGTGTTGAGATAGATATTGGAGGAAATGTCGAACACATACCCGGTGGCGCAAGCAACGACGGACAATAGGGCAATGGAGAACTGCATTTTGAAAGATTGTAAGAGGATGGTGCTGCTCCTAAGTGATAGATGAGAGGAAATCGAGTGAATGACAGTGTTGGTTGAGTGTAGAAGATGTGTCGAGAATGGTTCTTATTCCTTCATGCTAGAGGGAAGCGTCTCTATTTATCTTTGGGATACACATATGGAGTTGTGAGTTGCTTGATGGTCTATAGCTATGCTTCCCACCTACATGTACTTATGTCACTCTGTTCGAAATTCATTCAGTTCATTTAACAAATTTTCACTGTATCTCAACCATCAATTTACAAGACAGGAACCACTGACTTACAGCCTCTCCAAAGCATGAGAATCATCTCTTGCATTAGCCCTGCATGTTTAGTTAGATTACCGGTTTGGAATTCTATCGAAGACTTGGAAGAGTCCAAAACCAATAGCGCCGCGCCCGCGGGTCTTTGTCACGCGAAGGAAGAAGCAATGCCGACCGGATTTTGCAATGAATTGAGGTGTTAAGTTGATTAATAGGGCTACATTTGTCAAAGCTATGTCTCTCCGATAGCTCCATGTCGAGATGCTACATCCAAGGACCCTCTTAGGAGCTTGGGTTGCTTGTCATAGCAGATAAAACACGTGTTAGCGCTACTTATGGCTTGATTTCGAATAGAGTAACTAGAAAGAAGGATTGCTGTACTGCGTTGCGAGCTGCCAATGTTGTTCATGGCAGATACACAGCCCGAACACCAGGAGTCCTATCCCCAGAACTAGGGTCAAAACAATATATTCATGAATCGTAGTTTCCCGTAGGGCCTAGACTCGCAAGGTAGCGTGATCTGCAAACATACAAGGCGACCATCTCTTGCGGACCGGGAAAGCAGTCCGATTAATCTACTCCCGCTGGAGCCGAGACAGACTTTTGGGGGCAGCACGTTGAGTCTGTGTTATGCTTAACCTAGTCCTGCGTGGTTCAGATGCACTTGGATCCCGACTTCAGATGGTTTCAGCCTTAGGGCCCGGCCTATGAGCACGCGAAGCGAAAACGCGGATATCGACTTGGCGGGATCGAATCCGAAGACAAACGTGGCCAGCAGGGATGTTGCTTTCTCCTTCGTGGATCATGTGCCGGCAGCTTTGTCACCGGCAGGCAAGATTCTGCTGGGCCATTAAAACATTTGGCCCGTGTGCAAGCTACAGCTGTCAGTTCTATCTTTAACTGCTACGAGGCATCGGGAGGGGATGCAGAAGCCAAGACTTTGGGGCCAGGAGGTGGATGCTGTGATTGCTTGATACGCGATTAATGAAGAAGAAGCTTTGCAGAATGCCTGAACATACATATTGCTTTTTCGTCCAGGAAACGTGGAGGAAGATAGCTAAGCTTAAGAGGTGTCTAAGAATATGCTAGGAAAGCCAAGACCGGCTTCAAAGTGATGTTGAAATGCCTCGTGATACGCCCGCGCCGACATCAGTTCCACTCAAGTTCAAACGAAATCGATTATACAATAATAAGCAGCTGCGAGTCGCGTGGCACTGATTAATCTTGATTCCAACTCAAATCGATGAACTCTCGGTCCTGATCAAGACATGGGAATATCTCTTTCGACCTCTGAGCCTCTCAACGTGCGGCTGTCATCCCGTGTGTCAGTTATGCCACCAATAGAACGACGTTGAGAAAGCGAGCCGCTGATTGAGCCTACTTTGCAGACTTGATGAAATGAAAAAGGGAACTTCTTGAGCATAGCGAAAGACTTGAGCACCCCAAGTATAAGAAGAAGCTCAACTTGCTGTGACTACATCCAGAATTCTCACTTGTCAGATCATCACCTTTCCAGCATATTCCAGTCGACCCAACACAAAGCCTCTCGCTCTCAATACTTCATTCGTTCTACAAACATTCCACTTCCTCTCATCATGCAGTTCTCACTCATCCTCGTTGCTCTTGCCAGCGCATCCGCGTAAGTCTCATGATATTTCACGCTTGTATGAGCGCAAATCCATACTAATCAATCTTCTCCTCTCATCAGCGTCGTGGCCGACTTGCACACCTACGCAACATGCAACAGCCATATCCAACCTATCGGCAACCCCAACACCTGCCCTGCCAGCAAGAGGGACACGACCCCTAATGAAGCCGTCAACCTCAGACGAAGCCGCATCATGGGTCGCGCCTACGGTGATGTAAGTTTTCCTCCACCACACGACGCGCGATTATGGTTCCTTGATACTAATCCCACTTCTACGTAGAATGCGGCGGCGACCGAAAAGGCATGCGCTGCGTATAAAGCTCGCAACACGGGCACCAACAAGTGGGATACATGCCCCGACTGCACCATGGTGAGTTCTTCCGACCTCCATGATCTTATCTGTCTATCTGACTGGCACATAATGGCTAACGAGTCTCAATTTCAGGGAGTCCGAAAAACTTCTGACCCCAAGTACTGCGTTCAGGCCTGCAACTCAGCTGCTGGGCACATTGGTGGTGATGAGTGGTTGTACTACTGCAAGCAGGCCGGGGCGGATGAGTCTGAGGCTTATTAGACTGATCGTGATGGACCTCTTTGCACGGAAATTTTTAGTTACAACGAATGTTCGTGGCTTTGACCATTGCTTATACTTAAGTGACTTCGTGCCTTATGTATGATTAGTTCAATCTTTCCCGAAGGTGCTCAAGATGTTCAGACTGATTAGGCAGAGGCAGCGTGTCCTTCATGTTCATTCGTTGGGTCGGTTGGGCTGGAGTATGGTGATCCGCAGCAAATAAAATCGCAGTTTATCCATGCTCAGCTCCTTCTCGGCTCGTTAGCTCGTGACTTATATGGTATAAATTCATATGCAAGTAAGATCGCAGTCATGTGGAAATCAGGCTGCGGTTTCTCGTGTGCCCTCAACTCCTCCCGTTCAACAGCACACTCGAAACCCCGCAACCTGGCCAGATATCTCACGACCAGCTGGTACACTTCACATCTCCGGTAATTGACTGGTCCTCGCGCATAGTCGGATGTGATTCTGGCGTTCACGTGAACGCGTACCAACCTTACGAGCCAGCCTGATTCCAAGGCCAGCAGCCCCGACCGGAAAACACAATGGCGGAGGTGTTCGGAGTCGTCGTGAGCGCCTTCACGGTCGCCGAGATGGCGAGCAAGTTCGGCACGAGTATCGTAAAGTTGAAGAAGCTCTGGGACGAAGTTCAAGACGTACCGAACGAGATCAGCCAGCTTTTCCGACAGCTCGAACTGCTCCGACCGGTTCTACAAGAGATGAATGATGAGTTCGTTCAGCAAACGCATAAGGTCCACGAAAACCGTGCCGCGAATCTAAGCATGGAGTACTGCCAGCAAGCTGTGGGGGAGCTTGGCCGATTAGCAGAAGACCTACAGTCTCAAGTCAACAATGCAAAGAGAACTCGGCGGAACATCACCAAGCTGAAAGTCTCGTTCAAGAAGGAATTGATTCGAAGCTACCAAGACAGGATCCAGTTTGCCTTAAATCTACTCGCTCTGTCGCAGCAGACCTACCTGATGTGAGTTCAAGCGACCCAAGGTCTTGGAAAATAGAGCTAAGATATTCGAGTGCAATTACCAAGTCTCAGTCTGCGGAATTCAGGGACTACTATGTTCAACAAATATCGACGTCGGTGGTTTTGACCGAGCAGACAGATGAGGCAGATACAGCACAGTGCCACAAGAAAGCTCCTGAGCCTCATAGCGGTGGTCAACTAGCAGCCAGGTCACTTCCATGGTCAAAAGCATCTTTTTTTGGTGGTTTTATCTACGAAAAGACATCTTCTCCAGGATACGAGGGTGGGTATTTCCCCATGATTTCACGAAAGCTCTACTGACATACATGTCAAGTTCACCAAGCGCGCCTGCAGCTTCCATGGTGGATCTCAGGGAGAGTCTGGGATTTTCAAGCATCCAGAGCCTATGCGGGATGGAAAATTGGCATCCAGCCTTGGAATACCCGTCCCTGGGATGCCCAGATCTTCACAGATGTTAGAGAAGGCTCGTGGGATAGTATTCTCCAGGCTTTGAATGGCGGCCAAGCATCCTTGCTTGATCGCTCGCCAAGTGGAATGTCACTACTACACGTATGTTATTATGTCCTTAATCTCCTTGATCAAGATAACTAAAGTTTGACCGTTTCGTTGTTGCTGCAGATAGCGGCGAGTTCCAATCAATGCGAAATTGCTAAGAATCTCATCGAAATGGGACTAAGCTCAGACGTGGACAACGCGGGCCGGATGCCATCAGACATGATTCATAATTCAGGTCTGAATTCAACCCGCGCAGTGAGCACAGTCAAAGTCTTCATCGATAACGGCGAGCTTGACGACGACATTGAAAACCATTTCAACATCGCTAAGATACATGCGCAACAGCAAAGCAAGTTAAGAAACTTACTGTGTAGTATGTGGAGATGGCAAGGACTTGCTCAACTCATCATTAGGAGGGGAGACGTTCCGTACTACGAACTTTCACCAAGAGACCGATACGGTAGCTTTAGTTGGCTATGGTTCGACCCCAATATTCTATTGGAGGACGTGCGTCACGGTGAAGGCATGGATGCCAAAGCCTTCCGCGAAGCTCTTGAAGGGCGCCTGGATAGCTCTTTAGTATGCTTTGCTGAGCAGTATTTCAGAGCCTTTTATGATATTGTCACATCTGGAGATATGGGAGTGTCAAATCGTGACAAGAACACCCATGATAGGTTCCATGCCTGGCGCGAACTCGCACGATGGCTCTTTGCTGAGATTTCGCCGTCAGAGCTCAGCAGAGTATCGCATTCGACGTGGTATGGCGAATGTTTCACGCCTTTATGGGCGGGGCTGGCCTCTCATTTGTACTGTGCTATGAATGGTTGGAGGACAGCACTTCGATCAAAGTCTGAGATGAGGCAAAAGCTCAGAGACTTATCCGAGGTATTTCGCATGTGGTTGGAAGATGTACACTCTTCAGGGTTGAACCTAATCGATTATGGCGCACACGAGTTGGAGCAGTATCTCGGAGACTGTCCACTAAAACACCGGCGGTGGTTCGACTCGCACGGCTTTGATGCCGCAGATCAAGGTAGAACGTTCAAGGTAGTGGATCCTTTCTGTTGGCAATGGATCGAAAACACTCAACGCTGCTCTGGGGTTTCCTCGTCTGGTCTACGGCTGGCAGGTCTCAAGCACGGCGCTGAGCCAGATGACTGGCAACTTCTCTGGGAGCTTGATGCAGATAGTCTTCCTGGAGAATTCTGGGAAGCGATCGAAAATCCACCGCTGCATGTCCCAGGCGAGTGGATGGAGGAAAAGGGTGGTGACTGTTCTTGGGAGGACTGCCCATCTTGCGGGCACATCCGGTCTTGGATGTGGCAGGGACCAGTTTCGCAAATTGTGACATCGGCTGCAAGAGGGAAAATCTGGATTTTTGGGGTTCTCTAGAGAAACAAAGCAGTAGTGACTCCGTATTTATCTAAACTGGTGCCGTATTCTCTAAAGTAGCTTTGGCGGCTTACCCGATTCTTTTCTCACGATTCTTTCCAAAATGAAAGCACTTGTATCCCGTGTTAGTTCTCAATATAGTAAAGACATATGAAGATGAACTGGTTCCCGGCTCTGAATGAGCTTTATGGCGGTTTCTCGATACAAGGGTAAAGACATATAAATAACAGCAAAAGTACCATCAATGCTAGGCTCGGGCCAGTGTTCATGATATACAGGCAATAGCCGACCATTACTTTGGAGCATAATGTAGCCCCAACTCCGGGATACTCGGACTCCTTGGGTACTCACTCAGTCCGTCGGATATGTGTAACTTTGGTTAGCCAGCGGAGACATCCATTGGTACGTGCTTATGATGAGCCAGAACTGCGATAGGCGCAAACACGGAGTTGCCCAGGAACGGCTGCGGAGCCTCCCGGGTGAATTGCCGGGGTAGTGAGGCATTAGGTTCTCGTTCCCTCAAGTTTGACTCAACTACTAATATATCAAAGTTTGTACTTCAGTTACAACTCGAGGAACAGTGGATAGTGATCAATCCTTGGCTTAGTATTAATACCATCAGAACGTAGAAATATGACAGTATAAGAACCAGTCACTTGTCCCCTCTCAACAAGAGAAAACTGATTCACAACACTCCTCAACATACCTTCATTCCCCAAGATTGATTTCAACTCTACAACCAAAGCTTTCTTTCAACGATCTATCCTCAAAATGCGTCTCTCCAACCTCTTTATAGCCGCAGCAGCTCTCCTTCTTCCCACCGCAGTCAGCGTGAGTATATATCAACTTTGATGTGGCTTGAACTTTTGCTCGGGTGCTAAAACAGTTTTCAGGCTGGCTACTGCGAAGGAACACGATGTGTCGACAGCATTACCTCATGGGACTGCCCAAGGCAGTGTCCGTCCACCAACAACTGCGTCATCAACCGCCCATGCACCTAAGTTCGAACACCGAGCTTTCTTTCCCGTAACTCGGATCACTGAATGAAATGCTGGTTTTGTCTGCTTGAATGTGGAGATATCCATGGAATATTGAGCACAAGAGACTGTTGATTCACTCTGGTTACGTCGTAGCGGAATCCCGACTTCACAATTCCTAGTAGGCCCGCCGCCTACTGTGCGCGCCTCACTCTATACATCATTTCAGAGACTTTCGTTTACTTTAGCCTTGTTATTGTACTTTGTGAAGCCTTATACCAAATAACGAAGGTCGTGCTTTCGCGGCTTGACTGGATCTTATTCAGGAACACATCTGGCGAAGTGTGAGAGATGCGGACCATGAGCGTTGGGAATCTCACTGGTGTTTTGAAGTTATTGTCCAGAAAACAATGTCACAAGCCAAGGTGAACGACGTGCCCCTTGCAACGAAACGCCATTTCCATCAGCAACATAACCCACACTCTTTGGTCTTCATATTTCTTCCTTGATTATTCTTCTGAGAATACCCGGCAGGCGGTGAAGTTTGACACGCAGAAACAAATGTAGTTCGATACTACAGAGATACGTTTACCAGTAGTCCAGCTTGCGTCCTGGGTCAGACTCTGCCCATCCACTTACTTCATGAGCACACCCAAAAACCATCCGCTACCAGAACGGTGTAGGGAAGAGCGTTCTTCGTCGTAAACAACCAAGACCGATTAAGGGCGACTTTTATAATATCGACCCTCAGAGATACAACAATACCAAGACTTCGATTTTACTCACCACGCGTGATCAAAAAGTAATATGTTTAACGAGCGAGTCCGCCGCACTTAATGCACAGACGAGTGAAAACTTCTGGGACCTAGCAACGTGAGAGCGCGACGTTACAGACGAAGAAGCGCAAGATGTGCTTTTTGTCCCATGATGACACGAGGATTTCGTCGGCACTGGCTTCTCTCGAAGCTCGCTTCTTTGTCGTTGAAGACTCAACGTAGCAGACATGCTATCCATCACTTTTGTCTCTGGGTAAGTATTCTCGTTGAATAGTGTAGAAACGTACTCTCAAACACCCTTACAAAAAGAATCAAACCAGCAAGTTCTCTCACCAATAATTTCAGCGGGCAGAATATTGTCGATACGACTGGTGCGTTACGCTCGCTGCGAAAGTGACATGGTAGCACGATCATCTGTGCCCTGCGAAGCTCAATCCTCCAGCCAGGCGTCATCTTAAATACCACTTCCCTTACGCTCGATACTGCCTTGGCTCCCACGAGCCGCGGCATAACCACAACCACCCGAGTCTCACTTCTATCCTGAACACAACCAGAAACACCAAAAACCAAAAACATAACCCTTTAGACTCTAAACACTAAGTATATAAACTTCAAAACAAACGGAAAGATATCAAGCACCCAGCAAGCTGATGTTAATGCTGTCGAACACCACTTGGTTCCATGGCATCCCGCATCACCCACCACTTCCTCCTCAAGCCCAATACCCCCTAGGCCTCGGGCCTTACCGCCAGAATCCAAGTCCAGTCTTCATCCCCCCCTGGCTTCTTCGCCTCTTACCTATTCCCACAGGATAACTCCAGAAAAGAAAAGTAATACAAACTATGTTCGTGTCCATTCTTTCCAGCTGTACATGGCAAGCTGCTTACCAACATAGGCGCTCGGGGAGCCGAGTTCCGACTCAACCTGGACATCCTCGTGAAGCTTTCGCGTCCGAGTTGTTCAAGCTGGCGAGACATTGCGTTCTCTCTGTCCTCTCTACACCCCAGCGTCATCTACTAGGCTTAAATACCCCCAGCAACATCGACCCATGAGTCCTTCTCCACAGAAACGACAATACCTAAGTTCTATTCTCCCAAGTACCATACCCCAAGCCACCGATCCGCGTGACTCGAAGATAACCTGGAAAGTATATAAACCAGAAGATCCCAACGCATTTATCTCGCAGCATTGCAGTTTTAGCACGCATTTACCTCTTCAAATTGATGGCTGCTGCACAACGCCATAAGCAGCACCTTAATACACGAGGACATGCCAGTCCGCTCACTTTCACTGCATCAACCGACACCACCAGCCAGCCGCCTCTGTCGTCTAGGTCTCCTTGTGTATTCCTTTATGAATACCGCAATGACAGAGACGTGGACGTGTCGACTCTGGGGATGATCGTGCAGGCCCGTTGCCACGCAGGCCTTACATGTATGTTTAGTGATGTGACTAAGCCAATCTCCTGGACAGAGCTTGTTCTGCCATCATCGTCTGTCGTTCGGTAAGGGCAGAAACGTCGCGCATTGGTAAATGGTGTCTTAAATATAACCGCCATCTGAGGAGCCCATTAGATTTTACTAGTTTAGCGAGGCATGCTCTGAAGCAGGGTTTCTCATCGTCACAGCACGACAGACGGTCCTATGATGAATGGACAAAGAGAAAATTCAAGTATCTACTGCACCTAAACTGCTGTCTACCTATTAAAAACACAACGCTGGGGGAAGGGAAAGAAGCCAACCCATCTCAACGCTAAGACATAGTACACAAGGCGAAGTCATCCTGATATGGCTCCTAACCTCCGCCAGCCTTCTTGGCCTCCTCGTCGGCCTTTGCCTTTTCCTCTGCTGCTTTCTTGTCCGCTTCTTCCTTGGCCTTTTGCTCCGCTTCTTCATCCGCGGCCGTCTTTTTAGCGTCTTCTTCCGCTTTCCTCTTCGCGTCCTCCTCTACTTGCTTTGCCTTCTTGGCATCCTCCTCTGCTCTCTGCCTGGCCTCGGCCTCGGCCTCAGCCTTCTTCTTGGCGTCCTCCTCTTCCTTTTGTTTAGCGTCCTCATCGGCCTTCTTCTTCGCCTCTTCCGTGGATCTCTGGGCCTCGTCGGCTGCTGTCCTCGCGGCGCTGTTCTCGCCGTTGCTGTCCTCGTCGTCGTCAACATCGACTAGCCTTCCGGAGTCCCACTTCTTCTTGGCGGCCTTGAGCAGGGAAGTCAACTCTCCGCTCATGTCGCACATGCCACGGAAGCTGCCGTTCTCCTTGCGGATGAGCTCGTACGGGTGGCCGTATTCGACAACAGCACCCTTGTCCAAGACGAGCACCTTGTCGTAATCCACAATGGTCTGCAGGCGATGGGCGATGGTGATGATGGTGCTAGTAAGCTCGCGGATGGTCTCCTGAATCTTGGTGTCGGTGGCATAGTCAATGGATGCGGTGGCCTCGTCCATGACCAGAACGTTGGGGCGCTTCAGAAGGGCTCGAGCAAGGCAAAGAAGTTGACGCTGGCCTTGCGACAAGTTGGAGCCGGATTCCGAGACGGTCGAGGAGAGGTTGAGGAAGATGTTCTTGTTCGTCGGCGCGATCGAGGAGGGCGGGCTGGAGTTTGCCTCACCTTGAAGCAGAGCAAGGTTGGGCGTCGCCGGCAGCATCGATGAGGCGGAAGGGGTCGCGGGTCTTGTCGTCGACTCCTCGGGTCCAATGAGCTGGACCTTGCGAAGCGCCTCGAAGATTTGTTCATCGGTGTATGCGTCGAAGGGGTCCAGGTTGGAACGAATGGTGCCCATGAAGAGCGTGGGATCCTGAGGCACGATCGTGATGGCTTCTCTCAAGTCGCGCAGGCCGATCAAGCCAATGTCGATGTCGTCGATCAAAATCTTGCCCTCGTCGGCCTCCAAAGCACGGAAAATAGCCAATGCCAGCGAACTCTTGCCAGCTCCGGTTCTTCCGACAATACCAACCTTCTCCTTGGGGTTGATCTTGAAACTAAGGTTTCTCAAGACAGGGTCCAGATCCTGGCGGTAGCGAGTAGAGTAGTTGATGAACTCCACAGATCCTTGGCTAGGCCAGTTCTCAGGAGGGCGGTTCTTTTCAACGATGGGCTCAGCCTCTTGTTCAACGTCCAAGTATTCCTTGATGCGCTCCACAGAGTTCATGTTCTGTTCGTTGATGGCGTATAGGCGGATCAGCCAAAGAACGTTTTCCGTGAAACCAATTGCATAACTCAGAGAGATACCCGCCAGACCAGGCTCAATATTGCCTAGGCTAAGGATGATGAAGACACCAGCAAAGAAGGAGACCATGTCGCCAAGAACATCAGTTCTGAACGCCAGCCAACGGTTAGCTGCCCAGAGGTAGATGAAGGGACGAGCTTGAACATTGATCTTTGTCAAGTTCTCCCGGATGAATCGGCGCTCATCGCCATAGGCACGAATCGTTGTCATTCCTGATAGAGTCTCGCCAAATTGCTGGAAGAGAGGGCTTCTCTGGACAGATTCCAAACGCTTCAAGTCTCTGGAAGCTCGTAGATAGAATGAGCCAACGAACCAGTAAGCACCAGTAATGAAAACACCGGCTATGAGGAATCCAGGGGTAATGGCACTGATCAAAACAACGGTGACGAGAATGCCAAGAGCGCAACCAAAAACGCCAATAGCGATTGGAGCAACTTCCTGGTCCACTGCCTCCAGATCTTTGCTGAAACGGTTCATGAGCTGGCCCAAAGGCGTGACGTCGAAAAACTTGAACTTGGCCCTTGAAACACGGGAAATCAGGTCATTGTGGATCTTCTTGGAAGCAGTCAAGGAGCCATAGAAGACCCAGATGTCTCTGATGAACGCAGTAGCTGAACCGGCGACTCCGATGATCGCCAGGACGGTGAGGTAGTAAGCAACGTTGACGTCGGAGTCATCTGTCGTTTGGAAAGCTGAGCTGATTCGGTTTCCGTAGTTGGCAAAGGTGGCGAAATAAGTAGGGGATAACGATGGGGAGCTGTAGCTGTGAGATGAAGTCGAGAATGTCACCTGTTGCTCCTCCGTCTGCAGGTACTGTTGAGCCCACAATCGAACCCACCAACTGGTCGCGACACCCGAGAGCTGCTGGAGACCGAAGACACTGAGAGCGACAATCCAGAACCACCAAGGACCCATGGACGACAGGTATAGCTGGATGACGGGCCACTTGACAGAGCCCTCGGCCTTCATTTCCTCCATGGCATCCTTTGCCTCCTTCTTCTTCTTGTCGTTCTTCTTGGACCGAGCATCGGTTGTGTTCTCATCGCCGGGGTTGACCACTGTTTCTGAGCCGTCCTCGCCGACACTGGATGGCACACGAGATGGAATCCGGGACACGGAAGCGGAGTTGATGGCGGCCTTCTGAATCTCCTCGCCGAGCTTGCCGGACGCGATAAGCTCGCCTGATGGGCCCTGAGCACCGATTCGGCCGTTTTCGAGGGTAACGATGTAGTGAGACGAAGGTGCGCACAAGGTGAGGTTGTGAGTGACGAGAATGCAAGTTCGGCCAGCCATCAAGGGCCCCTTGATAGCATTGTTGAAGATCCATTGCGCTGTGTGAGAGTCAACCGCGCTGAGACAATCATCCAAGAGAATATGCTGAGAGTTGGAGTAGATGGCGCGAGCAAGCGAAATTCGCTGCTTTTGTCCACCAGACAGAGTGATGCCCTTTTCACCGACCAGGGTCTCATCGCCGTTATCGAGGATCTCCAGATCACGCTCCAAAGCGCAAGCAACAATGACGTCTCGGTATCTCTTCTCGTCGTAAGGGGCGGCGAAGAGAATGTTCTCCTTGATATTGGCGTTGACGAGCCAAGCAGCCTGGGCGACATATGCAACCGTGTCCGCCAAACCTGTTTGAGGGTCGGCTCTGACATCCTCACGACTGCGGCCTCCGGGGCAGTAAACATTTCCATCCACCAGTGTCATCTCGCCAAGCAATGCCATGAGCATCGACGTCTTTCCAGAGCCGGTCGGTCCTGCGATGATGTTGAGCTTTCCGATGCGGAAGTCGACGTCCATGTCCAAGAGACGGAAAGCCAAGGTGCCATCATCCGCAACGACATCCTTGCCTCCCCAGATGAACGTCGCCTTTCGGAAGCCAATGACCTTGTTGCCATTCTCGTCGATGTTGTCCTCTCCGAGCTGGTCGTATTTCTCGGTCTCTTCCTCAGTGAGGAACTCCTCGACACGGTCGAGAGAAACCTTGGTCTCCTGCACGTGCGCGAACATGTCTCCCATCTGGTCCAACGGAACTCTGAGAAGCATGAAAAGTGAGATAGCAGTGAACGCGACGGAGGGATACAGAGGCTTCTTCTCGATGAGCGTGTACATCATGAAGGAAAAGAAGGTAATGAGGACGGGAACCGAGTTCCAAACAGCAACCGCAAACGACCAAATGATGTAGCGGGATCGGAGCGCCTTCAATTCATTGGCGCGCTTCTCGTCCACGATGCGACCAAACTTGGCCTCCCACGCGAAGTACTTGATGATACGAATGTTTTGCAGGACCTCGTTGGTCACGTTGATTCGCTTGTCGGTAGCACCCAGAATCTTCTTTGACGTGTTGGCGAAGCCTCGAGCAAAGCTGTAGTTGATGGGGAGCAAGAGAGCCATGACGACGAGGCCGGGGATGGCACTCAGTCCCATCACCTGCCAAAGCAATACAATCGCGATGACGAGCTGGGTCGGTGCGGACGCGCAGATGAAGTGCAGGTAGGCGGTGACTTCGGCAATCTTGAAGCTGTCCACGGACATGAGGTTGATGATAGTGCCCAGGTTAGCCTGCTCATCTTCTTTCTTCTCGGCATCCTTCGCGGCACCGTTGGCTGTCTCAGCATCGTCGGCCTTGGACAATCCCAGCTTCTGCTTGATCTTGGCAAAGAAGCCCTTCTTTGCAGCACCCGAGCTCTTCTTCATACCGAGTTCCTTGTCCTTTCCTGAAGCGGCCTTGCGTCGCAGAGCCTTGGCGTAAATCTCACCGACCATGATGGCACGAATGCGGATGCAGATCTTGCGGCCAATCCAGAGAGCCATACCGTCGGCAAAAGACCTAACTATGTCGAGGACAGGGAGCAGGATCACGTACAACCACAGGACGTTGATAGGAGCACCTTCAGGGTGCTCTACGTACTCGAGGATGGCCTTGAGCAGCATGGTTGGGGCGAAAGTAAAAATACCTGCAAGGACAGCCAATGCGAATTGGCCCAGAAGCTCCGCCTTGAAATACTTGATCAAATGCCACGATAAAGCGCCAGTTCTCTTCAAGGTTCGATAGTCGGCGAGGACGGCGGCAGCCTTCTCCTTGGGGATCAAGTTCCAGACACTCTTCATCTCCAGAGTTTCCTTGTAGCCGCGCAGGATCAGGGGGTCAAACCAGGAGAAGGTGGCCAAGGAAAAGAGAGAAGCCAGAGGCTCACGAGACGGCTCAATTCCATCTTCCCACTCCAGAAGCACTGTCTTGTTGCCCTTCCTCGTAGTCACGGCGAGGCCGAACAGCAGGGTCGTCAACGCAAATTCGGTGATGACGAGAATCTGGACGAGCTGGCCAGGGGGATGAACGAATACAGAGCGGAAGATGGCAACGGTGAAAAGCCACTGGAACAGGTAGATGAAGGCCGTATGGTTCCAGATGCGCGGCACCCGCCACTTTGTGTTTCCAAAAACCAGGCGCAGAGTGACGAGGATAGCGACGTATACCCAGAGAACGAGACCGACGACAGTAACGATGAGAGCGTGTCCGCCGGAAACACTGCCCGTGACCAGACCAATGATATGAATAGCAATGAGACCAGCGATTGCCAGCTCCTCGACGACGATGGACAGGTTCTGGCCCTGAGGGCTGTCGGCCTGGACAATGGAGCCCTTGGTGGTGGTTTTGACCAGGGCCAAGCGGCCACCGCCGTTCATGGTCAGCGCCTCGTCATCGTCGTCCTCGTCATCGGCGGTCTCTTCGGGAGGGATATCGGTATGCGAATGGTGATGTTCTTCGGGAACTTGCTTGTAGCCATGCTTGCGGTTCTTGGAAATGCTTTGTACGGTCTGTATAGAGAGATGGAGGAGCGATAGTCCTACGACGATTAGAGGGAAGAGGATCTTGAGGTAGCTAGTGAGAAGGAACGGTCAGTATTCGCGTTGAATCAGGCGTAGGTTCCCAGCGCAACGGCGTGGTTGAGAGGCTCGTGGTAGAATGTGGTGTGTTGCAGTGCGCTTTGATGGGATGCGCTGCGCTGGCGGTAGGACAACCGGGAGGGATGCGAAAAGACAAGGCACTGGACGTCAAGCTGGTTGGTTCAAGAATGACTTACTCCTGCTGGAAACACGGCGTAAGATCATCGATCTGCCATATTGGCCAGCTACACTGAGCGAAGTTGCTCATGTTTGCTGCTGCCCCACTCCCGAATGGCGGGGAGAAACGCCCAAAAGAAAGCGATCAATGGCCGAGCTATGGTAGCTTGTTGGGGTAAGGTGATGAGAGTGTAACGCGGTTTCGGATCGGTTCGCGACGGGCGAGGGAGCGGTGGCGGGAGCCGACGTCGGACTTTCTGGAGAGGGAGCAAAACAATGTTTGCCTATCACCTCGGCCGGTCGAGAGGGAGGATGCCGTGTGAGAGAAACTCAGCAGATCAAGAAGCCGACGTTTACACACAGCTAGCTAGGCGGCAAGCGACGGAGGATGGGGAATAAAAAAACAAGAAAAGGGAAAAAGGAAAGAGAGGGTAGGAGGATGTGAGAAGGACGGATGGAACGTCTGCTGCAGAATCCGAAGATAAAGTTTGGGGGAAGGACAGTTTTGGGCTGGCAGCGGTATTCATCAGCATTGGCAGTAGCAGTAGCAGCAGCATAGCACGGGCACATACGAAGTACAGGCACAGGAGGGATTCTCGTGGACGCTCATTCTCAGCAACCGACGCAATGGCAACACGACGCTGCAACGGCAACGAGCGGAGCCTCTAGACCCAGACCTGGATTCCCTTTCTCACAGTGAGCAGCGTTTTTCAGGCTAAGGTATCCATACGGCAAGGTCAGATGCAGCCCGGAGGTCCAGGGTGCATCCAAACATCAAGGATCGTGTCCCCGCCAGCTGCACGGCGATAGCAGGCGTCTGTCCAGTGGGAAGCTTCAATTGCAACAGGGCCAAGCATATGCTCGCTAGGAACGCTCTCCAAAAGTGCTTCTAGCCTCCACCGCATGTGCTCCATACCGGCTCGAAAAGTGCGATTCTACGTCGTATCCGTCTGGCGATAACGCGCAACAGACAACAGACTGCAGCGTCCAGCTTTTAAAACTGCGGAGAGCTCGAGATACTTTAAAAACACTAACTTGCTGTCCGCCATAGTGGCACCTACCTAGGCGACAAGATCCATCCATATCTGAGCAACGAAATGAGCTGCTGCTGGAATGTCGTGCGCAAGGGCGCTCCATTTTGTCGATGCGGATGATGTAAGGCATCTCTTTTCCTTTTCCTCTTTTTATTTTTTCTTGATGACGACCGAGCACCTTCCATGTCGGCGAGCTCGGTTTCCTCTTCCCCACCATTGCTCCGGTACGTACCGAACTGAATCATCATGAATAAAAATGAGAAATTTCAGTAAGATACCTGCCTACCTACCTAGGTAGGTACCAGCCGAGTCGGTACGTACTTGTATCAAGGCAGAAATGGAAAGGGCGAGAAGACGTCAAATATTAAATGCAAAAGCAAAAGGCAGCAGCATCATTGCAATCGTAATGCTGTATTGCGAGAGCTTGCTGCGATGCGCTGTGCACATGGAAAACGTCGCATGGATGTGGAGCTAAGCCTGAAGCACCTTCCAGGTTCCCACCTTCCTTCCACCCGCCAACCACCACTTCCGCCTCCAACACAACCACAACCATCACGATTCCCGTCAATGCATCCTTGAATGTCGCTCCCGGCAGCCTGGAGCTCTCGCAGGTAAATGCTTGTCTCTCAAACGTCCAACTCACCGCGTTTCCATGGCTAGTCGCAGTGTTTATTGTTGCAGGAAACGGCGGCATAGCCAGCAACCGTGTCAGCAGCAGCGAGCCTCCCTGGGACCTTGACGAGATGCTTCAACAACAGCTTGCGACCAATCCCCAGAGAACACAGATGATATCAGTATGATGTCTCAAGCCAAGCCCTCCTTCAGATATTCGGGCCCTCGATGGGGTCTCCTTACCTCAACTTTACCTGATGGGAATCCGACCCTCATTACCCTACGCTTTGGCATTGAGGACCTGCGCTGCGCTACCTCCTACCTCCTACCTAGCCTGCTTTGGCTGTCCTGCTACTGTCGATAATGTCTTACCGCCGGACAATGCTACGAGCTTCAGGCCGTCTCCTGTCCTGTCTACCTCTTAGTCCAAAGCTTCAACGAGACGTACTGCAAAGCTAGCTTCTTGCTTTAAAACCTGCCACGAGGCTCAAGGTTTACCAACATTCAGGAACATCCGCAGTCCCGCCGCCACTAACATCTCTGCGCTGTCAGAAGCCAATTTTTGACTCGACCATCACAGCCTCATACTACAGCATGGCTCGTCGTCCGACGTCGTTCGTTGCCGACCAATCACGTCAACCTCTTCAAATGACTCTTCGAGTCGTACGCAGACCTTCGGACACGTCGCACACAACGGCCGCCTGCAAGACGAGACTTTCAACAACTTTCTCGAACTCGTCCTGGTCCTCAGCATGAGCCACGGGGGAGAAAGATAACGAACGTCAGGACCGACCCTGGATGCGCCTTCATCCCCCCACTCGCCGTAACCATCTCGCCTGCATGCCGATAGGCGTTCAAGAATCGGCATAAATGAAATTGCCTTCTTACCTTGGTCCCTCCACACCTTCAGACTCTCCTGGGACATCGTAATCGACCTGAATCGCACGCCATACGCTCCATTGCGTGCTCTGCTTCACTTGCATATCCACTCGGCCAACGTTTGGCGCCACCAAGGCCTCTGTCTTCAGAATACCACATACACCACTTATGGATGACAACCCTGAAGCCTCATGACCTGCGCAACCACACCAATCGCTTCAATTGATTCGCTATCCCACCATCACGCGGCTGATCAGCGCAGCACCCCTCAATCGTCTGTCCGTCACACACGTCCTGTCAGAACCGAATCGCTCGCGAGGCCCTTTCGGTTGGACTTACGGATATTGAGCTGAATTCTCAACTCTCGAATCTGCACTATTCCACTACCGGCAGTCGACCTTCCCATTGGGGCATCGTATGGCTCGGGAACCCGATCCTTCTGCTTGAGTCTCCATCATGGGCCATCCCATCTCCAAGAGCGGGATTCGGCCAACACAATGCCATTGCTAGCGGCCAATGACTCACTCTCACCGCCATTCGAATACACACCACACCTACAGCCAAACCGCAGATACTGCATAACATCTATCCGTAGGCTTGACCAAACCCTGACTCTTGGCTGCACCGGCTTCAGCAAGCTACTATCCGACGCCTGCAGTCTTTCATTCAGCCCGTGAACGTTCAAGACCTCCAGCACTACCTACCGCAGGCAGGCGAAAGACAGATGGTGGCTTGCAAGTTGCGGGGTTCAGAGGAGCTGCGCACTAAACATCGTGCCCGCAGACTATTGATTGGCCCCCGCCGTTGCTCGATAAGGACTGTCCTCCCGTATCCAACGGCCTGCGGCACCCGGAATCCGCAGTGGTCTCGGGGTCGGCGCGGCTCGGGAGAGTTAGAAGAACACAACGCACGCACCACCGTCACTTCGAGCTTCCACTCGCGCCGGGGAACTATTCCCTCCCTGCATTTGCAGTTGCAGGGCTTGTCGTTTCTTCCTCACTCGACGTTGCAGCGCAGGCGCAGGCGCAGCCAGAAATTCTGGCCAATGTCAATGTCCGGGGAACTCTAAACCACCTCATGTCATCCTGGACACCACCTGTCCACGAAGCGTTCACACATCGGCCGTCGATCGTCGTTTCCGGGGACTTCGACGGTTACTCAAGCCGTTGTTGTTCCACAAAACTGGCAGCTGGCCCATCGCGATTTTTGAAGGATCCTGCATTCATTTCGTTAACCCACCAAGGACCAATATCTCAGTTAACTTGGCGCGCTTGTCTGGGTCCACCTGGATCACAGGATCAGATGTTATCAATCTGATAATCTTTCCTCCAGGGGATCAGGCTATGAGCATCCATCACCTTGTTTCGCACGCCAAGAACAGCGTTACTGAATATCACGTGTGTCGGCATTTCCATGAGCCTCTTGTTCCTTTCCATAGCACAGCTGATGGATCTCGATCGAAAGAACGAAGACAGGAGTCGATCGCGTTCTGCGTCACAATAGGCACGCACACTTCGCGAGAGCCTCTGAGACATGAGTCCAGACTTGCTGTCTGTCCTTGGAAAGGAATCTGAGACAGGAATGTTAATTTCTTCCGCAACTCGTCGACAGCACGTCCGCAATGAACCAAGACAAACGGCCGCGCGTCGGCAGTCGGCAACATCCCTTGCTTGGCCTTCTCGAGTACGATCTCCTATTTCCGTTCGGTACCCGGGGGCTTCTTAGCTGCATGGCAGCTCCGTCTTTCAAGCTTCTGCTATTCATTGTATCAACACGGCTTGGACCAACTCTTGTCTGCCATGGAGTCGTCGATCTCATGAAATGTTACACAAACAGACATGCACATACGGTGACATGGGCGAACCGAGAAGGCTAGCTGGCAACACGCCATTGCCGAAATGATATACGAGGAAACTTACAGACCGGAAGTAGTACCCGGGCATTGTTGAAGTCTCGAAATACGCAGAGGCAATATTGATGCGCCGAACATGCAGCTGCAAGAGTCGTCACAAGTATTGCCGGTGAAATGATACGTGCTCATCTTAATATACTTCGAGGACCACACCGAGAAACAATACGAATCCCAAACGCAAATCTCAAGCCCAACTTTTTATCCTGCTCTTCACCCCTGTTCGGTATCCCACAATGGCTCCTCAAACTGGCGGCGGCAGGGTCCCAAGCTACCCGGACTGGTCAGTACTACTCGGACTAGCATCGCAACGTTCGGTGCCCCCGAAAGAAGCCCCCAGAACGCGTCCGACTCTACGTTTACCGCCAGTCTAGAGCCGGCCCCCACGCCATCGACTACTCAAACAACCCTAACCCATCATGTGTCCTCTCTCATTGGGTGTCGACGAACTTCCAGGCAAAGACTCTCAGCCGTCTGAATGAGGGTAGCATCTCCGCGTTTTCTCTCGAGGAGGCAATATGCAGGACACAGGAGGTTTTGCTCATATAGACGGCTCGCGTCCAGAGGAACTTCTGTCGAATCCTTCCGCTGGTCATTGGATGTCGAGACTGCGCTCGATGGCCTGGGTAGGTCGGCGAGGCAGGGGATGATTCGAATGTTGGAGGCAAGGGTGTGTTTGTCTGTCGCTAATGGCGCCTGGAGAGACAGTGTAAGACTCGGCACTTCACTTTTTGTGGGATTTTGTTAGAAAGGCGTTGGTTTACAGTCTCTCGAGGTCTCCATCAACAGAGCCAGGTAAGATCACCGGCTGTAAGTTCCGTGCTTCGATGTTGTGAATCTCGAGTGCATATTGCCACGTCAATCTGCAACATGGGCAGACTTTTCAACGTCAACGGGTTATATGGGATGAATACAGCCAATTCGGCAACATTTACAGATCTGCGGCGCGTTTACACCCGCGGTTCCTGGTATGATGTTCCTCGTGATCAGCTTGTGTCGTGTATGCCAGCAGACGACTGCCTCCAGACGCAAACCTGAGACTCCGCAGCCTCATATCGTCGGGTATTCTACAACGAGATTCCTCATGATCCGCGGGTATAAGACCACCTAGCTCTCTCAATAGCCAAGAAGCCCAGCCCAGCCTCGCTTGAATGATGATCGCGTGTGATGTGGAAGCCTTCCTAAGACGATCAGGCGAAGGAGACGAGGCTCATCAAATATGGCAAGTTTTTGGTACATTCACCTTAGGAACAAGCTTTCCATCTAGTCCACTTGGACGTAAACGTCTAGTTAGCTCATACACGTACGAATAGACTGCGAATGAAGGTGAAGAACGATGCGGGATGATAAAGTGAAAGCGTACTCGTTGAGAATCTCGAAAGAGTCCGAAGCAGTACGCCGCCATCCTCATTATCTGCCCAAGGAATTGAAGTCCTCGTTAACTGTAGTTTCCCGAAGATCCTCTCACCGGGCTTCGACGTTTTATGGCTGAAGAACACAGCTTCGATTCCAGATGCGCCCCCTTAAATATTCTTCTGAGCTTGTGTACCAGCGGACCATCCCGGCACTCGCGCAGTTGCAGGTTTTGTTAGATGGATTCTCGTGCTGACTGGCTAACATGGGTATATCTCATCACCGGTGTCTGTCCATTTGCATGGAGGTATAAAAGCTGGCTAGTCGTCACTTTAGAAAAAAGATTTGTAGAGGCAAATCCGTCAAGATGGCTAAGTAGATTCCAGACAAGGAGTCACAGGTCTGACTTGGGACTCTTAAACTTGATCACAGCCTTTCACCCAGAGCCGGCGTGTTATTGGGCGTCCTCCGTCATCGTGGTCGCTTGGCGGGTATACTGAGTACTCATATACACTTCTACATGCGGCGGGGCAATTCCACGTCCACGGGCTTTTGATGGCATTTGTCTTGGGACTGAGGGAGTTCGTACACATGAGACACCAAGCAGCAGGAATGCAGGCGAATCCGAGTCTGTTGATTGTTCATCACGATGTTTGCTGTCCAAGTTATACAGCTGCAAGAACGCAAAAGCTCCTTCTACACCTGGTCTCCCCCCGATCCTCGACTTCGTAGCAGGTCGTAGGATCAAGGAGAAGGATAAAAGGCCCAGGACTAGCTAATGGAACACCAAAGTCCAAAGAGCAGCAATCTCTTTGCCTGATCGTGTTTGTATCTGGTCGTTTTTGGGCGGACAGTTCTCCAATCTCAGACTACGCCCCAACGCTAGCTACGCCGACTGTTCTGGATTCATGTTTGTTATAGCTATGCAGACTGGAGAATATCCAGTGAGGCTGTATACCTGATGGACGAGGACGATGACCAGCGGCACTGGCTTTCGCAAATCTCCAAGCAAGTCCATCATTGAGGTGACTGGTCTGCCCACCCCGTAGTCTCTTCATCTCTCTTCCACATAACTCAGCAGTAAAATACAGAAGCAGCCTGGTTGATCTGCTCCTGTTTAAAATTCCGGGGCTTGGAATACAGCCCTATGGCGACGTTTAAATGGCTAAGTGTGTGCACCTGAATCCTGAAGCCTTAGGTATCTTAATGGATGACGGCGAAGCCCGAAGAAAATAACGACAACGTTTGACCTGGATTGCCATAACAACCGGAGGAGGGATCAGCTTGTTGTCTTATACGTTGTGTACCATTGAGCTTTTATAAGATACTGATATATATATTTTGTCCTCTGCGGTGACTTTGATTGTCTGGGCAACTAGCTTGTAGCTTCAAGGATCTTGGCTGTCGTGATTGGTAGAGATACTCACGCTTGTCATTTTAAGATTACTAGTCTTGAGTGCCTTCTTGTGTTGGTGAAGCCCGCCTCGACTCCGTAACCCAGGTGGTGCGTGAGTGACAGCTCGCATAATCACCGAGAAAGGGCGACGACGAAGGATATCAGGGGACGGCGGTAGTGTGTTGAGTCTAAGAGAACGTGAGCTTGCCCAAGAACCGGCTACTTCAGGCCGAAATCGCGGGAAACAACATCTGATTGAGGCCAGAGACAGACGGGAAAGGTCTAATTTGGCTCAGAGAATAACAATCGGACACACAAGAGTGTCCGTCAGGGCACCCTTGCTGTTTGATAGTTGATGGTAATATAGTTGAATATTGGCAGTCTGACAGGACCCAATGCCAAGGCCAGGTGCAGCGCCGAACGCTCTGCGTCTGCCATCAGCCCTTCTTGTTGGAATATTAGACTACAGGGAAAAGCATCGTAGCTCAACCTTCTCGCTAAGACACCACAATTGAGATCGTGCAAAACGGGGACTTCTGCCACAGTAAATTTCCGTAGCATGCAGGCATGTTATTAGAACCTATGATCCGAAAGAAGGAGAAAAGGACTCGCAAAAGGGTCCGAATGGTCCTCAAAAACTACCCTCCCCCGTCCTACTTCTCCTCGCTCTTGTCGTACATGTATTGATAACGTGTATACGTCACCAGACTGTCGCTGTAGTCGCTAGCCCCTCGGCCGACTGGTAATGCTATATACACCTGGCCGTCCACAGAACTCAGCATTGTGGCACCCGGCGTAGCCCTTGTGCTCGATAAGCCAGAATGAAATGGAAGCATCGTTGTTGATTGAGTCTTGAGCAAGCTTTCACATCTGATCCTTACATAGAAGATGGTGGCCTCGTCGGAGTCATAGTCTTCCATTTATCCCCGTCATCGTTGAGTCTAAGCCAGTCTCACAATCCGGCGAGAGTAACACTGATGCAGTATGCCGCCATACAGGGACATGGACTCGGCTTGGCCAGTCGTGACCACATAAGTACTTCGGTCAGGGCCGTTTCCAGCACAGCAACTCCAGAGTTTCTGCCTTCTTCGTTCCAGCTTAGTACCGCGCGGCGACGTTTCTATTCGATTTACAGAAGTTGTCCAGATGCTATCCTGTTTATGCGACGATCCAGGACAACCGGCCTGAGAACGCACCCTCTCGAGAGAGACAACTTTGCGAAAACGTCACGAATACCCGCCGGGGGACGGCGAGGCAGCAGGACAGTAAAGGATGACGCTGCCCGGAGGTAGCAGGTGTTTTCGACATCTTGGGGCTCAGTTCTTCCAGACAAGGAGATCCGCGCTCCTCGTAGATACCATCAGGACCAGAAGACGTAGAAGCTAGTACGCCGATATTTCGATCAGGTTCCATGTCCTTTCCGGGGTTCTGTTCTCATTGTTACATTCGTGCCGAGTCATTTAATAGTCTCAATCAGTAATGAAAATCACCTTTGGTGGCCGTTCGGAACTGGTGCGATATGCATACACACTCCTGAGTAGACGTGTATATAACAGACTACCTTGCGTCGTTGATGTCGCTTTCCGGAGAAGCAATTGGGAAAGCCGGGAACCAAGCTTCAGCAAATTCCACGGAAGAAAGGGACAGCTGGCAAGCGCAGTTCTAAGTTGATACAGTCACCCAGGCAAAGACGTGCCTTGGGTAGGTCTTGACACCTGCATTGAGAAACGATGCATAAACAGCAGACAGGGACGACAAAAGACGAGTGCGTAAGACCATGAACCGGTTTGTAGCCTTCGGTCCAGCTTAATGCTATGGTCAAGCATCGCTCGACCGTTGTTGACATCACAGATACAGCGTCGGACGATAAAATGCAGCTGAAGAGGCGACGAAGCTGGTCATGCTTGCGTTGCCTTTTGGAGGATTGAGAATCACCACTGTATTTATATGCCGCGTTCAGTGCGACGTATCTACTCACGCGGCAATGTGCACTCTTCAGAAAGTTTTTCAATAGGTCGGGGCTAGGTGCGTTGGGCCCTCACAATGTTCCATTGCACAAGACGCGGACGCAGTATGGAATTGTTCTGTTATTGACACCTGTACTAGTTAAGGAGAGCATGTCGAGAAGGAGGATGACTAGCGAGCAGTAGAGGACAGGATGTATGAGGTCTGGTCTACGTGGTGTTGTGGGCTTGTAGATGACAATGGATAGGATTTGGTGTGCGTTAACGACAATGTCAAGACTCAAGACTGTATGCCCGCAAATTTCATCAAAACTCCTCAATGATCGTTATATATTGGTGACTGTGTGCAAAAGGTTCATTGCAGGATGTGCTCATATTACTCTTCAGTTCGTTCATTGCCTGTTCATAAATGGAAACAAAGCAGGAAGATAAGCAGCAGATAGCCGACTCGGCTTAGTCCATGAGATGTGGTGAGTCCGTATCTAGGAAAGGCATCCTCCACGTAGGTTCATTTGGCAGGAACTTCTACCCAGTCCGGTATCGATAAAATGGATCGCAGGACAAGGAATCAGGGCGCTTTGAGCCGCATGGAGAATCGTGTAACAATGCGTCTAGCTAGGCCAGCGAATCGTCCTCGATGTGTGTGCGGGAGATCGTCGGGGGATGCTGACCACCTTGAGCCAACCCACTAGTTTCTCTTCACTGCAATTTATTCCCACTGCGAGAGGATGCCAACCAACACCTTGGAGCTGGTTGACCTGACTTCACTGCAATTTATTCCCACTGCGAGGGGATGTGAAGCTTGGCCTTCTCCCGAAACGACGAGACATTCGTGTAGACTTGGTCTAGGTGAGTCAAGATGCACCCGAGTCTTGGATTTCCGAACCAAGGCACCATAACTTCCGTTCTAGCCTATGCTACTTTCGACATTCAATCTCGAGTGACAACTTCACATCTCGAGCGTGATTTGGGTGCTAGATATCGAACTTTGCGAACTACCCATCACAAGCAAGTGCGTTAGATCATGAGCGAGTTAGTTGAAATTGACTTATCAGCAGCAAAACACCACAAATTTCCTCTTCTAATTATTCTATGCTGTCTTCACACCCGACTCTCCAGTCGTCTCATGCCCCTTACTCCCCTCCTTGTCACCTTCGCCAACAACCGTCACACTGTTATCTCTCTCACTCCTTCCATCTTCCCCCTTCTCCTTCTGCCCTTCCGGTGCAACCGTCGGTACAGCAGCAGGAACAACCGCACCATCGGCCGCTGTCGCGGCAGCGGCAGCAGCCTCAGCGTCTTCCTTGGCCTTCTTCTTGGCGATCTGCTCCTTCTTCACACTCTTCCACTCCATACCCGCAGCCCCGATGACAACAGCACAGCAGATCGACAAACCAGCGACGAACACCGTCCTCAATGAGTCATTGTACGCCTCCAAAGCCGGCCCCCTGACGTCCTCCGGCAGGTCAACAAGCGTCGTGGCGCCGTCACCCCGGAGATCAACACCAGCCAGGCCCGGTATCGACTTCAACCTGTCCACAAGCTCATTGCTGAGGATGCTCTGCCCGACAGAGTTCGATATCGCGCCGCCGATCGTCTGCATGAACATCATGATGCTTATGCCCACCGAGATATCCCTCATCTCCAGCACCGTCTGCGCCGCGACGTTGGGCGCCTGGAAACTCAGACCCATGCCGACGCCGTAAAGAACCTGGTACCCGGCCCACTGCGGCGCGCCGGAGTCGACCTTGAGGGTGGTCAGCAGGCCGGCGCCGACGCACATGAGCGCGGTCCCGAGCAGCATCACGGGCGTGTAGTAGCCGACCCTGGTGATGATGCCGCCCGTGATGACGGAGAAGACCATCATGGAGAGGACGAGCGGCAGCGTGCGGATGCCCGAGTCGACGGCCGAGTAGCCCTTGATGGCCTGGAACCAGATGGGGATGTAGTACGTGAACATCATGGCCTGCGCGCCGAGGCAGAAGGAGGCGAAGGCGGCGAAGGCGATGGAGCGCTGGCTGATGATGCGCGGGGGCACTGTGGCCGTCTTGGGGAGGAGGACTTGGAGGGTGACGAAGGTGACGAGGAAAAGGCCTGCAAGGACTAGAAGAGCGATGATTCGACCGCTGTTCCACTGTTCTCGTCGTCAGTGACGGCCTTCTCATTCTGATGGGACATGACTTACATCGTACTCGACGCCACCCCATTGCAATGCAAGAAGCAGGCAGATCGTCCCTGGCACGACGACTGACGTGCCCAGGAAATCGAGCTGCTTGAGCTTATCCACCAACGGAAGCTTACTGGCCTCCCCTTGCGCAGGTGGCTTCAAGAGGAAGAAGATGACGAGCAGCGCGACACCTCCGAGCGGCAAGTTGATATAGAAGCACCACCTCCACGTAACCTCCGTCGTGAACGCGCCTCCCAACAACGGACCCGCGATGGACGCCACGCCAAAGACGGCGCCAAAGAGACCTTGGTACTTGGGCCGACGGTGCAGCGGGATGGAATGGACCATGACCATAGTGGCGCCGGCCCCGATTCCCGCGCCACCGATGCCCCCGATCGCCCTGCCGATGATGAAGGCGACGGAAGTCGGGGCGGCGCCGCAGAGGGCGGAGCCGACCTCGAAGATGACGACGGAGACGATGAAGACGAGCTTGATGTTGTAGAAGGCGTAGAGCTTGCCGAAGAGCAGCTGGAAGGCGCAGCTGGTCAGGAGGTACGCGGAGCCGTACCAGCCTATGTCGGTGACGGAGTGGAAGTCGTCGGTGATTTGGGGGATGGCGGTGGCGATGATGAGGCGGTCCTAGGTGAGTGTCAACACGGGCGGTCGTCACCTTGGGGAACGAGACACGGGGCGGGTGATTCTTACCACTGCGACGAGGAACATGGTCACCAGAAGCGAGAACATGATCAGGAACAGCTTGACGCCGACGGGGTAGTCCACTTCCGTGGCCGTAGCCTTCGCTGGCGCATGGTTGCCCTGGTGCTGTTTCTCGTTCTTGAGGTCATCGTGAGTCTCGCTCGTTCGCGGCGAGGCGGGTTGCCCAGCCGGCGCAGGGTCGACAGCAACGTCTTCTTTTTTGCGCTTGAACAACATTGTGGTGGTAACCAACCGATGGTGACTAAAAAGTAATGGTTTAGCACGCCGTGCCTCGGTAGCTTTCGCGATGGTTTTCAAAGAGTGTTGTTGGTCGCAAGTGAAATCCAATTATCCAAAACTCCTCTCACAAACAAAAAGTCTCGGTTTCAACATCTGGCACGAAACCGCGGAGTCTGCGTCGACGATATTGAAGAGGGTGAAGACAACCAAGAAACGCCACAGACGGAAAGCGCGATCGAGACCTTATATATATCCTCCCTCGCTCCT
Source organism: Colletotrichum karsti (assembly GCF_011947395.1). NCBI lineage: Eukaryota > Fungi > Ascomycota > Sordariomycetes > Glomerellales > Glomerellaceae > Colletotrichum > Colletotrichum karsti. The sequence continues at coordinate 306,630 of NW_024065924.1, forward strand.
CCTAAGCCCGTCCGACGTACCACGCATCTCAAAACACCAAAAAAAGGAACAAACAACCCACAGACAATCGCCACCCCTGGAACACAAAAGAGCCTCCAATCTTGGCTCCCGCTGCACAAGACAAACTCCAACGACATGGCCGATCCGTCAGCGTCACTCGCCGTCGGCAGGGCTTACAGCTGATATCCCGGCCACGGGGACCTCCATCGTGATTGGCTCAATTGCACCGGCGAGCCCAAAGAGGAAAAGCAGACAGCACCGCCGACGTTCAAGCTTCACGGCCGAGATGCTTGACTACCCTTCCCCCGGGGCATTCCCGTGCTCGAGATGGGGGAGACCTCAGGTACAGACCGTCGCGTGAGACGCAATTCGGCGAGCGAAACGGGAAAACTGCAGGGACGAAGGTGCCATTTGGCATTGCTCGTGCGTCGTTCAAGTCTGTGTTGGTTTGGATGCGGCCAGGGAGAAAACGACGTCGATGGGAAGGAGGTCGATGCTGATTGGTCGAGAGTCCGAACATGCAGGAACCGGCGAGCGGAAAGGGGAATTAGCCGTTGTGGGGGGGGGGGGGGGGGGGGGGGGGGGGGGGGGGGGGGGGGGGGGGGGGGGGGGGGGGGGGGGGGGGGGGGGGGGTGGGGGGGGGGTGGGGGGGGGG